>NC_090926.1:463232178-463553606 GCF_040938575.1 Ambystoma mexicanum
AAAGGAATAGTCCCTTTTGTTCTGGCTGGAATTCCCTCCAAGCGTCTTGCAGGCCCAACACCTTCAGCTCCCTTTTCAGCTTGACTGATGCCTGTTTTATTGCAGCATTTGGGGCAAGGGAGTTGTTCAATGTTGTGCCCATTATTACATTAAAATCCCCTCCAGTATTAATCCTCTTTTTTTCAAATTGACCTAGTTGACACACAATCTGTTAGAGAAACTCCTCCTGTCCACCGTTGGGTGCATACCTCGAGTCACCGGTCTGTTGCTAGCACAAACCTACCCGGTGGGTCAATTAGTGTTTCATCTAATAAGAAAAGGGCTCCCCTCTGGCAAAAACTATGTGAGTGAGGGGTCAAGAAATGTGAGGCGGATATCTTTTGGATGATTTCTCAAAATATACCATTTTATTAATTTATAGGTTTCATCAAATGCCTCACTATCCCTACACAGATGAGTATCCTGCTTATCAAAACTTTACAGTGAATATCTGGCACTCACACTTCAGCAGAAAATACACAAGAAAATATATTGAAAATATATTGCGATTCACAACAAATCTCAATTGTATTTCAATTGTATTTCAATTGTATGCACAGTCTCTCTTTGTAACCTGAGTGAATTCCCCTTCTCCAGGTTTCGAGTTGGATTCAGGTCCATGTTTAACAAAATGAAACAAGGAAATCCGAGTTTACAAGTTCCAATTCGATTCTTGGCTTCTTTACTTTATCAAAAGAAAGTTATGTTAACCAATGTTCAACCAACAGAAAGATTGTTCCACTTCTTGAATAATAATTTCCATTTCATCAAATAGCTTCAATGATGTTCTGGGTCAAAATGCTTTGCCACAACTTACACATGTCAAAGAAGAAATCCAGTTCCATGTCAGATTCAAAGAAACACAACTTCTCCAGTCTCCCTCTATTGCACCACGAATCACAGTTTGTATCTTTGTCAGGATGACTTCACAGTACAACTGCTTCCACCTGGATAACTCTCATGCCCGGTTAACTTCTGTAAGCATTTACTATGCGGGTCCACTCTCCTGCCCCGATGGTGTGCCACTTTCAATTTTGCTCTTGAAATTTTAAGTTCACTGACAACTAGCGGTTTTACCACCGATTCAATAGTTTGCAACTTTGTGACTTTTAGCAATTTTTAGAAAAGACAATATTCACATTAGTGTGCTCCTCAACACCTTCATGAAGGCAAGACACTCTTGCTCTGAACATTCTCCTTTCAGAAGTGAAGCCTCTTTGCCACTTGTCTTTCTGCTAAATCAATATTTATCACAGCTTCAGCAGTTTGCACCTTTTGTGAATTTAAACAACTTTTCAGAAAAGACGATATTCGGCTTTAGTGCCCCTCAACACTTCCAAGTAAGCAAGGCACTCTTCTTCTGAACATTCGCCTTACAGAAGGGCAGCCTCTTTGCCACTATTGTCTTTCTGCCACATCAACAATTAAAATGCCTTTAAGGAAGTAATTCTACCTTTCCTCTTCTTGGCTTTAGCAATGGGAGTTATATCAACTTTCTAGAGAACAATCGCAAACCGCAAGCTTCTCCTTTTACAACCTTGCTTTTACAACCTTGCATTCGCCTCTTTGCTTCCTGCCAACCAGAGTAGTTTAATTGTAGGCCTTGTTGTCAGTCTCTTTTGGCTTTAGACCATGCTTGTTTCACTCCTGGATTGGACAATGCATGTTTCACTCTTTGCTTGGGCAATGCTTGTGTCTCTAGAACTCACAATTATCAATGTTCAGTCACTTCAGTGTTGTATTCTTTTCAACTGCTTCACAGTTGACTCTTCGGTTAGCTTTTACCTCGGAATCACTTTCAAGCACACGCAATCAGTTTTTTATCTGTTTACAGGAGTTTTAGTATTCAATTAACGTGGTTCAGAGTGTTTTATTCTTACACAAGTGCTATAATAAGTTCACTCATATGCGAGTGCTACTTTTGTAACTTCCCATTGTCCGACAATCAGCGGTCAGTTTAATACTGCTTTCATTCGCACTCAAGTGACTCTACTTGGATACAGTTGCCTGCAGTTGCCTGCGCCTTTGTCTGTGCCTTTGTTCGTGCAAGGGATCAGAATGCTTGGTAACACTCAATGGCATGTGATGCAGGACTTTGAACTGCTTCTGGCTTCGTTTGAACATACACCCTTCCTCAGTGAAGGTTTCTCTGTTTCCACCACTAGGACCCTCGGCTGTACACCATCTTTCAGCCATGGTCTCCAGCACACTTCCTGCTGCACAATCTCTGCAATCTGGGTCACATGGGGAAAAGCAGCCTTCCTTCACGCCTTATACTGCGCAACCTCTGTACTTCAGATTTAGGGGGAACAGGACCCTCTCAGGACAGGCAGCTGACATCTGCTTGCTTAAAGTCCCAGCGTCCCTTCTTTCCACTGTATGCTTGGTTTGCCAACAACATGCTCTCCAGCTCCATCTCCATCTAATGGCTTGCACCTAAGGGGTCCTTTTAAACCTCTCTGCTTCCCTCAGTTGTAGGTCATTATGCTTAGCAAGCTGACTACTCCTGCAATATTGCCCTTGAGCCCTCGTCCCAGTACTTGGGAAATGATAGTACTTGTAGGCCCCAACAACAAAATTAGTTTACAAAATAGAGTTTACTTGAAAAGGATAAGGCAGTTCATTTATGCCATTATGTATAGGTTTCCTTTCACAGTACCTCTGGGGGTAAAGGCGACATTTAACCTTAGAAGTGTCAAACGGTCTTTCCTTTCTTGGTGTATTTAAAGATGGCACACACGCTTTACCCACATTAACAGGCTTAATGTGTGGTTCAGATACATCATAACGACAATTCAGATACATCATAACGACAATAAGCCATTACATGTCTTGGTACTTTTAAAAGGTTCTTCCCTTTTAGAGATAAATACTGTCTCATCCCACAGGATCTCCTCACCACCCTGGGCCTTGTCTCCACCCTGGTGATTCCCACAGTACACCACCCCCAAGGTCAGGAATAGGAAGCGTCTGCCTTTCCCTTGCCACCTGCGAGGAGGTTCTAGGCAGGGGTTTAGGGCGGGATCCGCAGGATTCATCACAAATGACAGCCCTGTCACTTTCCGAATGTGTAAACAAATGTATTATTTGAAGGTTAAAGGATTTTGTGTCTTTCCCTATGCGTCTTTGCTTAGTTTGCATCAGAGCAATATCCACCTCTTCGTCATGGAGCATCGAGAGAAATTGGAACCTCTTGTTTGGGAAATTTAGACCTCTTATGTTCATCGATGAGACCTTCCTTTTGTGAGCGACTCATTCAAAAGTGTGTGCCTAAAATGTGTGCTCATTCGTATAATTGTGTTAGAAGAACAATCCCCAATACACCCCCAACCGCCAAAATAAGGCTATCCTACCAAGCAATGATAGGAAGAGCCCCCTGACCGGCGTTTGTGCAAGGCTTCAGCATGCCCCCCAAACCCCAGGTTATAACTATAGCAGCTAGGTAAAAGTAGCTACTCTGGTTGAAGAGAGAAATAAGGAAAGACAAATTCCTAAACTGGATCTGAGCTATGTCTCTTCTTATCCTGGTCCCATATGGCAGGAAGTATATGCTCCAAGACATAATCTGTCTTTTGTTTTTGACTCGACTCTTATTCAACTATTGATTTATACATGTCACACTGTATGTCAAGAAACCGTGTGGTGAAATATAAAGTAAAACAGTCTGGGTCAATGGGGCCCTCCGGAATATATAGGCCTCAAATGGTTAATCAGTTGGATGGGACCGAATTTACATCCTCATGGCATTTTAAGCAAGCCCTTCCCAGGTGTTTAGCCTTCTTTGACATGCCCATGGCTGACCACAGTTCCTCTCTCGCAGACTTCGGGATCAGAATGTATCCTTGCCTTGATTCAGCACTGTGAGCATTTTTCAATATCTGGCAACCTTGTTCCGGGGTTGTCACTGTGTAGCTTTCTTTGAGCCATCTGAATCTTCTTTTTTCTTAGATATGTTTGTTTACGATGAGCTTCAACTCTCATCTCTTCCATAGAATGAATTTCGATAAGTATTGAAATGGTTGTATCTGTGACCCAAGAAAGGAGAATTTGCCTTTCTCCCTGGTGGCTTTGAACAACTTTTCGTTTACAGTTAAGCTATGTGGGCAAAACAGAATGTCCCTTGAGAAGATCTTTTAACCAGGATTTAACCAGGTGGGCCCACTCAATGCGCCCTGTCGATCTTCATGTTGTCTAATGGTTTGTCAGGGAGTAGGTCAACAAAGGTTTTTTCGTTAAGCTTTTAAGGCTGGATGGTTCACTATTTTCCCTTGGGTATTTATGATGGATGTTACCACCCCTAGAGCGGTTTTTCAGGTGGCTATTTTTATTTGGTATTTATTGAACGCGGACGTAGCTTCGAGAAGCAACGGAGTGCTTTACAGAGGTATACAACAGTACAGATGCATAATGGAGTGTTTTTCAGATAAAACAGAACAGATCTACAGCAGGGTTAGAAGCACAGAGGAGGGGTACAGCTGTACCAGGTGGCGGGGAGTAGAGGGGTGGGTGTCAATGAGCGAGTCGGGTTATGCGAGGGTTGACGATGGCCTAGGTGTTGAGGGGGAGAGACTCCTGGAAGAGGTGGGTCTTGAGTTCTTTTTTTAAATGTAGGCACATGTGGGCGATTCTGATGCTGACTGGATGGAGGCTCCATAGTCTTGGGGCATAGGCAGAGAGAAGGCTTGTTTTCTGGTCCTTTCCTTTTTGCAGCAGTGGATTTAAAGTATGCACCTGTCCTGGCTTCTGGTGGTGCACTGTCCACCGGAGATACTGAGTTTCTCTGCAAGGTAACTGTGTGTGACCTGTGAGTGACTGCCTTATTGATGATGCTGCAAGACTTGAAGGTAATTTGTGCCTGCAGTGTGAACCAGTGAAGGTCGATGAGGGGCCAGGGTGATGTGGTTGTATCTGCGTAGATCCTTGATGAGGGGTGTGGCTGCATGTAGGACACTTCTCAGGGGCATAGGGAGTACCACAAGAGGCCTTCGAGGAGTGCATTGCCCCCATCCAGGTGAGATGGGACCAGTGCTTTAATGGTGGATCTAAAGATGTCCGGGGCGAGAGCCGATACAAAGCTGTCTGAGCTTTCTTAGATGTGTGTCTTGAAGGAGAGGTGTTTGTCGAACCCTAGGGACTTGGTGCAGGAGGTGAGCTTGGGTGTGAAGCCCTCAGAGTTCATGGTTGATGGCCAGGTCTGTATGTTTGGGTGTTGTTGGTGAGGAGTAGGAATTCGGTCTTGGAGGGGTTGAGCTTCAAGTATGCACTGGACATCCAAAACTGCATCAGCGAGAGGCAGGTTTTGAGCTATGGATGCCCTTGGAGTTAATCTTGAGGTATAGCTGTGTGTCGTCAACGTATTGGTGGATATAGTTGTTTTGTGTGGCTAGGAGGGTTCCAAGAGGCTCCATGAAAAGATTGAAGATCAGTTAGTCACATCTTGTGGAGAGTTCTGGCACTGTTTGGTGCAGTAAGGCAATGCCGTCTTGCTTTAGGTTATTCCATCACTAGATCTTTTTTTTAAAAATAAATTATTTTTATTGATTTGCAACCAACTAGGACGGGCATTCCCATCCTTCAAACAACAAACATTGCATGCGTAATAACAGCTGAAATGTCAGTGGGTCTATCAAAGAGGAAGCGGGGGACCGGTGGATACAACATTCAAGCTACTGTGGTTTGGGTTATTATACAGTGCGTAGTTCCACCATTGGGGTACACAGTTCCGATACGGAGGGGGGGGGGGTTTCCCCAGGTGGGGTGGAGGTGTCAGTGCTTATGTCCAGGTGGTGCTCAGGGAAATCCAGGTATACAGTGCCAGTCCATTTTCCCCATACTTTCAGGAATTTACCGGGGCAGCCCCGGGCAGAATAAATATGTTTCTCCAGGTCCATCTCATTAGTCCATCTACTCAGTGTGGGTCCTTCGATTGCACCCCATGTATTTGTATTTCATTACTTGTATTGCGCTCCAGACCCATAGGTATAAGGGCGCATTGCAGAAGAAGACTTACAGCTTAGTTACACAGCATTATCATGTTATCCATTTACTCAACACATCAACGTTAGAATGACATAGTATCGTACAGTTGCCGCTCGTCTACCCAGTAGACAGGAAAGTATACTTGTTTCTGATGTTTGTTAATCTGCTTAGAATCACATGCTGTGCATAGTCCGACATCCAGTGGTCCCCGCGGAGTATTGCATTTTGTTTTTTGTAGTCGAAATGGGGACGTCGACAAGGCGTGTCTGTAACACTATCCCTATAGTGACGTGCAGTGTACCCACAACCCCTCACGCGTCGAGGTCCCTCAGATTGTTTTTTTCCGCCCAGTTATTGGTCGCCTTTATGCGGAGCACCTCGAGAGACATTGTGAAATCATTTCCTCGACCCGTGGTCATTTATTATTATTAACTATAACACATAGAGCCCTCCCTCGACGTAGCTGCCAAGCTGTTCTCCGCCGAGCAAGATCATCGACGGAGGGACGAGCGGAGGAGATCCTTCGGCGCTGCCGAACACGTGGCCGGGCCTCGCCGGCCTAACACAGTAGGGAGAGTGGGGTTGTTGGTCATTTCTTTGTTAACACTCTGAGAATGCCTTTCTCTTTCCCCTCCCTCTCTTTCGAGGTCGTAATCACATTTCATGCCCTCAGCTATGGAGAGGACGCCCTTTAGGTTTTGCCTGCGTTGCAAGGGCAAGTTTACCTGGAAGGACAAGCACAAACGGTGTAACCGTTGCTTGCCCCTCGATCACAAAGAGGACTGCTGTGCGGCCTGTAAATTACTTAAACCCAAAACTTTAAAGGACCGCAGGGTCAAAAGGTGGGCAGCTTATGCAATGTCTAGGTCTGACTCCTCGCCAGCTGCCGCCGAATGTGAAGAGGACAGTGATTACACGGCCTCCACAACGGAGGTTGTAGACCTCTCGAAGGAGCGCTCCCGCTCCTCGTCCCCGGCCCCGACAAGCCCGGCTCACGCCCCGCTTATGGGGATGAACACCCCGGCGACGAGGACGAACACAGGAAAACACATAAGCACATACCCCACGGCACGCATTCGTCGAAGACGAAGGCAGGCATAGCGTCAACGGAGGCGTCGGGCCCACCGGCGTCTTCTGCCGACTGTAAGGGTCGCAAGCCCTCCCTGCCACCGCTTCCGCGACCGGCAACTGGGCTTTCTGTAAATAAGGGCGCTAACCCCAAATCCTCAGGCGACGCGCCTCGCAAGAGTGCGTACGTTGCCAGTAAAGACTCGGCACCGCCTTGCGCGACGGCGAGCGATCCCTCGACGGAGAAGCTGATCGCCGATAGCCTCGCGCGTATAGCTTCTAAAGACGGCCAGAGACGGACGACGGGTGACACGTCGAAAACCGCTCACAAGGCCAAAGAAACGCCGAGGATGCCGGAGGGTAGGCTGGGACAGCTCCCACCGTCAACGGAAGACCCTAGCCAGCGAGAGGTTTTCTCAGAAGGCGAAGGGACTCTATCTTCGACGCTATGGGACAGAACTAAGCAACTACAGGGAGAGGGAACTCTCTTTTCACTCTCAGACCGCTCTGGCCTACCTTACTGGACTGCATAGAGGTTCCAGTCATGTATGGACAAGCTAGACGGGTTCATGGCCATCCCAGAAAATGGGACACCCAAGAGGCCAAGGAAGGTACTCCAGGAGGGGCCATGGGCTAAATACCCGAAGCCCTTTAACCCCCTACAGGAAGACATGAACTCTTACGACCTCACTGAAGAGGACTCTCACTTCCAGGATGAGTTTGTGAATAATGAAGACCAACAAGAGGGAGAAGGTTTTCATGATGACAATAACATGTCAGGAGGGCTACGAGGAGGACCCAGGTGAAGGTGGCTTACAGCCCTGGCAGTCGCCATCAGGGTCTATAGACCCCGACATTATAGACATTTCTTCTCCTCGGACCACACCGGTCAGGAACCCATCTCCAGTAGACGATCAGCCCACCTTCAATGCGCTACTGAGGAAGGCAGCAGCGCATTTTGAAGTTGAAACTGGGGAGGTCACCCCAGATACTGATTTTGTCGAAAGGATTATTAAAGAAAAACCTCCCACTAGTCAAACTATTCCTATCCTCGCCTCGGTTAAGAGACGACTCACCCCATCACTGTCCACTCCCGCGCTGGTAAGAGGGGTCAATCCAAGAATCGAGAAATTGTTGTCACCCTCTCAGTCAGACCCATTATATATCAGGGGTCACTCAGTCCCGGACTCCTTAGTGGTGACTAACACAAGGAAGAGGGCTGGGGTTCCACTGTCGACCAGCGAGGCACCCCCAGATAAAGAAGGGAAAAAGCTTTATGCCTTGGGCAAAAGAATTTCCACCTCAGCAGCGTTTTCAATTAGGATTGCCAATAATAATACATTGTTGGCAAGCTATGCTGATGCTCAATGGGGAAAGCTGAAGCAGGACATCGAAGAAGCCCCTGAACCTCTAAGAACTCGCTTATTGGCTACAGTTACAGACGGAGCTCTGGTCAACCAGAGCATCATTAAGAACACTCTTGATGCGGCAGAGACTGCTGGCCGTTCTTTGGTGCAGGGAATTCTGCTGAAGCATCACGTCTGGCTTCGCAATTCCGGTTTCAAAGCAGAAACGCAGGCGTCACTCATTAATAAGCCAATAGAAGAGTCAAATCTCTTTGGAAGGGCAGTGGACAATGGACTGGAAAATGCGAAGAAAGAATTCAACACCATAAAGACCAAATCTCAAAGCCTCCAAACAGGCGGGGATTTGGGAACAAGCGCTTTTTTCGTGGCCAACGCCAACAGCAGCAGCAGCAGCAGCAACAGCATTACACTGCGGGCAACTGGCCCTCTAATCAGGGTACCAGTAACCAGTATAACCAAAGAGGACAACGCCGTGTCAAGGGCAGAGGCCGAGGCTCCAGCCCCAGAGGCACCCTGGCAAGTAACACCAAATGACCTGAAGGTTCGTGTCCCCTCCCATGCGTCTCCGGTTGGGGGCCGGATAACATTGTTCCTTTCAGCATGGGACGGAATAACATCAGACCGGTGGGTATTGTCAACCGTAGCCCACGGGTACTGTATAGAGTTCAATCGGTCTCCCGCCTACAGACCTCCAAGGGGATGACGCCTGTCGCCAAAACACCTCGTCGTCATCCTGCAAGAAGTAGCAGAGCTGCTACAGAAAGGAGCAATAGAGGTCGTGCCCCTATCTCAGGTAATGGAAGGTATTTATTCAGTGTACTTCCTTGTACCCAAAAAGGACGTAACCATGCGCACTGTACTAGATCTGCGCCCAGCGAACAAATTTGTAAAACCACAAAAATTTCGGATGGTAACATTTCAGGAAGTAGTTCCCCTGCTATCTCAGGGGGACTACATGACAACACTAGACATGAAAGATGCATACTTTCATATTTTGATGTTGCCAGCGCACAGAAAATACCTCAGGTTCATGATAGAGGGCAACACTACCAGTTCAGAGAGCTACCCTTCGGCATAGCGTCTGCACCAAGGGTATTCACGAAGGTACTGGCAGTGGCAGCGGCCCACCTGCGCAGGTTGTCCATACCGGTATACCCTAACCTCGACGATTGGCTCATAACAGGGGAGTCCTACGAGACATGCTTCTCAAACACCCAGAAGACAGTAGACCTTTTGTTCCAACTAGGCTTCTCCATCAACGAGAAGAAGTCCAGCTTAGACCCCAGCCAAATCAAACAATTCCTAGGGGCTCTTATTCGACGAGAGGGTCCAAAATATGCTGTTTCAGATCCCTCAATATGTGGCCGGTCGAGAGGTGACGGTACGCAAAGCAATGCGCTTGCTAGGAATGATGGCGTCATGTATTTATTTGGTACCTCACGCGCGCCTGCGCCCAATTCGAGTGGCTCAACAGCCAGTGGTGTCAGGCCAGCGGACAATGGGACGATCTAGTGGTGGTCTCGCAGGCCTTGGTTCTCTCGCTACGGTGGTGGTCGAAGGAAAACCTGGTAGTAGGGAAACCATTCGCCACCCCCGCAGTGGAAGCCACTCTAACCACAGACGCATCCCTCACAGGATGGGGGGGCTCCCCTATCCCATCAGACTGCTCGCGGAGTCTGGACTCCGAGCGTGGCTTCCAAGCACTATTCCAAGCAGTGTTCAAGGCACTAAAAGCCTTCCAGGCACACCTACACGGGAAGACAGTGATGGTCCTCACGGACAGCACCACAGCCATGTACTACCTCAACAAGCAAGGGGGCACTCACTCTCCAACACTGTCCAAGCTGTCCCAGAACATCTGGAAGTGGGCTTTCAGACACAACATGTTCCTATTGTCACAATATTTACCAGGGGAACTCAATATGCTAGCAGACGAACTCAGCAGAGACCTCCCTCTGCCTTCAGAGTACGAATGGCAGTTACACGAAGACATCGTCTTCGACGTCTTCAACCAATGGGGCTTCCCAGAAATAGACCTGTTCGCAACTCTGGAGAACTCGCAATGCCTAGATTACGCCTCCAGATACCCACAGAACCTCTCCAAGGGGAACGGTCTCTGGATACCATGGTCAGGGAAATTTGTCTATGCTTTTCCCCCGACTCCTCTGCTGAACAAGATAGTGCACAAGATGCACCAGGAACCAGTCACCATGATACTGATAGCCCCGATGTGGGCCCGCCAACCATGGTTTGCGCACCTGATGGAGATGTCCCTGTCCCCACCAGTGAAACTGCCCTGCCCGTACAACTTGCTGTCACAGGACAAGGGCAATACACTACACCCATGCCCACAGAACATGAACTTAGCAGCCTGGCTCCTGAGGTCATAGAATTTGGCCATTTACAACTCCCTCAGATGCATGGACATTCTCAAAGAAGCTAGAAAACCCAACACTCGCCACTGCTATTCTAGCAAGTGGAAGAGATCTGTCATCTGGTGTAGAGGTAAAAGCATCAACCCAGTCCACTGCTCTCCCACACAAATTGTCCTTTACCTGACCCATTTACTGGACTCGGGTCTAGTGTTCAATTCTATTGAAGTCCATCTAGCGGCACTTTCTGCATACACCACCTCTCAACTTAAGGTGTCATGGTGGAAAGTCCCAGTTATCAAAGCCTTCATGGAGGGGGTAAAGAGAATACACCCTCCGATAGCAAACCCAGCTCCCGGCTGGGACCTTAATGTGGTACTTACCAGGCTCATGGGCTCACCCTTTAAACCCGTGCACAAGACAACTCTTAAGGACCTCACCCTTAAGAATGCTTTCCTAATAGTTATCACCTTCATTAGGAGAGTAAGTGAACTACAGGCTCTTTCTATTCTAGACCCCTTCGTAACAGTTCACAAAGATAAGGTGGTTCTACGCACACACCCAAGGTTTGCACTGAAATTCATATCGAAATTCCATGTCAACCAGTCAATAGAACTACCAACGTTCTTTCAAAACCCTTCCAATTTGGGAGAAAAGAGCCTGCATACACTAGATGTGCGCAGAGCTGTCATGTTTTATATGGAAAGAACTAGGCCACTGAGAAAGACTAATCAGTTCTTTGTCTCGGTGGCAGCAGGAAGAGAAGGGGATGCAGTCTCAAAGTCCACTATATCTAGATGGATTGTTCAATGCATCACTCTGTTACACTCTTGCTAAGAGAGAACTACCCTTCAAGCCAAGAGCACACTCTACTCTAGGCACTGGGGCATCCATAGCATTCATTGCAAACGTTCCCCTTGAGTCCATTTGCAAAGCGGCAACCTAGAGATCTGTACACACCTTTACAAAACACTACTGTCTAGATGCTCACTCTAGATCTGATTCCCAGGTGGGACAAGCAGTATTAAGACATCTTTTCTCTACTGTTCCTTCTCACAACCAACCTCCAACTCCAGGTACTGCTCGCTAGTCTATGCACAGCATGTGATTCTAAGCAGATTAACAAACATCAGAAGACAATGCATTACTTACCGTAAAAGCATTTCTGATGGTTGTATCTGCTTAGATTCACATGCGCCGCTTGGATGGAAGGAACATAGACATCCTTCTACATCTCTCTCTTTTCTGTACTCACTCACGTATGGAAGGCTCCCTCAGGGCAGAAAAAAAACAAACAGAGAGACATCGACGCGTGAGGGGTTGTGGGTACACTGCACGTCACTATAGGGATAGTGTTACAGACACGCCTTGTCGACGTCCCCTTTTCGACTACGAAAAACAAAATGCAATACTCCGCGGTGACCACTGGATGTCGGACTATGCACAGCATGTGAATCTAAGCAGATACAACCATCAGAAATGCTTTTACGGTAAGTAATGCATTGTCATACAGGTTAAATACACATTATACATAGTCATATAATACAATTTAATTTAGATAGTGTACCACAATTGCAGAGTGGTTCATGAATCTCAGTGGTTAGTCAGGAGGGGAGTGACGTCGGTCATTGTTTCAGAGTTTTTGAGCCATATTCTGAAGTTCTGCCGGAATTTCAAGTAAGTTTGATCCGCGTGCACAGGCGGGGGTAGAGAATTCCAGAGTGATGCTGCTTTAACCTGGAAGCATTGTTCCCCTACTCTGGACAGTCTGAATCTCGGTACAAAGAGACAGTTAGAGCTGGATGATCTAGTATGCTTGGTGGGTATGGTTTTGATGAATCTGTCTAAAAGGTAGCAAGGTTCTGCATTGTTCAAACATTTGAATGTGAGTGAGGCAACTTTAAGTTGGATTTTATCTTAAGTAGAAAGCCAGTTATTTAATTTGATGACTTCTGATATGTGCTCTCTTCTGGAAATACCAAGAGCTGCTCTCAAGGCATTATTCTGGAGGATCTGGATTCTTTTAATGGTAGCCTTATTGGCTCCAATGTATAGCGCATTGCAATAGTCCATCTTTGACAGAACAAGCGCTCTTGCCAAAGTAATACAACTGTTGTTGGAGAGGAATGGTTTACCTGCTCTGATTAGTTTGCAGGGGTATGCGGTGGAAGAAGCCATCCAATTGACCTGTTTATTAAAAGAGAGGGTAGTGTCTAAGTATACACCCAGGGTTTTCTCTTCATTGGCGGTCTTAATAAGGTTGTTGTCTGTGTTGAAAGAAGAGTAACTGGGTCCGAGTTTTTTTAAGAGTGGAGGGGGTGCCCAAGATGATAATCTGTCTTGTCATCATTCAGGCATAGTCCATGAGTGGCCATCCATGCCTGGATGATGAGGTACACACTGTTCACCAAAGCCAAATCCTTTTCATTAATCACCAGAAAGAGGTAGGAGAATCAGGGTATCATCTGCATAGTTAGTGAAGGTGATACCAAGATGGTCCAGATCATCGAAAAAGGGGCTTCGTGAAAATGTTGTAATGTGTGGGAGAGACACATGAGCCCTGGGGATCTCCACAGGTAATGGGGATAGGACCTGCTGAGGCTGTAGTCCTATTATTGATAAAGGATTGGATCCATAGCACAGCTTCGGAGAAGTAGGCAGCCGTGACTAGGTGGCTACATAAGACCTTATGATCCACAAGGTCGAATGCCGCTGACAGGTCCAATAAGAGGAGTAAGGCTGATTTACCCATGTCCCTAAGCTCATCAATTTGGGCCTTAAGGTCGATTAGAGCTGTTTCAGTTCCATGCTGAGGGCGAAAGCCGGACTGTCACGCTCCTGAGATTCCAGGTGGGACTGTATTTGTGTGTTATGCCATTTTGTCTATAATCTTTAGGAGAAATGGCACTGTTGTAATTGGACGGTAATTAGTGGCTACGGCAGGGTCAAGCGTCTGTTTTTTGAGTAAGGGTAGTACCCAAGATTCTTTAAGGTTACTTGGTATGGTGCCCGTGGAGAATGACGCATTCATAAGTCTAGTAATAAAGGGAGACGGATCTCTAGCTGCATCCTTTATTAGTTGGGCCAGACATTGGTCTCCTTTGCAATTCGAGGTTTAAGTGAAAGGATAATTTAGTGGCTATGAGTCTTTTAGTGAGGCCCAGCGCAACGGCACAGAATGTCCTCCCCCCCCCCCCCCCTTGTGTGTTCATCTTCTCCCTAAACCCTCAGCAGCGCAGCCTTGGGTTCCAGCTGTGTAGGCGTATCTAAGACTGTGTTGATTTCATGAATGCATTCATCCCAGAATCTGTGAATGACCTCACATTCCCACAACATGTGCTAAAAGGTACCCGTCACCCTACGACATTTAGGACAGTAGCGTCCTCCACTAGCCCCCATTTGGCCATCGCTGCCCGCAGGTAGTATATCTGGTGTAATATTTTGTACTGTATGAGCCTTAGTTTGGCGTCTGCCTATTTTGCGAGGGAATATTAGGGCTTCCACCCACTCCTCTCACTCCAGGGGTCCTACCAACCGTTCCCATCTCTCCCTCAGACGGGTTAAGTCCCGAGGCCCCAAATGCAGTGATTACCTGTACAACGTAGATGTGGATTTCGTCAGAATTCTTGCATGTAGGACGTTCACCTCCAGGGGAGAGCTTTTGGGGATGTCTGAGAGTACGGGGAATTAGGCATGTAGGGCGTGTGGGAGTTGTATGTACTTGTCCATTTGTTCTGCAGTGTTGATTTGCTCGCCTAGTAAATCAAGATCTGTTTGCAGTGATGTCACGGACCCGGTTACCTCAGTCTTCAACTCGGCCCATTCCTTGGGGGTGTTATTCTGGAAGTTGTGCAGGCAGGATAGTAATTCCACCATAGCGAAGGAAAATGGTGTCTGGTGTGGAAGCTCCGAAGTTTGATCAGCGGCACCACTTGTGCTGGTTGTACAAATTGATCCTTATTACTGTTGTGCCCATTTGTGTATATCCAGGGTCTACTGTGCTTAAAAGGCTGACTTCACCACCCCTGTTGCCTGTACACACTGCTGCATGGTTCCTACTACTTCTTTTTCTACCTCGTTAAGAGTCAGCATCCAGGGAGATGTCTTCGTGGGGTGCTCTGGAGCGACATCCCATCCCGGGTTCTCCTTTGACTTTCCGCTTTTTTTTTTTTCTTTTTTTTAGGGCATTTATCCTCTAGGATAGCGCCAACAGGCATGGGTGCCAGGCCGAGTGTCATGGAGCCCCGGTGCCAGGCACGACACATGCACTTCTCACCGCTAAGTGCAGGCATTTCACCTCTCATGTACCAGTGTAGTGTCCGCACGGGTGCCCTCCGATCCCTGATCACAACCCCTGCAGGAACGCTCCCTTGCTCCTGGCTCATCCGATCCGTGGAGGAACCAGCGTGGCAACCCCCTGCGTCTGCATTGCATATAGGCCAGTATGGTGCTTCGTGACTCTCAGTGGGTGCCTGGTGGATTTCCGATATTTCTATTGATCCCCATCACCACGTCTATCCTCTGTCCGAGATGCAGCTACCTCGAATTGCGGAAAACACCATTCATTTTGGATCTGAAGCCTCACAGCACCTAGTCTGCTTGTGCTGCCATCTTGGCTCCTCCCACCCACTTTGCTCTTTTAGTGCTTGCATGGATGAGCCCCATAATATCTGGTCCAAAAACTGCCATTATATCAACCATCATGCTCCTTGTGTTCTCAAATGTAAGCCCATTTGTTTTCCTCTATTGTTACGGCTGTATTATCAAACTTTCATCATAAATAAAATACAATTATTCAACATTACAGATAAACATGATCCTTAATCCTTGGATATAAAACGGCTCTCCAATATACACCTATTGGTTACACCTCCCTCAAACTATGTTACTAGCAGTGACAGGCGTTTATCAGTGGCCAGACTGCGCCTCTAGAATTCACTACCTTCCCAAATCCAGAATGTGAATTCCCTCCCCTTATTTCCAAAGAATGGAAATATCTGCTGTTTCGATGAATCTGACCCTTTTTCTTTTCTACAGCATCTTGTTCACCTTCTAATTACAGCTGCACCAGATGCAGTACCCGCTGCCCGACATGTTCAGACGTTATACGCATTACAAACATAAATCAAAATCAGTGCTGGAAATTTGGTTGGGACTTTTGGGTATTAAGCCCTTATATACATTTGCCTCTCAGCCCCTCCAGAAGATTAATCATTCGCACCTGGGGAAGGGTTCTCAGTCAATCAGGTGGCTGGAATAGCAGGCGAGAATACACAATCCCAGCCACCCCAGTCCCTTCCCCGGTGGAGTTTTTTTTCTCCATTTTTTTTCATTGTGGGGAGGCAACAGGGAGCCGCCTCCTCCTCCTCCCCTTACCTGTGGGACCAGAGCTCCTCCCGTCTTTTTTCTGTTTCTTTGGGAGATCAGCTGTGCTAGCAGCGTGGACCTCTCGATGAAAATTTGTAAGAGCCATTTGCTCCTCTGACGAACCCTGGGGTGCAAATGACTTTCATGCCCTGCCAGGGGATACATGGTCTTTAACGACCCACAGGCCGAGCTGTGGTACTCTCTTCGCTTGGGCCTGCCTTAGCTCGTGCTAGCAGGCTGTTAAAGGCCATGTCCGCACTCCCTTAAGGGCATGAAAGCCATAATTAATCATGAACACCTGGAAAATAGCCCAATCTCTTTTAATGTTGCTAGCAAAGTATAAAATATGCATACCTTTTAAACCTAAGAAATGTACATCCATTTTTTTTTGTAGCGTGAACAAGGGGGTTCACAAGGCTCCTGTTCAGACCCTCAAGTGGTCTTGTGGGAAACTGTCTTGCCTCTCACCCTAGCGACCACGATTCAAAACCGGCCCTGCGGCATATTTTAAACTGATCATTCCACAGCATTTTGAGTGCACATGGATTTCCCCGGTTTGGGAGCGAGATGCGAGATCAAGGGAGGCGGTTTTCTCAGGTCCCGGTTCTGGACAGATCCAGCCCAATGACTGCACTAAATCAAATCCATAGTGTGAAGTGAGTTTTTGTAGCTATTGCAGACAGTTAACATTTACATGGATAACCGTGTTGACGATTTTGCCTACTCGCCCAATGACTGCAACATGCAGCCATGGATTTGAGCGCTGGTGTAACAGTTTGAGAGGCCACCCTCAACACGGGGAGTTCCTTCCCTCCCTAATCAAGGTGTTGCCCAAAAAACTGTTTAATGTCATTTCTTTACTCAACCTATCTCCAATTCGTCTCATACCGCTTGGATCCTTCCCCCTGAGCCACCAATGAGCCAAGAACCAGGCCAATGTACAAGAAATATATTTGGATTTATTTGAATGATAAATAATGGAGATCACACTAAAACGACACACTAGACCTTCTTTGTGGCTCACAATTAAACTTCCTGTTACACAGATAAATCACACAAGTTGGTTGGGAAAAACACAAACAATTCTTTACTTTCTACATAGTTCACTTCAAGAAATAATCAAAGTGGGCAATTAACAAACTCAATTGCATATGCAATGCTGTGCAATTTTGTTTACAGATTTGTACAAATGCATATTGCAATTATTATTTCACCCACAATTTTCCTTTAAAATAAACACAGGCTGATGTATCAGTTTATTATTAAGACTGCCCACCACACCCCCCTTTTTGTTTGTGTTGCGGAAGCTGGACAGAAAGGTTGGGATGATTTTGAGGAATTTTGGATGTCAGTAAACCCCTCCACTTAAAGGCCTGTGTTGGGGAAGCTGGACCTATAGGATTGCCCAATTAAATTACAGTACAGCACACTGGGAATGAGCTTTGTTAATGTCGAACTTTAGCACAAATTACCCCGTGGTGTTCAGCCAAAGGGTAATTAATGTAATAATTGTTTAGGTTAATTAGGCTAAGGATCTACACCGTATTGCCCCCCCCCATTCCCTCCACCTACTATAAAAGGAAAGGATTTAAGGCAAGCAGACTCCCCCCACCTTTTTGTTTGAAATGACTCAAGTCGACTTAAGTTAAAAACCTTTGTTTAAAGTTCAGGAAAGAATGAAGTAAACCCCATGTCTCTACCTGTAAATCTCACACTGGCACCCTCATTATCCTCAAAAGACTCGCCCATCAAAAAGAACTCAACGACACAGACCAATGGGCCAGAGATTTACAACATCTTTACACAGCCCTGCAAGAACGCCCAACTCAAAATAAACAAAGACCAAGCCAAAAAAAATACAATACTGTTCGCTAGCTTTTCTGAGAAATCTCACTACTCCCAAAACTTGCACCCAAAAAACCCATCCGACAGGAGACAATCCTTTTATTTATTTATTTATTTTATTTATTGCATTTGATTAGACGCCCAAACCTTTAGGTATCACGGCGTAGTTACATACATCTTAGGAGCTTGTGAAGTTGCATTTATTTTGAGTATCTCGAGCAATTACATTCATCATAGGTGTCTTAAGCAGTTACATGTATTTTGGGCACTTACAGACAGTTGCATGAATCTTGGGTGAAAAGAACAGTTGCGTAGGTAAAATATGCTGTAATGGGCTTGCAATGTTAGTATTTATTAAATAGCCAGGTTTTAAGTAACTTCTTAAACTTCGGGAAGGAAGCTTCGTTACTAAGGTGGGTGGGGAGAGTGCTCCAGACACAGGGAGCTGCTACGGGGAAGCTAGCATTATCTGCTCTGGAGGTGGTGAACCGTGGGATGTGGAGATGTGTGTTGGCACTAGAACTGAGCGTTCTGGCTGTGGTTTTGTGGGTGATGCTTTGGCTGAGGTAAATTGGGGGTGTTGTTTGAGATGCATTTGTGGCGTGAGCATCAGAATTTTCAGGTGGGTTTGAGCCCAAGACTAAAAGTGCTTCATTTACAACAAGAACATTATTCTTTGTGTGAACCGTAATGACACATTAAAGGCCCGGATTTGAAAAAGGCGCAGGTTGTACGCCGAAAACACGTGCCATCCAAAAGGGGCTGAAAATTCAAAACAAAAAACGTTATCAAATACAACAACTTTTGGGTTTGTCATTCATAGCAAAAGGAAATACACCAGTAATTTATCTTGGCGCAAATAAGTGCAGGCACAGTTGCAACTTTTCCTACTTAAAGATATTTCCAGTACGGCAAATTAGAGACACCTCCATGAGACTATGATTTGAACCTACTGCCAACACGAGAAATCTGTAAAGCTTGGGTTCTCTAATGATGACTCTGACATCTTGGGATGTACTAGTAACTTTTTAAATTAAGTTCTTGTACATTTTTATTAAGTACATCAAGTCGGGTACATTCAAGCTTAGGGCAACATGCACCGGCATCCTCTCACTCAGGGGTCTACATCGCCAACTGACTCTCACAGAACACATTCACACATCAACATTCTCTCAGGCTGAATTCTCTGTCACTCACTCCAACATACCAACCATTCAGCTCAGGATCCAGGAGAAGCTAGTCACTACATAATCCCGGCAAAAAGAAAAATGATTGCGGATGATCAGCGGCACTGCCGCTTTTGCAGACAAAGAGACACAATTGAAACAATACACCATATAATAATGACTTGCACAGCCTTGGCAGAAAAGAGAAGCCTGTTTGGAGACATATATATTAAACCATCAATACAGCTAGATCCATCAGAGAGATGGGCTCAAATTCTACTGGGAGATAACTAAAAATGTGTCTTCGCCATTGTCCAATTCTGGAATAACATCATAGAAGACCCAGAAAAAGCCTGTTGTCATCCCCAAACATCTTAACAGAATATGCAGAACAGTGAACCATGAACATCCTAGCACCGCGCCTTGATAAGCAACCTGTAGATTTTGAAAGAATTGGAATGATTCACATCACTCTACTTACTTATATTCCCGCAAGACACTCCAAGCAGAGTATTGATGACGAGATCAATAGATGAAAGGTTTATAAAAAAAAAACATACAATCGAAAAAAAGAAAATATGCACATGCAATTTACTCTCCACATTCCTAATTTTACCATCCATTAGTTCACCAACTCTTCAATTCAGAACATGTTCAGAGCAGCCAAGAACAGCTGGCCATTACAATTCCCTAAATCGCAGGTGGATGAATTTTATTTCAACAAAATTGCATGGAAATTATCACTAAAATGGAACAGAAATTAAGGCAGTACGAGTTATGGTTGCTGAGAAAAATGTATGTGTTATAATAGTCCTTTAAAATTAATAGGAAACCTTCATATTATGCAAATTGGAGCTCTCCTGTCTCCAGGCCATTTGCCCCTCTAGGCCAGCCTGTGACCCGAGTTTTTTATTCACCTCTTTGTTTGAAGTTTTGTTTAAAGTTGCTGGCTGCCGGTCATAAACACTAGGAGGCCTTGGCAACACAGAGATCCCCCCCCCCTGCCCACATTCCATTTGTGCACTGGCTAGGACATTTGGCCTGCACAGAGCTGCCTTCAGAGCAAGCAAGTCTTGGGAAACTTGGTCAGGCAGGCCACATTTTATTGCAGCTGTAATTAGTGGGAATGCATAAACCAGGCTTGCAGTGGTGGAAGCCATTTGCAAATTCTGCCCAGAGACCCACTCTTTGTCCTTGGCTGAAAGAAACTCACATATTGCATTTTCTAACATCAGACTTTATTCTCTGGCATACTTTGTGTTTAATGGATATTTGTTTACTTTGCTGTTGCATCAATGAATTTCTTCTTTTCACACAACATTGTGTTTTTTTTAAAGATGACAGCTCAAAGTACTTGGCTGTTCCTTTCAGTCATGAATAAAATACACTTTTAATGATCTGTGGTTTGTTTTCATGCTGAAAAGTGGGTCTGAATTGTCACAGTGCACCACCTTTTGATGGGGACAGTTCCAGTTAAACATGCTGCATTTATTTCTCAGCCACAATATGATGTGCTTTACCCATCTGCACTCGGATTACTTTGTTTTAGTTTTCGCTGGATTTCCACTGCAGAAAGACGCACACAATGTCTGCCTTAATAGCCACATTTTTAGTGTGCAGGTTTCTGAATGCTTGCAGGTCATTTTTCCAGTGGGCCCTTCAGTTCCATCGGTTTAGGGCCTTTGATCACATCCCACACTGGATTGCTTCTTTGTTTCTGTAGCCCAAACCCAGAGTGATTAACTGTGGCAGCAGCAGACAGAGCACAGTCCTCAATGGGTGATTGGCGACCATTAACATGTTTAGAGTGACATTCCCACCTGCTGTCACATGCTGTTAGGCCCTCATCACAAAATTGAAGAGCCTCCAGTATCTGCTCCCAGTTAATCAGCCCTGTTTTCAGTTAAAGAAAAGTTTTACTTTGTAACTACATTAACGGCTTAATTCGCAGAAGTGTTTTATAATGGCGAAACCCCATTGGAAAATGCTCTGTGAAATGGGCCCCAAGTCTTTTTTTAAACGAAAGCATCTGAAATACCTTGTTATCAAAACTAACAGAGCAGATTGTGTTTAGCTTTAAAATAAATAACAGGTTCTTCAGAGTTAATACCTTGCAGACAATTATGCATGAGAACACAATATTATGACTCCTCCCAAAAAATAATAGGCTACGCTACAATGGCCTGTTGTAATGTATGTTACAAAGTAAAACCGTTTTCTTAGTTGTAAATCACTAATTCTTTCTGTAATTTTCTGGATATTTGGCTTTTGTGGGAATGCAAATCCACCACGCCCATCACTTAGGACCTGCCCCTTGTTAGAGACCCCCGACCCACCCTCTGAATTTCTCAACCCATTTAAGGCACTGACTGACCTATTTGGAGATTAAATTTGCAACTAAGTTTAGGCATGATGTAATTATATTGGTGAGGGTGGTATAATGAGAAAGGTGTGAAATTCGCAATGCCGCTCGGACATTCAAAAATTGAATCTGAGGCTAATTCGCGGCAGTAGACCTCGTGCACCCAGAGTAGAACTAGTTGGTCTAACTCTCTCGTAGGCCGAAGATTACTCCAGGGGAGGAATTGGGCCGGAAACAAGACTGCACTCCGGCAAAAAGTGTCTTGCCGGTGCGCTGTTCCTTGTAGACTATCAAAAACATGTTTGATAAATTGGTGGTCATTCTTATGTTCCCAAAATGCACTTGGTTTTTATGCAAAGCAGCCAGTGCCCTATATTCAGGGCACCCACATTATTTGACACTTAGCTCATTCCCGTCCGCACCATAGACAATCCATCCCCACCTCCCCCAATGCGTGGAAGGACGGAGGGTTCCTCCAGTAAATGTTGTCCATTGCCAGCACTGGACTATTCGCAGAAGGATGATTATTCATGAGGCAGTTTGGCTTGGAGCACGGGTGAAAGTGGCAAGAGTCTGCACCTACTTTGAAGATTCGAAATCTTTCGATTTAGAACGAGCTGTGTTATCATGAAGTCTGAAACCCACATTAGTACCCCGGCGAGGGTCAACTAGAATATAACACACTTTCTGATTGGCCCTCGCCGAGGCATTACCCGGCTGGGAATCCCTCGGCCGGGATTCCACTCCTTTGTCCCGGTTGGGGGCGTGGTAGCCACTAAGCCAATGAGGAGGCTCGAAGCGGGGCATTAAGATGTATTTTTTTTTTCGCCTTCCCAACCCCACTTAGCTTCTGATTTTTCCTTTTTTCTGGAGCCAATGCGCTGGCAACAATTCTGTTCCCAGCGCGTCCACTCCCGATGGCCACCATGGAAGGGGAAAACGGACTCGATTTTCCTTTTCCCGGTGGCCATTTCCTTGGACATTTTCTTTTTTTTTTTCTTTTTTTTTTCTGAAATGCAGCGTTTCGGAACAGAAAATAATGCTATTAGTACCCCGGTCTTGCGGGCAGGGATACTAATAGCAATATGCCCCTCACTGCCGGGGCATTACCTGACTCGGTAAAGCCCCCGCGGCTCGGGGCATATTGCTTAAATAAGGCATAGGCATGTCCAGGGAATGGTCTCGGGTGCACGTGCTCCCCCTGGAAACTGATTGGCCACTCTTGGTGCCACTCCATTACCCTAAATTATGTTCATTAAACTTTAAACACAGGAATGAAAGACACTAATGCTAGTATTTAAAGTAGATATGGGTAGTGGAGACACATAGTAATTTCATGCTATTCAGACGTGTGTGTGTGCGCGCTCGTACTTAATGCCACCACTGCATAAGTCAGTGCCCCACTTGCGCCACCGCAGTCAAAAGTCTTGACACGCCACTGCAATAATGCCCTATACAACATCAGCAAAACAGGTTATTGTAAACCTATGTGTAAGTGAGAAACATGCAACACTTCTTTAAACCGTAAATAAATGCACCCTACAATTATCTGACCATCACAGTAGGTTACTAAATCATTACTCTTGGACGCATGACACCATAAAAAGCAGGCAATGTAGGGTGGTAACTCGTTGAGATGAACCTATATTGCGTTGAAATAACCGTCACTATTTCGCATGTAGCAAATTACATGGGCGTCATTTTACAGACTGGACGCGGGAGTGCAACAACATTAAGGCGTTTTGACTTTTGAAAGAAGTAGTGCAAGCAAGCATTTCCCATAGAAGCACAACGCATCCGCTTGTGATTCATGAAAAGCCGCTAGAGGGCAGTATCTTCCCATCAAGCAGAGCGATTTTAGCAGGCACTAAGAACTAAAGTAGAAGCAATCTATGAGGTCTCTTTCCTCCTACAGGAGTACTCTAAAGAAAGGAGCACGTGACAAATTGGATGAATTTAAGCATATAAAGAGTGAACTATAATAACATCATATCCTGTTCCCCGGATTAAGTGAGCAAGAAATGGTTGTGTTAGGGGACCCACCAGCCCTCTGACTTATGTAAGTTTTCACAGTACTTGCATTGAGAGGTGTGGAGTTTGCAACATTAATTAACAAATTATTGAAAGGAGGCCATTTAGATGCTCAGTAGGGGAAGAAAGAGACGTTTAGCCTGACCATGGTGGGCTTTTCCCTCTAGCCGGAAATGCTGTCTTGCAAGAGGATAGTTCCATTTCTTACGGCTGGCCAAGTAAGAGTGTTGGTTCTTCCAAAGATGGAGTAGCCGCCCCCGGCCACATCCACATCAATCCCAATCAATTAAAAGCGAGCATCATCCTCTCAGCAGCCTGAGATGTCGGTGAATAATCTGTGCGTCATAATGCTCAGCAGGAGGGCAGCTTCTCTCTACACAGTATAGACCCTGTTTCTTAAAACTGACTGGAGCGATCAGTTTGTAATCGGAGATAGGATTTTTCAGTATTACCCACTTTTGCGCAAGTACACGTTCACCTAACGTCTTTTTTTTACCACGATTTGTTACCCTAAAAACATAATTCCTATTTTTCACTTCCAGTATGGATGTCGGATGGGGGAGGCTATATATGAACGCCCTTCCGGGAAGGAACGCTACTACTGCAAGACCCGACCCGCAATCCCCATGAGAGAAGAGAGCATTGCAAGTAGTACCCCCTGGTCCACGGTATCCCAGAGATGGAGGAGCATGAGCAGGCAGGCACCTGCACCATCCGGCGTGTGCACATTGCCATCTACCCGCTGGACTGACTGGTCCCTAGGCAAAGTGGGAATTGCTTAGGGACTATCGGTCTTCAATCTGCGTTCTCCATTGCCTCCTCCCTATTTACAGCGCTCTGCCGAAGGATTGCACATTTCAGTTTACTCTCACCTCCATCAGGATGTAAATGGAAGTGCACAGCCATGGGGTAGTGTGCATTGACTTCTTGGATTGCCTTGAAATATTCTTGAATTAACTTTCAGCTTTCGGTTTGTGCTGCGCATGTATGTTTTTTATTTTCTCGGGCACTTCAGATCCTGAATTATATATTCATTGTTGCAATTTATCTCATCAATGGGCTACTTGTTATGGGTTTTTTCTCCACAATCTACACCGCTGTAACGTTCTGGGGAAGTCAACCTTAGTGGAACTACAAAGGTTTGACACACAAGTAGTAGCTCTCTTGCTAACACAAATGAGCCTTTCGGCAGATACCTAAGATGCCAGGGGTGTGTGCAAAGTACAATTAACACACACCAGAGCTTGACAAGCATAGAATGTTTACACACGTAAAACAAAAATCCTCCTGTGTAAATCGTTATCTACACATGGAGAAAAACGCAGTTAGGTGTCCCCAGTGGGAACTCGCCACCCCACTTTAGAATCAACAGTTTTAAACAATAGGTTCAACAAAGCAATACTGGAAGGAACAGAATCTAAAGTGGGGAGAAAATCTGCTAGACATTTACATAGGCTTTTATGTTTTAGAAGACAAACCAATACATCAAAACTAAACTTTCAGTCCAATTCCTACCCTAGAATCATTGTCTCTAAAGTTCAAGGTAAATAAACCAGTTCTTGGCTGCTTTAGTGATAACTTAACGTTCTCACATGGAAGAGAAAGGGGCTTGATGCAAGCCTACAGTCAATCCAAGAATTAAATCAGATTTCCGGTGAAAGGAACGGGCAGCTACTTATCCCAGTGCTCCTGGTGGGCTGCCGGAGGGATGCCCAGACTTGGGTACCATCACCAGAAATGAGGCCCAGATACCTGCAGGAGAGGCCATCACGCCCGTAGTGATCAACCGTGACCACAAGAGCACCAGAACAGGTATGCACCCAAACTTTGAATGAAGAAAACACCCACAGGGTAACTTGGGACCATTGGGGACAACTGTCCTTGCTCTTGGTCTGTGCATATGAGACCCCATGGACTCGGTGCAGTATTCACGTTCAGTGATTGGTTTGAGTCCAGCTGTGTGGTGACTCTGATCTCTATCCCACATCCTTGCACGTGCAATCAGGCAGTACCTTAACGTTCCAGGTATGAATGGCCTTTTCAGAGAGACAAGACCTTGAAGATGCATCACGCAGTTGAAAAGAGCCCTCCAAATGCCCGCAGGCTTCAGTAGGCAGAACCGGTAGACTCAGTCTGAAGCAGACCGAAAAATACCACCAGCAGGCAACGAGGGTCCAGTCCCAGGATGAGTGCCCACGAAATGTCCATCCCCACGACCAGGTAAGATGTACAAAGGATGCACGCCAGCCACAGGCTCAGCAGATCTTCTGAGTTCCTGTATGTGCTAGAGATGAGGATAGTAGTACTCGGGACTAGTTGTTCTCACTAGTCCAAGACAGGGGGGCTTTAGGCGCAGTTCTTCCCTCTTTCAGGAGAGGCAGAGCTGTATGCACCTTCGATTGGCTTGGCCAATGCAGTCTGCAGCAGTATTCCTCTGGAATCTATTTGGAGTTCTTGTCCTAAACTCCTTGCTCCATTGGTCGACTGCAGAATGTCTTTTTTCCTGTTCCGTACATTTTGTATTCAGAGATGCTCTGTAATGGATATTGGGTTGAGTTAAAATTATGGCAACTGTAGTTTATGCATTAATCAAGTTGGCCTTTCAGCAAGTGTTGTACTTGAGATCTTTTTTTGCAATTTACTGCTAGCACTAGCCACTTTAGTATGGAGAGTGTTTATTCTTTATGAATGATTTCATATTAATGCATTTTGTGTTATTTAATGGTGTATGCATTTTCTTTTTATGTTCACAAAAGATTTTTTTTAAATGTTTCTCTTTTGGAGTACGATCTCTGAAATAAAGTGGATTGAAAGAAGAATGGCTTCAGACCCTATCCAAAGGAAGGGCCTTCAGCCTGCAAACTTGGGGTGGCTGCCCAATGGTGGAAAGCCAGCAGCCTCAGCACTGCCCAGCAACATGACCTCACCTACCTAGATTGTGTGTTGGGGCCAGACCGATCCTCAATCCAGTTCCACTCACACTGGTCCATCTTCCTGGGCTGCTTGCAAGCAGCCTACTCGTGCACGGCCCTTTATGACTCCGGCAGAGTGGCGCAATGCTGATGCACAGGGCAACAGGGCAATCAAAGGCTAGATTTAAAAACACAAGGTTTAGCCATCTTGGGTCACCACTGTGGTAAAATGGCTATCTTGCAGTAAAAATACATGAAAATGGTTGAGGTGCTATTTCCAACAGGCTGTTAACATTGCACTGAAACACGTAACTTAATACAGTAAACAAACAGTAAAGGGAAAAGCGTGTTTCTCCAGCATGGGGTCTTGCATGAATTTACATGCTCATGAATATTCCCAGTCGTCAGGCTGGGAATCCTCGGTGAAAGAAGAAACCGTTTCACTTTCCCTTACAAACTGTATTTCGAAGGGATTGTGTCCTCCAACGTATTCCTTATCTTTGATAATACGTTTCCAGGTTGCTGGCCTCGGAAATATTTTCTGTAGAGGGCGCTGCGCGTCGACGTCCGCCGAGTCGATGTCCTTCGACGGCCACCGTATCGGCGCCGACGTCACCATGCCCATAAATAGCCACGCGCTGCGTCTGTTGCTCAGTTCTGTTTTTCCGTGCTTCGTGGGGCCTCGGAAGGTTGTTGCTCAGTTCAGTCAGGATAACTATCTATTTCTACTTGAATATACCTTATCTTTCTCGATGGCTTCTTCATCAGAACCGACGATGCCGCGATCCGGCTTCAAGAAATGTCGAGACTGCGGTAACAAAATGTCAATAACGGATCCACATAGGATCTGCTTATGGTGCTTGGGATCCGAGCACCATTGTTTGGAGTGTGAGGACTGCATGTCCATGACGGTGAAAGCCTTGAAGGAGCGTAAGGGGAAGCTCGAGAGAGGTAATTCAGCCAAAACCACCTCGAAAGTTTCATCGGCTGAGTCAAGGCATTCGTCTCCTCGCCATCGAAAACATTCCCATTCTAGATCTCGAAGCAGCTCCCACCATTCGTCGAGATCAAGACACTCAAAAAAGAGACGTTGAAGGTCCCATTCCTCGTCTTCTGTGTCCCCAGAAAGGGTCTCCTGTCCCACTAAACACAGTTCTCAAGCTGAGTGGGAGGAATTCAGAAAGAAAATGTTAAGCGTCTTTGAGAACGCAGCCTCGACCCCCTCGAAGACAGCTGAGGGTGATACCCCGGGTGAAAAACCCAAAAAATCAAAACGCCGCGAGTCGCAGCACCCGGCGAAACATTCCACCCAAGAGCGCCATGAGCCATCAGGTAAGAAGGCACCGTCTTCGCCGTCGTCGAAGATTCCTTCGACGCACGGATCGGCGCCATCGACGCCGTTGTCGAAGGGTTCCTCGACGCATCGGTCGATTGACCAAACGCCATCGTCGACGCCGATGAAAGAGAGGACCAAGGCCACTCCACAGCCAACGGTGATTTCAAGGGCCTCCGGCATGACGCCGAGACCGTCGTCGATGCCCTCGAGTAGGATCCAGATCCTCTCGAGTTCTTCGAGACCCCTTCCAGTTTTTTCGACGCCGTTTTCGGCACCTTCGAAGCCTGTTATATCGGCGTCCACGACATTGACGTTTTCTCGTCCAATAACGACGAGTTTGGCGCCTTCTGCGTTGGAGATGGGTTTTACTCCATTTCAGAGGTCAGAGTACCCTGGACTTTCTTCAATTTATGAAGAGGGGGAAGATTCTGACCAGGAAACATTCGGGTTACAGAGGACCACACTGCCAATTGCATGAGGATTTCACCTCTGAGGAAAGAAGGCTGAAGGACCTACAGGAGTCACTACATGAGGCAAGTGGGCTGGACACTTCCCCAGAAGTGGAATTTGTTAAGCCAAACACCCTATAGAACCCTGATGGCAAGAATTATTGAGTTTATGGGTTGGTCTGCGCCTTCACCTGTTTTTCAACAGGATGACCTAACAGATATATTAGACAAAGGCCCACAGGAGGACCCGGTAGTCCCCTTCCATGCAGCCTTACAAAGGAAAATTGCATCTAATTGGGAAACTCCCGAAGTTATCCCTGCAGTCAATAAAAGATTGTCAACCAAGTATAGGGTAGCGGCTGCTGACCCGGGTTACTTATCAAAACACCCAACTCCAGAGAGCCTGGTGGTTCAAGCGGCAACTTCATCTAGCAGTAGGACCGCTTACCCTACTGTCCCACAGGATAGAGATGACAAGAGGTACGACTCTATGGCGAAGAAAGTTTTCACTGCCTGTAGAATGGCGTTGAAGTCCATCAACGCCACCTGTACGCTCGCCAGGTTCAGTCACACACTATGGGAGTGTGCTTCATCAGCGGCTGACTGCATACCCTAAGGAGAGGAAAAGGAAGCCTTCCTTAACATTTTTAAAGATGGCAAGGATGCCATGTGCGAATCACTTCAAACTGGCATTGATTCCGCTGACAGTATCAGCAGGGCCATGGCGGCAAGTACAACAATCCGCAGGCATGCGTGGTTGCGAAAGTCAGGCTTTGCTCCAGATGTACAGGCCAGACTTTTGAATATGCCCTTTGACGGCTGTTCATTATTCGGGAAAAAGGCTGATGACAGTCTGGAAAAGTTAGACTTCTAAAGCAGCAGCAAAATCTTTAGGAGCTGCTATCCGCCAACCTTCTTTTCGCCCCTCAGGAACCTCTGGAAGAGGAAAGTCCTTTCGCTATTATTCTGCATTCGGGAAAGGCAGAGGACAGCCGGCTCAAAGAGGCCAAAGGAGATCCACCCGAGGTGGACGGGTCAAAAGTACTAAGGCCGCAGCAGCAGCAGGTACCTCTTTACCCTGGGCATCTGCATCAGCCGCCCCCAAACCACTCTGATGCCTTTCCACACAATACACCTGTAGGGGGCAGGTTAACTCACCATCTGACGGAATGGCAGGCTATAACGTCAGATGCTTGGGCATTGGAAACAGTTGCCCAAGGTTACTGCCTACCCTTTCTACACATTCCTCAGAGTCATCCACTGGGGAACAGCTCTCTGAAAGTTTCCGATCCGCTCCTCTTCCAGGAAATTATAGACCTGCTAGAGAAAGGTGCCATAGAACCGGTACCTGTAGCGGAAAGGAACAAGGGCTGGTACTCCCCCTACTTTCTCATGCCAAAGAAGGACGGAGGACTGAGACCCATCCTGGACTTACGAGAATTGAACAAGTTCCTCAGGAAGGACAAGTTCAAGATGGTAACTCTCTCTCAGATCCTTCAGTCCCTCCAGCTCCAGGACTGGCTGGTATCTCTGGACCTTCAGGATGCTTATTTCCATGTGCCAATCCATCTCAAACACAGGAAATACCCGAAGTTCGCAATTGGCGACTCTCATTATCAATTTCGAGTTCTGCCATTTGGGCTGACCTCCGCCCCGAGGGTCTTCACCAAGCTGATGTCGGTAGTGGCGGCGAGTCTAAGGAGGGAAGAGATCCACGTCTACCCCTACCTGGACGACTGGCTGATCAGGGCTGTATCTTCGGAACAGGCCCAGGCTCAGCTAGATTATGTCTGCCACTTCCTTCACAGACTGGGCTTCTCCCTCAATTTAAAGAAGTCACAGGTGATACCATCACGAGACTCCAGTTCATTGGAGCGGTCCTGGACACTTTCCTGGGAAAAGCCTCGCCACCAGAGGTGAGGGCTCAAGATATTCTACAGATGGTCACCAAGTTTCAAAATGCCCAACGTCTCCCAGCCTTCGACTTTTTGAGGTTGCTAGGCCTCATGGCATCCTGCATCTTCCTTGTGCCAGTGACTCGCCTGAGAATGAGATCGCTTCAGTGGGCACTGAGAATTCAGTGGTCGCAATTCTCAGGGAGAATGACAGATCTCCTCCGGATGCCGGACAAGGTAGCCCGCGACCTTCAATGATGGGCCTATACAGAGAATATCTTGAAAGGAGAACTGTTTTGGCAACCATGGCCGGAGATAACAGTAGTCGGAGACTCCTCACTCACGGGGTGGGGAGCCCATGCCAACGACTTGACCATCAGCGGTCGTTGGTCTCCATCGGAGTCCAGACTACACATCAACCTATTAGAGCTGAGAGCAATCAGACTAGCGCTGAAAGCTTTCCTGCCATCAGTACAGGGAAGAAATGTCCTGATAATGACGGACAACACGGTGGCCATGCACTACCTCAACAAAAGAGGAGGCATAGGATCACTGCCACTGTGCAGAGAGGCGATGCAGCTCTGGTTTTGGGCAATCCAAGAAGGAATCCCTCTATCGGCTGTCCACCTAGCCGGAGAGAAGAACTTGACAGCGGACGCTCTGAGCAGGCAGAGCACAGTCTCCCACGAGTGGGAGCTAGCCCAGGAAGTCCTTCAAGAGATCTTCACCCTTTGGGGAACCCCTCAGGTGGATCTGTTCACCACAAGCAACAACAAAAGAAGTGCGATCTGTTCTGTTCAAGGGAATTTCCCCCGAGTGGAGCTCTAGGAGATGCGTTCGTAGTGGACTGGAAGTTTCCACTCCTTTACGCGTTCCCTCCAGTCCTTGTTATTCCTCAAATGATCAGGAGGTTGAGAAGATTCCGGAAAAACATGATCCTAATTGCCCCGGATTGGGCCAGGAGAATGTGGTACCCGGACCTTCTAGATAGGTCCATCTGTCCTCCAATCCGTCTTCCACTCAGAGAATCTTCTCTCGCAGAAGGGAGGTCAGGTTCTCCATCCAGACACCAGAACCCTCAACCTTCACGCTTGGCTTCTGAAAGGTTGAGGTACAAGGATTGGGATCTCCCTGATGACATCATGGAGGTGTTGCTTTTGGCCAGAAGACTGGCAACAAAGTCTTTATACCGCTGCCGTTGGAACAAATTTTGCAGCTGGTGTAGGGAAGAGACTATCAACCCTTTTTCATGTGGTACACCAACGGTGTTATCGTTTCTACTCTACTTGGCAAACTCAGGCCTTCAAGTGGGCACTGTAAAAGGCTATCTTGCAGCACTTTCTATCTTCAAGCGCACTGCGGAGGAACCATTGTATTTCAAAATTCCTCTAGTGGTACAATTTCTCAAGGGACTAACTAATGCTTACCCTCCAAAACCATTCCAGGTTCCCTTATGGGACTTAAATTTAGTCTTAAACTTCTTAATGGGCACTCCATTCGAACCACTTCACTCTTGCGCGCTGAGATTTCTCACGCTTAAAACTGTCCTATTGGTAGCACTAACATCTGCTAGGAGGGTGAGCGAGCTACAAGCTCTCTCCTGTAAACCCCCACATACAATCTTCCACAAGGACAAAGTTGTCCTACAGGTGAAGCCTAATTTCCTCCCAAAGGTGGTTTCTTTATTTCATATTACTCAGAAAATTATCTTGCCTTCGTTCTACTCTCCTCCCCATCCGGGGAAAGAGGAGGAAAGGCTACATAGGCTGGACCCTAGGCAAGCTCTCAGCTTTTACATCAGCAGAATGGCTAGGATCAGGCAAGCAGACCAACTGTTTGTAGGATACTCGGGTTACAAGTTGGGACTACCCATAACAAAACAAACCATCTCCAGGTGGATTATTTTGGCCATCCTGGAATGTTATAAACTAGCAGGGAAAGAGCCACCACAAAATCTCAGGGCTCATTCAACCAGGGGTATCGCAGCCTCTTCGGCTCTCCAAAGAGGGGGACCGGTCCGGGACATATGTGCGGCTGCCACATGGTCATCCGCGCATACATTCACAAAATTTTACAATCTGGATTCCTCCACTGCTCAAGAGACCAGATGTGGCAAGGCTGTATTACATTCGGTCCATCCCTAAAGGGATACATAACGCTCTCCCTCCCGCCTCCAATTACATGCCACTGCTATGGGAGTCTATCAAAGATAAGGAATACGTCGGAGGACACAATCCCTTGGAAGAACAAGTTACTTCTTACCTGGTAACGTTCTTTCGACGGGATGTTCCTCCGACGTATTCCTTATCGCCCCTCCCAACCATCCCTGCAGTGATAACTTCCCTTGTGGTTGCAGTTTACGCTCCTTCAAGGTCAATAACCAATTCAGGCATGACTTTTCTTGTGCTACAAAACGGAACTGAGCAACGGACGCAGCGCGTGGCTATTTATGGGCATGGTGACGTCGGCGCCGATACGGTGGCCGTCGAAGGACATCGACTCGGCGGATGTCGACGCGCAGCGCCCTCTACAGAAAAAATTTCCAAGGCCAGCAAGCTGGAAACGTATTATCAAAGATAAGGAATACGTCGGAGGAACATCCCGTCGAAAGAACGTTACCAGGTAAGAAGTAACTTGTTCTCCTTTAAACCAATCACTGTCTTCTGGGTCATACTGCCATGCAATGACAGTCCTCTCCCTAAGCCCCTCCCCTGGTAGCCATCTTCAGATTTTTTTAGGCATGCTTCAGTGTTGGGAGTCCTCGAGTTTGCTCTGGGAGCTACCCCTACGTTTTTTCGTATTTTCAATGAATGGAAAAGGGTTCTGTTTTTGTTCCAAAAAGACTCGGTGTGCTCTTTTCTCCATCTGCCGACAGCGGGGACCCGTTGTCAGTGATTTTCAGCACCCCTCAAGGGTGAAGCTTGTCAAAGTTTCCAGAAGGCCATCTGGCATACATTGCGCCCTCCGACCACGAGAAAGGAGGAGGGTACGGTCCCTTTCAAGTCCTGCAGCAAGTGCGGTCTACAGAACATGTTTGTGGAAGACAAGTACCTACAATGCCTGCACTGCCTGCCCCCGGACCATAGGAGGTGGAGTGCGAGATAGGCGTCACATTCTCCAAAAAGACAAAGCGGGACAGGCAGAGTAGACTGGCGGCGTGGCTTAACGCTAAGGCCTCTCCCCCATGCCCCAAGCAGGGTCATGCCTCACTGAGGACCGGCCGGTTTGAGGATCGGTCTTCTAAGTCCTTTGAAGGTGCCTCATCCGTGGCGGCCCACGACAAGTCCAAGAACTGCAAGTCAGAGTCCACCGGGGTCACTGCAGAAGCGGGTCCCAAGGTGGATAGGGCACGATAGACATTACCCTCCGCCTCCATTGACAGTTGGCAATCAAGATCCTCCTCAAAAAGGAAATCTACCTTGGCTAAACTGCAGGAGAAGTCTGAAGCCACGGACGGAGAAGGCCGAACTGCCCAAGCGGGCACAATCGGCACAGGCTAAGATTTCGCCGACGATCGAGTTGGTGGCAGCTGCTCTCACGACGATTAAGGGGGCTGACCCTGTGAAGGTAGCCCCAGCAGCGCAGAAAGTATCCTTGCCCCCTAGGCGCAACACCGCAGCTCTGACTTTGACAAAGTCTGCTGGCACGCCAGAAGAGGGGAATCCAGCTCAGGCCCCGGTTCAAGCCCCACAGGGAGGAAAAAGATGGGGGTGGGAGAGGCGAGGCGAGGGGGCCCCGAAACAGCCCTCCCAGGCTGTGGCACATCCATGGAGGTCTCGTCCACAGACGAGGACCATAAGTCCTTGAGCACGATCCACAAGGATGTGGAAGAGGAGAACGACGACGGCTCAGGGCCTACTTCTCCGATTCCGCCAGCTCAACTGAGCGATGTGTCTCTGGACATTCTGTTGATCCTTCACACCTTGGTGTCGGAGATCCAGAAGAGGATGCCACCAGGCTCAGTTCCAGTGCCCCTCCAGCCCCCCGTTCAGCCTCCAACAAAGAAGAGGAAAAGTCATCCGACACCCCCATTTCAGCCTCCACCTCGGCGTTGGGCCCCTTCTCCCCCAGCAGACCCAGACACGGGTACGGGGACAGATACGTCCATGACTACAGACTGAGACAAGGAAATCGTCGCAGCAGGTGGCGAGTCTCCACATTTGGATGCGTCACCTAGGGATACCCGCACCGGACGAGGTGAGGTCGTTCCACTCCATGATCGCCAGAGCCTCTAAACTTTTTCATCTTGTATATTAAGAAACCAGAAAGGAGGGTTTCTTGTACCAGAGGCACGAGGCCAGGAGGGAAACTGTCATGGCGGTGCCCCTTCTGGCCAAAGTGTGGGAAGAGGGTCTGGCCCTGATGAAGGACCCTTGCACGGCTCCAGCCAAACGGGATAGGCTGGAGAAGAAGCATCATGTACTGGACTCTGCACCCAAGTGGCTGAGGTCGCAACCATCGCCCTTTCCCCCTTGCAATTCTCCCTTCCCCTCTACCCATGCACTTGCGCGATCTGAATGACACCTGGCCTAGTAGGATAGTTGTCTGTCTCCCCTTGTTCCCCCCTCCCTGCCTCGTCGCGCCTTGAAACACTTGGGTATAGGCGTGTTACAAATGCCATATATCATATCATATATCGCCGGATTCGGTGGTATCAGCGGCTGTGAGGAAACGGTCGGCTAACAGGTCCTCGCCGTCTTCAGTCCCTCCGGACAGCGAGGGGAAGAAGTTGGACGCCATGGGAAGGAAGGTGATTTACACTGCAGCGTCCACTATCAAGGTGGCCAACGCACTGGCGATCCTAGCCAGGTATGACAGGGAGCTGTGGTAAAAACTGGGCCCTATTCTAGAGTTCCTACCGGATGATAAGAGGATGGAGGCTATCACTCCTTTCCAGGACGACAGTTACGTCTGATCACGCCATCACACTGGCATTGAACGTCGCCAACACGAGGTTCCGGCAGATGGGGAACAGTGTCTGCCCTCGTGGACAAGGATGGATAAAGGCCACACATTTCCGGGAGGACGTCCAGGCGAAGGTGGTGGACATGCCCTTCGATGGAAAGAACTTGTTCCCGCCAGGCCATCAAGGCGGACACAGAGTTGGCCCATTCCTTGGGCACTTACCAGCAGCAACGCTCTTCTTTTCACTCCTCCAGGGGAATGTCGAGCAGGTCTTCCAAAGGTTTCTCCTCTTCGTACCTTCAACCTTCCAGATCCACGACCCAGGAAGCCTACAGAGGCTGTTCCCAGGCCTACGGTAGCAGAGGACAGTGGTGCCGTCGCCTACAGGGCAGGATGCCGGTTACGAAACAGGCCTGAACCGGCCGGGACATCAGGCCCCCACACGTGCACCCCGGTGTGCGGCTTGCTGACGAGGTTTGTCAGCGAGTGGAAGAATATCACCACTGACAGATGGGTTCTATAGCTCTCACCCAAGGACACACTCTGGAGTTTCAACACAGGTGTCCACGGATCCCTGCGGTGTCCGGTCAAGAGCAGCACATCCCTCAGCTCCTGGAAGAGGTACGGCCATGCTGCGGAAAGGGGCGATAGAGCTACTTCCCTGAAAGACACTGCGGTTCTGGAGTCTATTCCAGATACTTTCTGGTCAGAAAGAAGACAGAGGGCTGGAGTCCCATCCTAGACCTACAACGTCTCAACAAGTACTTAAAGTCCTAAAAGTTCAGGATGGTCATGTTGCAGCACGTGCTCGGCCAACTGGAGGAAGGAGACTTCTTGACGTTGCTGGACCTTGAGGATGCCAATTTCCCATTCACAAGAAACATCGAAAGATTCTGCGTTTCATAATGCAGGGCCAGCACTACCAGTCCAAGGCCTTATCTTTCAGATTGAAGTCGGCCCCCAGAGTGTTCACAAAATGCCTGGCACCGGTGACGGCCCATCTACTACTGCAGGGTATAAATGTATACCCATACCTCAACGACTGGCTCTTATGAGCCCGCTCGTGGGAGTTGGCCGTCGGACACATGGAGGCGACTGTCGAGCTACTGGCGGATCTGGGATTCTCCATCTATACAAAGTCCTGCTTGACACCATCTCAGAAGGGCTGTTCCTAGGAGCCAGACTCGATACAGTGTCCTGCCTGGCATCACCCTCGGAGGAGAGGGTAGCGGCCATTCAAGGGAAGGTGCAGAGGCTGTTGTCGATGAAGACGGCCACAGTGCAAACAATCAAGTTGTTGATCGGCAAGATGTCTTCCTACATCTACCTCATTCGGCTCTGCAGGTTACAGATGCAACCTCTTCAGGAGTTCCTGGATGCTTGCTGGATGCAGGTGTCTGCAAGCTTTGCGGAAAAGATCCCAGTGGACGTCAAATTCCATCGGGCGAAAAGGTGGTGGAGCGTCCGCTCCAACATAGCCCAGGTCAAAGGGTTTCAAAATGCTCCATACCAGGAGACTGTCACCACGGACACTTCCCTGGAAGGCTGGGGAGCCCACACCAGACGCCCGCATGCCAGAGGCCTGTGGCTGTCGGAGGAGAAGGATCTCCATACCAACATCCTGGAGCTACGGGCAGTGTTCTGGGCCCTCGGGTCATTCCTTCTGTCTCTGAAGGGCAAGGTGGTGAGGCTCTTCATGGACAGCACCACCACAATGTTCTACATCAAGAAATGTGGGCACTCGATCCGCAGCGCTCTCCAACGAAGCGCAGGACTCGTGTCATTGGGCTGTCGGACAAGACATGTTCTTTGTTCCTCTTCACCTAGTGGGAGTCGAGAACACCATCGCAGACTCCCTCAGTAGGGAATTGCTACCAGCAGGACCAGGTGGACGACATCTTCGTCAAGTGGGGCAGGCCTCAGATCGATCTGTTTGCGACTGCGGCGAACTCCAAATGCCAGAAGTTTGCCAGCAGATTCCTCCAACCGAGGAGTCTGGGGTACTGTTTCTGTACGCGTTTCCTCTGTAGCCTCTCCTGCTAAGTCATCCACACATTTAGACCGTGCCAGTGCAGGATGATATTCATTGCCCCGGCGTGGCCGAGGCAGATTTGGTACTTGGACCTTCTCAGCCTGTCAGCGTTGCCTCCGGTCAAGCTGCCAGTGGTTCCGGAGCTTCTCACTAGAGAAGGGGGCGCAATCCTACATCACGATCCAGGATCGCTGAACCCAAGGGGTTGGCTCCTGCAGCCCTAGAGTTTGGAGGATATGAGTTGGCAGCGTACTGCAGGGAGGTCCTCGCAAAAGCCAGAGCGTCGTCGACCTAGACGTTCTATGGTCACAAGTGCAAGCGTTTTGCTGCGTGGTGCCGGTCACAGAAGAAAAACCCTTTGAGGGTCACAATCTAACAGATCCTGCCGTACTTGCTATCCTTGGCCAAGGCCGGACTGGCGCATGCCTCCATCAAGGTGCATCTGGTGGCTATCTCCCGCTACACCCGGTCACCAGGGAGATCTTCGCTTTGGTCCCATTGACTCGTCAAGGAGTTTCTCGAAGGACTTTTCAGATCTTTCCGGCTGATGAAAACTCCTGCCCCAGCATGGGAACTCAACGTGGTTCTGATGAGGCTCATGTGGGGGAAGGGGGTCCTTTTGTGCCTCCATCAGGCTGCGCTCAAGTTCCTCTCGTGGAAGACTGCTTTCCTAGTGGCCATCACCTCTGCCAGGAGGAGTAGGTGAGATCCAGGCCCTGTCTTGCAGACAACCATACCTGACTTTCCATGAATCGAGGGTGGTGCTACATACGCACCCCTCCTTCATGCCGAAGGTTCCATTGGAATTCCACTTCAATGAGCCTTTGGTGTTACCTGTTTTTTTCCCAAAACCTTTGTCGCCGGCGGAAAGCATTTGCTGGACATTGTTCGTGCCCTGAAGTTCTATGTCGCACTCAACAGTTTTCGGAAGACTTCACAGCTGTTTGTGAACTTTGGTCCTGTGAACCATGGGAAGGCCTTGTCCAAGACTTCCATTTCAAGATGGCTCTCTGGCTGTATCACGCACGGTCATCGGTTGGCTAACCGACCACTGCACGGCCTCTGAGAGCCCACTCCACAAGAACGATCGCTGTGATGACGGCGTTCCTGTCTGGTGTGCCCCTGCTCAACATCTGCAGGGTTGCTACATGGCTGTCCACTCGCACCTTCACGAAATTGTACTGCATCAACTGGGATTCCAGGGAAGAGTCCAGAGTCTGCCAAGCAGTGCTACGCAATTTGTTTGCTTGAGGTGAGTCTGTTCCAGGGGTAAGTGTAATTGCTTCTCTTGAGCCATGCCACCTTCCGTGGTTGTGTAAGGTGTACTGCTATGTATTCGTTATTCATGAGCATGTGAATCCATGCCAGACCCCACCCATGCTGGAGAAGGTTTGTTACTTACCTGTAACTATTGTTCTCCAGCATGGTTCTGGCATGGATTCACATGCAAACCCTCCCGAGCCCTCTGCGGCTCTTCTTGGTCATACTGCCACTTTACGTGCTTACCAAATCTGAAGATGGCTGCCAGGGGTGGGGGCTTAGGTAGAGGACTGTCATTTGATGGGGGCCGTATGATCCAGAGGACAGTGATTGGTTTAAAGGAGAAATACAGTTTGTAAGTGAAAGTGCTTTTTCTTTTACCGAGGATTTCCAGCCTGATGACGGGGAATATTCATGAGAATGTGAATCCATACCAGACCTATGCTGGAGAACAATAGTTACAGGTAAGTAAATTGAACCTTCCCTGCACTACTCCCCTAGGTAGGTGTTACTGCGATACCAGAGTGCATAAGGGACCACCAAAGTTCCCCCTGAAATGTTAGTGATTAGAACTGACCACTGCCTCCAAAACAAACGAGTACAGCCAGGGAGTCAGAAAATCCGTCCAGGATATCACAGGCCTTTGCAAGATATGCTGTGGGTCCCACAGATGTATGCGGGAAATCTGCAAAAAAGAATGATTTCCTAACACTCCTTTGCAGCCAACTTTATTTCAAGAAATTTTTGATCTTAAGACTATATTTGCATACTAAACAACTTTTTTCTAGAATAGAATCCTCTTTTCAGTCAGCATTGTTCTCCTTTCTGTTCAATTAGTCATTTGGCCCTGAAGTCTCAAGTCTTCTGAAAGATATGACCAGTTGTTCACTGAGATGTTCCTACAGGTCCTCCTCTAATCCGAGTCAATGACTGTGTTTTGCATACATCTTACTCACATCCTTTGCCTGATTACTTAAGGTTATCACAGTCTATATAAAATTGATTTCTTTCTTTATTTGTGGGGCATCTTGTTTGTTAGTTTTCGATAAGAGTTCTTATTCACATCTTGCATCCCTTCCTTGGCCTTTGTTCGAGTCCTTTCTAAGTACTTTCATTCACAAAAGTGTGCGCCTGTGGCCTCTTAATTGTTTTTCATATTTGTATCTATAGTATTATAGCCCACTATAAGTATTGTTAATTGAAATTGATGTTGTGTGAGAACATTTGGGGTGCAAATAGTTTTATGCTGATGGTTTTCCATAGACATGTTTCAAACTATATAGCTCCCCTCACCCCCCCCCCTTAACCACCATATCCAGGTACATATTAGCCACATCTTTTCCCCATTCCTGTGTGTGCTGTTGATTTGAAGGGATGCAGCAAGTGATGTTACCATATGGAAGACCAGACTCTGTAAAATGTGTTTCTGCACCTTACTCGTGCTATTTCGTTCTGTGCCACCTTGCATTTGGCGGCTCTTTTCATAAGACTGAGTTACTTCTCAAAAATAACATAATATTGTTGGAACAGGCAGAGTATGATGGTAGCAGTTGTAATCTGTTAACTCCAACTTCACTACATCGTTAAGGCCCAGATATGGCCTCCAGAAAGGGGTGAGTGCAGGGCACTATCTTATCTGTGTGGTGTACTTGCCACTGCTGGTAATACCATGTTTGGCGATTCAAACCACAAAAGCACTATACAAAGTATAAAGAGATGATAACGCAGAATAATTGGATAGGGTTCCGTACCAGTATTCATTAAACTCAATTCAAGCGTATATAGACAAAGATTTAAGTGTAGTCCCAAGCCAACATCATCTAAATGGCAGCACATGCTAATGGATCTCCCGTGACCGAGCTTTGTCAAGGCACAGCAAAAATTGAACAAATGTAAAACTTATTAACCAGTCTAGAAGTACAGGTTATGTCCTTGATTTCAATATCATACAGTATGTCCTTAGTTACAGTGTACTTAACATTCCATTGGTCGTCTATCCATCCTGACATTGTTACTTCACAATCTTGGACGTAAGCAATCATTATAATCGTGTCCCCTTTCCTCCATCCTTGTGGGCGTCCCCCAACATGGGGACGGTACCGGAACCTTTGGCGGTGAAACATTTTACTTAGCCTTTAAATTTAGTACATCACACAGGGGGGGGGGCGGCGGCGGCCTCGGGTGTGAGAACGCACTGCCGAGGCCCAGGCGCCTCACCCCAGTACCTTTTTCCACACGGATCGTGTCGAACCCGGCAGCCAGCGTGGAGTCTTTTTAGCTCTCCACTTGCTCACCGTTCTGTTTTTTCAATTTTATTTGCACTTCCCTTCGGTGCCTTGCCTCCCCCAGTGCATGTCGGCTGCAGTAGGATTCATGCGACCACTCGTTCCCGGCCCCAGAGCCCCATGCACTCTGCCTTGAGTGTTTTGGGGCCCAACCACCGCTGGGATGCTTGTTCGGCTTGCAGCACTCTCGGTCACAGGGCATTGAAGAATCGTTTGTCGCAGTGGAGGAAGATCTTCAACACTTCTCCCCCGCCCAACCTTAAGGACTTTGTCTCCAGGACCTCATGTCAAGACAAGGTAGGGCCTCTGGTCAGCATGGCTACGCAGTATGACTCCTTCCCCAGGATTTCTATGCATAGGGGTTCTTTAGATTCAGGTTCTGGCAGGCATGAGGCCTCTAAGGCTACCGGCTCCCAAGCCGAGGGGCCCATGTGTTTTTCTGAGCGTTCCAGGGACAGACCTGAGGCGGTCCAGGCTACCAGCTTCCAAGCTGAGGGACTCGGGTGTTGGGGGGGAACTACCGGGCTGTCCTCTGTGGGGTGATAAAGTTCATCCTCCTCTTTACCCCCAAGGGTTAAGGGATTGTCGAGTGCCACCTCCAAGAGCCTCCCCTCAGGATGACCAGCACGACTACCGGCTCAGGGTTCGATGGCGCTCTGCCTACCGGAGCTTGCTCCGAGGTCGTGAGTCAGGGCTTTACGACTGCCGGCCAGCTGGCCGAGGGCTCAGCTCCTACCAGATTGATCTGAGGTTGACGCTTCTGCTTTTGGGTGCAAGACCCAAGATGTATCCTTCCATGTCTGAGGCGCCTCATGGCTCAGGGCCTTCGCGCCCTTCTGCCCAGGGCGTGGCACAAGGCTTCAGAATGGCAGAAAGGCATGTGGTGGCCATCTTGGATCTGACTATGCGCCCGCCCATGCTCTCGCCCATCGAATGGGCCCTGTAGGATGATCCCAGTCCCCTTCCCTCTGGAAGCGGCAGCGGGTCATATGGTACAGGTTTCTGGTCTCCTCAGGATACATCTACCCTTCGCAGCCTTAGGGCTACATGGTACAGGTGCCTCAGCGCTTTGACCAGGAGCGGAGGCCCTGTGCCTCATAGGGCCGGGCCCCTAGGGACCCACCCCTTGAGAACTGTTTCCCAGAGCGCTTCACTTCCTCATGCATTCCCCTACAGATGAAGGGGCTCTTGAGTTATATTGTGAAGGAGGTCATCCGGCAGGTGGAGCCCTCTAGGCCCCCTCCTTTGGGGACACCTCCCATTCCACCAATGTTGCTGGTTGCAGTGTCGGTCCCTCCCCTGGTCCAGGCCCTACCAGTCGTTCAGACCACGCCACCTCCTTCTGTACCCCCAACGCCTCCCCCTCAACAGCTGTTGAACCAGTCTTCGGCTCTGATCTTGGGGTGGGGGGGAGGGGCCCAGTCGGCACCTGTACCCAGGGCCCTGGACTCCACTCGGCCTGTACAAAAAGAGGGTTAGGGGGGTGATGATGATGACGTCCAGGTTTATGAGCCCTCCGCATCTGTTAAGGCCTTTCATGACCACCTTCAGGGCCTGGCAGAGTTCTTGTGGGTCCCTCTGCCCGAGGAAGCCCCTCAGGAGTCGGGGGTGCTAGCAGAGGTCTTGGGTAACGATCCGTTCTGTCATCCCTCTCCAGAAGGATGTCCTGCAGGTGGTGCAAAGGATCTGGGAGAAGCTCTAGGCCGACGCCCAGATGAACAAGAAGTTGGACTGCAGGTTTATGCTAACAAATGGGGCGCCAATCCTCCTGGCCTCCCAACCGAAGCCGCATTCTTCAGTGGTGACTGCAGCCCCCCTAGATTCTAAACCATTGTCTTCATCATATTCCTCTACGGGAGTCCCTTCCAGTTGTCTCAAGGTCTTTAAGTCTCGCTGTTGTTCCATCTCGGGACTGCATCTGCAGCAAGCCAACACAGACACCCTCTTGGCTGCGGCTAACCAGAAGCTGTGGCAGGAGCTCAGGGTATTTCTGCCCAAACTCCCCTCGGACAAGCAAACCTCCTTCAAGGCTGGTCTGGTGGATGCCCGGACCATTGCACAGAACCTCGTGGGGTCTTAGGTCTCCCACATCGACACAGCCAGCAGAGGGCTGTGCCTTGTTGTCGAAATGAGAAGGACGGCATGGATGCACGTGCAGGAGCGGATCCTAAATTTGCCCTTCGAGGGTGGGGATTTTTTTCATTCATCAACCGATGAGTTGACGTAGAAGAAAACCTCCACTCAATCCGGCAAGTCCTTGGCCATCCTGGCAAAGCCTGGTCAGAAATCCTTCCTTCAATCCCAGGGCAGGACCGAGTTCAAACCCAGTGCTTTTTCCGGCTTCAAGGGGTTTCGGGACAGCGGCACGAGGAGGCCGAACAGGTCGCCCAGTGACAACAGAAGGACGCAGCAGAGGACTTTGCGCAGGTTTTTCCGCTCCCCCTCCTCAGCCCTCCCTTCTGATGCCAAAAAGCAGTGGCGTCAAGGTCAGGAATCACAGCTCGTCTGTGGGGGGGCCACTTGGCTCTTTTCCAGGTCACCTGGAAGCGTCTTTACAGCAACCCGTGGATTCTATCCGTAGTCTCCACAGGCTTCAGTCTTCCTCTTCCTTTCCTCTACCATTCTCTCCTCTTCTTCATCAGATCGGTTCCCCGGCTCTCTTATGGGAGGTCCCCTGTCTCTTGGAGATGCTGGCAACAGAACCGGTTCCTCTTTCAGACGGGCTACGGGTACTATTCCAGGATTTTTGCGGTACCCAAGAACAACCAGGCTGGCCTCATGGTTGTCCTGGACCTGTCATTTCTGAATCTGTTTTTACTGCTGGAACGCTTCAAGATGATTACTCCTGCGCACACAGCCGAGTCTGTGTGCAGGGGACTGGATGTGTTCCCTGGACCTCAAGGATGTGTACCTGCACGTACCCATCTACCAACCGCATCAGAAATTTCTGCGGTTCACAATTATGTCCTACCACTTCCAGTACAAGGTGCTGCCCTTAGGCTTGAACTCGGCCCCTCGTGTCTTCACAAATTTGATGAACGCAGTGGAGGACCTTCTCTGCTTCGAGGGCCATCATCTGTACCCTTACTTGGATAGCTGGCTGGCAAGGGCTGGGTCACCCTAGAGGGGGGGGCCCACTCGTGCCAGAGACTGGTGCATATCCTGCATCAACTGGGGTTCTCCCTCAACCAGAGGAAGTGACAGTTGCGCCCATCTCAGGCTCTGATATGATATGGCATTTATAACGCGCCTAAACACAAGTGTTTCAAGGCGCGACAAGGCAAGGGAGGGGGGAACAAGGGAAACAGACAACGATCCTACTAGGACAGCTGTCATTCAGATCGCGCAAGCGCATGGGAAGGGGGAAAGGGAAAAGTGCGAGGGGGAAGGGAGAGGGGAAAGTGCAGTACATGGGATCGTAGAATAAATAATAAAATGGCCAGCAGGTGGCAAGTGCAGGGTAAGTGCAGACATAGGTGCTGGTAGGGGGGGACAGCAGGGATACAGAAAACAGTCCCCAAGTGCAAGGGTTGCCAGGGAGGCAGTGCAGGTGGGCAACTGGCGGGGCCTGGGCCCGGGATCAGAAGGGTGGCCAGGTAACCAGTGCAATTCCTGTCAAGAATTCAGCAGGGGAGCAGGGGAGAGAAAGCAGAAGCAAACAGGAAGGTTTTGAGGTGCTTCCGGAACCGGAGATGGTTCTCCTCAAGTTTCAGGGAGGCAGGAAGGCTGTTCCAGAGGGAGGCCCCTGCCGAAGAGAGAGATCTGCCACCAACTCGTTGCTTGGAGAAGCGACTGACCCTGAAGGAGTTGGAGGCGGATGAGCGAAGAGCTTGAGAGGGAAGATATTTAGGAAGAGAGAGTTGAAGGTATTGCGGCCCCAGTCCCTAGAAGGCCTTGTGGACAATGCAGAGGGTTTTGAACTTAATCCTCGCAGCCACTGGAAGCCAGTGCAGAGATTTCAGTCCTGGAGAGATACGATCCCTGGGCTTGAGACCCAAGGACAAGTCTCGCAGTCCTGTTCTGGATAAGTTGCAGAGGGCGGAGAGTAGAGGCAGGCAGATTTAGATAGAGGCTGGTACAATAGTCTAGCCTAGAGAGAACCAGGGCTCTGGAGACAGTGAGCTTCTGGGGGAAGGAGAGGAAAGGAAGAATACCTCTGAGGAGGTGCAGCTGGTAGTGTGACTTCTTAGAGACGTCGGAGATGTGAGGAGAGAAGGAGAGTGTGGCGTCGAAGATGACCCCAAGGTTTTTGGCCTTGCAGGTGGGAGCAGGAAGAGGGCCAAGAGAGGACGGCCAGAGAGCTGCAGAGAAGGAGGGAGTAGGTGTGCCGATGAGTAGCATTTCAGTATTACTGGCATTAAGGCAGAGGTCATTGGCGGCCCACCACTCCTGGATGGCAGACAGTCGGAGATGAAGGAAGGAGAGGAGGAGGCCGAGGGTAGCCTGAAAATGAGCTGGGTATCATCCGAAAGTTGGGTCAGAGAGGCGCGATGCGGTGGGCAATGAGTGCCAGGTATTGGTTGAACAGCCAGGGAGAGAGGTTAGATCCCTGGGGGACACCACAGGTAGAGAAAAAGATATCTGAGAGGAAGGACCCAAGTTGGACCTTGGAGGGTCGGTCGGAGAGGAAAGAAGTCAGCCACGCAAGAGCCTGACCAGTGATACCCAGGTTATCACGCAGACGGTTGAGCAGGATGGCATGGTTGACAGTGTCAAAGGCAGAAGAGAGATCAAGCAAGATGAGAACGCAAGGGGTGTTGGAATCAAGGTCGGAGAGCAGGTCTTCACGGATGTTCAGGAGAGCAGTTTCCGTGCTTCTGGCAGCTCTAAAGCCAGACTGAAGGTCATGGAGACAGCCAACAGATTCAGTGTGGAGCACAGCAGGTGTTCCCTACGCCCGAGAGGCTCCTGTCCCTCTGCAGGGCGGTATGGCATTTTCTGGTCAACTCTAACACCTCGGCATAATGGTTCCAGCATATTCTTGGCCTAATGGCCTCCTGCATGCTCACTGTACAGCACGCTTGCCTCAAGATGAGGTGCATTCAGTTCCACCTAGCGGCCAGTTGGGATCAGGAGACAGGGTCTCAGTCGGACATGATCCCAGTACCACTGCTCCTGCTACTTGATCTCCAGTTGTGGATGATGGATGGCAATGTTTCAATGGAAGCCCTGTTCGCCTGCCCGGAGCCTACCTTGGTGGTGACGACAGACTCTTCTCTTTCGGGCTGGGGCTCTACTCTGGAGGGGTACGCGATTCATGGTGCAAGGTCCAGGACGGGAGCCCTCAGATCATTCTGCTTGAGCTCAGGGCAGTGGGCCTGGCCCTCAAGGCATTTTTGTCCCTCATCAGGGACAGGTCTATTCTGGTCAGGACAGACAACTTTACCACAATGATTTACCTGAACAAGCAGGGTGGCACCCGTTCCCCACCCTCCCCCTGTATGGAGACGGTGGTGATCTGGGAATAGGCCCTGACAGAGGGAGTTTGGATTTCAGCAGTCCACCTCCCGGCAGACGGCAATGAGCCGCTTGGGGTTCAAAACCTACGAGTGGGAGTTGCACAACGACTCCTTGTTGCCCCTGTTCCAGCATTGGGGTATTTGTGGTCCTGGATTTGTATGCATCCTCTCTGAATTACATGTGCTCCTAGTTTTCTTCATGGGCAGGACAGGGTTGGGGGTCTCTGGGAGATGCCTTCCAGATCTGTTGGCACAGACGCGGGTGTCATGCGTTCCCACCCACCCCTCTGCTCTAAAGGACCCTCTGCAAGTTTCAGGCATTTGTGGGTTGCAGCCTCATCCTGATTGCCCCCCACTGTCAGTCAAGACCCTGGTTTTCGGATCTGCTCAGTTGTGCTCCCAGGTCCCTCCCGCCCAACTTCCGATCTCCAGCAGGGGATTCCTGATGCAGCAGGATGGGGCGGTGGTACATCCGGACCCGGCCAAGCTGGTTTCCTGGTTCATAACCAGCTGAGGCTTCAACATACTAAATTTTCGGATGACAACTGGGACATCATTCAGCAGGCCAGGAGGCCCTCGACTCGGTCCCAGTATAGAGTAAAATGGACTAGGTTCATTGACTACGTTCTGCAATTGGGCTCGTGACAAGGGTCTGGACCCTGTCACCTGTCCTCTGGATGACGATCAGGCTTTTTCGGCACACCTGGCTCCTTCTGGATTTCAGGCGGATACTTGCCGCACTTATTTGGTAGCCATTGGGGCTCACAAGAATTCCCCTGAGCATGTGTTTAAAGCCCACCTTAAGGGGTTGTCTAGGCTTTTTACGCTGGTGCAGTGGCCTGCACCCAGTCTGGGACCTCAATGTGGTTCTTGCAGCTTTGCAGCGCAAACCTTTTCTGAGCTTATGGCCTCTGTGGACATCCAATTGGTGACAAGGAGACAGTTCTAGTGGGGGCTCTCAACTCTGCGTGCAGGGTTAGTGAGCTGCAGGCGTGGTCTTCGTGTTTGCCCTTCACCACGTTTCACATGACCAGGTCATGTTGCGCACTTATCCAAACTTTTTGCCCAACATGGTCTCCTTATTTCATCTGAATCAAGAGATCTGCCTGCTGGTGTTCTTCCCGAACCCGCAATCAGATGCAAAGTGGGCACTGCATTCTTTGGACCCCAATAGGGTCCTCCAGTTTTACCTGTCTGACAAAATCCTTCAGGAAGTACAGGCATTGTTTGAGACTTTTGGGGGCTCCTCTCAGGCTTCCAAGGCATCCATCACCCGTTGGATGGTTCTGGCCAATTCAGAGGCATACACGGCCATGGGCAAACGCATTCCTGCAGGGATTCATGCCCATGCGGTCAAAGTTAAGACCACGGCCGTTGCATTTCAGAGACATTGGAAAGGACTAAGGGAAACAAAGTCTCCCAGTACTGACTGTCTTTAAGGGCATGTCAGTTTCCCCATAATGAAGTGAGCGAAAGCCCAGTGGAGTGCAGCGGAAGGCTGTGCTTCACTGGTAGAGTCAGACTATGGTGTTTAAACAGCAGCAAACAGTTGGGGGGTACACAACTGGGGGATAAAATTACACATAAATGGCAAACTTTCCTAATACTTAGAGAAATAATGAAAGGTGTATTCTGTCACAATCCAGAAAGCTGCCGCATGGTAATGATTTCCATACAGTCGGCAGGATGTTGCATACATTTTTACTCTCTTCAAATCACATTTACTCTCAAAGTTTAAAAATAGGGAGTAAAATATTCCCACCTCCAAAATCTTATCTGGAGCACTGTCTAAAATTGTCAGGATGGCTAAACGACCAATGCAATGTTAAGTACACTGTTGCTAACGAAGGACATACTGTATGATAATGAAATCAAGGACATAACCTGTACTTCTATGACTGCAGGTATGTACCTAAGGACAGAAGTTTTTTAATAATACATCTTTTTTGTCTATAGCCACTTGAATTGAGTTAAATTAACACTGGCGCGGAACCCTACCTAACTATTCTGCCTTTATACTTTCTTTCTTGGGCTGACTAAGTTAATATCAGTCATAGTTGGGCATCTGCAGCCAAGAACCTCCTTACATTATATTTCAGACCTATTATAATTGATTACTTTTTGAGTGGCACACAGACCTATTACTCACTCAATCATTCAACCTAAAAATAGATGGACTGCTGTTTTAAAATGTATGATCATTCATTGTGTTTTACACGAACATAAGAACTTTAATACATGAACAAACACAGAAAACAATGACCACTGATATAAGATATTAATCCATTTTCATCATATGATCAGCAATATTTGTGCAAAACACCATAAACTGCAAAAGTTGCTTGATACCCAAATAAAATAATATAAATGCAAAACCTCTCTAAATGGCCCGCCTCAAAGTATTGGACCTTCATCAGAGGCTGAAAGATTCAAGGGTCAGCAATTTGTTATATCATTTAAAGACACCTTTATATTAAGACATGCAATGAATTAAGATTTTCCAAAAATGTACAAGATATATTAACACTCCCACTGATTCATATTTTGTCAGAGCAACATATCTTAATAACATATCTATGAAAATTGCAGCTTCTGTCTAAAGTCTGTTTCACAGTGTATGCTGGTCTTCATTTGCACAGAATACTAATATCTATAACCCCATGTGGTCAGCTTATTCCATATACAGAACTACATGTATACCAAATTTTTTGTAGCATCAGAATTGAGTCTTACCAATTGCCAAAGCTGTGCTAAGCAGTCCACCTATTAAAGGCAACAATGACATCAATTCGTCATAACGCTAAATGTTTAACTTACTGGGATAACTTATAACAAACTTAGTAAGAGCTTTACCTCACAAATTAGTTCCACTTCGACAAATGGTATTTTGTGCTGATGCTACCCCTATTTTTTGGGAGCCTGTTATCCAAAACACAACCTTGGTAGGTAATACTGGCACGGTGCGGTTCAAGATCTTGGACATGTTGAGGCTTGGGGCCCTGCAGACAACCAACCTCTACCACTACCTTGTTGGCAGGTGAAAGCTTTTAAACTGCAACTAAGTTTTCTCACCCTAGTCATACTGCTCTAACATTACTGTATGTTGGCTGTTTTTGACCCTCTTTAAACCCAAGCCAAGGGTTCGTCTCCCTGCACAATCGTTTTGGTGTCTAAAGTTTGTGCATTTGTAATGAATCATGTCTTAATATGGCAGTGATTGGGAAGCGCAAGCTCACGAGTGTCCTGACTCATCTCGCAGCCTAACATTTATCAATAATCCTGCTCCAAGTTGGACATCCTGAAGACAGCTAAAGGAAGGACTCAACAAGATTGCAGCATGCAACTCAAATTGTATTTTACTATTTGTCTAGTCTTGTTGTCAAGAGGCATATTATTATATTGGCTCCTATCTTCCATCTAGAGGGAAATCAACACACAGTGTGATGCTTTTGGCAGAATTACTTTGAAACAATGGCTTACTTTGACTTGAGATATTCTACCAGGCCACACATGTCTGACATCCATGACTTCTCTCATATGGATACAGCAATTGGTCACTTCTGTGTTCTGGGGTTGAAGCTTGTCCTGATTTGGTGAAATGTATTTGGTAAATTGTACTTGATAGTTTGGCCTGAATGGCATCCTAATTTTGGGTAAAGCAGCTCCCAATCATTGTGGACCCTGGAACTGTTAGTCTGCAATCCCTGCATTATTGCCATCCACAGCTTTTGTTTAATGGTTCTGACCAGTTATTGGAATGAGAGTGGTGCCCGCAGAAGATGTAAAGGGCATGGGACTACATGGAAATGGTGCATTGTCCATTGTCTCCTGATCCGGGTCTTGTTTAATCGCTTACCTGCATCAGGAATTGTTACTGCAGTGCTCAGTGCATTCATTAATGAGCACCTGAAGGATGCATACACTGTCTCTAGGATTCCATTTGGAATGCGGTGGATGAAGAGTTCTATATGCTTAGAAGAACGGTTGCCGTTTTTGCAGAGTTTAACTACCTCCAAGTGAAACAAAGCTTACAATAGTCTGGAAATCTGAACATGTATGCTATGATTGCTGGAAAATTACAGGTGAGTGATCTATTCCTTTATGGCCATGTTCATGGGGCTTTATTCTCACTTCCGGACTTGCAATCTGCTGCTGTGTGTGAATGTAGACATTGGCAATATATACCATGAGCTTCCCTTGTTCCCTGCAGGCAGAGATGCTTTACAAGAAGAACCCAAAACTGCTGAACCAGCTGCAGTACTGCGAGGAAACCGGGATCCCACTTGTTGCCATCATTGGGGAGCAGGAGTTAAAAGACGGAGTAGTCAAACTGCGTGTTGTGGCAACCCGGGAAGAGGTAGGTTTTGTGTTCACCCATGGAATACCTTGGCACTACTCCAGTAATATAACTGACAAGACACGATGCCTCTAATTAAAGAGCCCTAGGGTTTATGTCTCAGTTGAACATCAAAGGCAATCAAAGAATCTGAGGTAGCGCCTTTCAAAGCATGAAGAGGAATTCCCTTCCTGACAGGCCAGATTGAAACATGAATTAATTGTGAACGTATTGAAGTAGCTAAAATGTGGTATCAATGCTACCTTGAAGCATTGCTCACAGGCAAAGATATGCATACAGGAGAGTGACGTGATTACATTTAATTGACTCTCCTTCTGCCTCCCCTTAACCCTTTATTATGCCTTCTCCCTCCCGCCCCAGTCCACCTCACTGATTGGGTTCTGTAACCAGCCCCTTGATGCCCAATGCACAGAAATAAATACCTTTATGTAGTTCCATCACAGTTCTCACTGCTGTAATCTGGGCACTCTGTACGCACTTCCTTAAGTGAATTGAGTGTACTGCCTTTTCCACACTCTGCTCACAACTCCCATCACCTAGTACTACTGTGGATGCTATCTATGTGGATCTGCTCCCTCAAATGTGTCCTACTGGTCTTTCATCCATTAATGGACAGGGACCACCCAACCCTCTGCCTTCACTATCATCACTCCCCCACCCTCATACTCCGTGGTCAGCAGTTTACTCAATCCCCATCCCCTGTGCAGCCTTGCACTTTCCCCTTCTTGCTCCACACCATTGGCACTATTTACCAAGGGATTTCAAAGCCATTTCATGGTTGGGTGCCTTCAAGATTACTCTAAAAAGGCAACTCTGTGCTTTAAATGGCAGCCTCCTCTGTACCTAATACACACCTCGCTTCCTCTCCACCCATTCCCTATTGTCACCCACCTGTGAATAACTAGAAGTAATAGTATTAATATTAATTATACCATTGTATATATGATGTTGCCAGGTTCCTGTTATGTCCTCCTGCTATTGTCCCCGCTTTTTGTACCACCACTACCACGGGTTACTGTGTTCACCCATACTCCAACCTCCATCATGGTAAGGCAGCCCCTGAGAGTGCCATGCCCCCATGTGTATTTTGTAAATAGTTCATTTTCAAATCTCCAATATATGCAAATACAAAAATACTTTGAATAATCTAATCGGACAAATATGAAATAAATAGATCCCACTTTATGGATAAGCGAAAGATGGACAACAGTACTTAAACTGAAACCTACAGTATCTCACTACAGTCCGAAAGTGGGGTTGTATTGAAAGAATAGGGTCCAGTATGGCCCGAGGTTCCTGATTTGAGAGATGGGATTTAGACATGATCTGAAAATGTTTGCCCTAAAGCAAGGGTTCCAGGAACTGTAGTGAAGTGCAAAAATAATAACCTCTGTTTTAGAGTTCTTCAGTTGTAGGTTTGGTTTTCAAAAATGTATACAAAACATGATACAATTAGAAATGTGGAAGTATGCACTTGAATATCACTATGCAAATTCATAATCTCACGTACAAACAATATGTGACAAAATTGCTAGATATCTATTCCTCCAATGAAAAAATTTAAATTACCATAAAAGATGTGGAAATAGACTGAAGACTTATATACAACAAATCTACCTTGCAATCTTAATAGCTAAAAATAACAAGCCCAGCAATGCTCAAATACTGCGGCCCTAACCCAATCTGGCCTTAACTTTCCAGGCCCTCCATGAGTAGGAAGCTACTTCAAAAACAACCAGATTGGTTGAAGTATCCGTAGCCAACCTTAAGGCCTTGTCAGATTCTGGCTGCCGTCTGCATTCAATAATGTTTCCATCAACCAAAGGTAATGAAAAACCTTATATTAGGCACCAAGGTATTAAGGACGTGAAGCAACTAAAGGTTATAGCAAACAATGATTACTTCATACCTAAAAGAGAGCAGACATGCAATATCCGAAGAGCGATTGAAGTAGTAAAGGCTGTGGAAATGGACGGAAAGATCAGAGGCATCAATTTAATTGGGAAAAACCTAGTTAAGTAAAAAGACCAACAATACGAAAATTGCTAGTTATAAGCCAACATCAAAAACACGACTGAAAGAAACTGATAATTTAAAAGTAGCCAGCAGTGCAAATATAAAATGTTTTATTTGATGGATAGGCTTCATTACAGTGCCTGATCACTACCAAAGCAGTTTGAGTGCCAATGTTTGGCCATGGAGTGGCGTCAATAAAATAAACGTGTTGCTACCAAAACGGATCTACCTTTCTCCATTCCTGCCTCCCCTCAATAAAATGAAGCAAGGTGATTTGGCCATGCAGGAAATCCTTGGACAGTCAATCCCAAAGATAAGTGTTGGTCTGCCTTGAAGACTGACCTGGCACAAGCAAGAATACCTATCCCTCAAACCCCACTAGGGCCACTAATTCTAGATACAATGTCACTTGCTCCTCTGGGAAACATGAAAAGCATATGTGGCGGTTCAGTGAGCAAGACGTGGTCGCTGCACCAGGTCAATGCTAATAGCATGTGTGGATGCTTAGTGAGAGAGGTATTTTACAAATAAATGTATGTAGAATTGTTTCCGATAGTCCATACACAATTATGAAATGTTTGAAAATGAGTATATGTTAGTAGATATAAAAGCACTTTTATGTTTGAATACCTTTCGAAATCTATTTTTGCAAGTTTATATATGTACTGTGATGTGTGTAAATATTTTTCAAACATCATGGAGTATAATAAATACGTTGTGTATTGTATTTCAGCATAAGAGGTCTTTCTGATGACATAACATTCCTCATCAGTTGGGATGTGTTCCACTGGTTTGTGTATTTTAGATTGCTATTGTTCTTCCAGAAGTAACCTGGCAGAGCAGTTTACTGGAAGACCTTCCTATTTGTCCGATGTTATGCACCTCTCAGTGGCATGGCTCTTTTTCTCACCTAGTGGAGCCCAGACAGGCTGTGAACACTCATGTGGCCCTTTCTTTCAACCAAATACCAGCATACTGGGCATTGCAATACTCATTCTTTGAAGCCATGTCTTTGTGCTCCACTGTCATTTGGAATGTGTTCCGCCTACACCCATGCAGGGTTAGGATGTGGATATGGGCATCATCTTTGAGCTCCAGCCAGAGCTGGGAAGTAACCTCTGTATGTGAATTCAAATTATTTGGACTCGGTGAGGGTAGCAGAGGGCCCCAATACACATTCCAAACTTTGCACAAGTCATCGCTGTACCTGGGCTGACTGGTAATGACTGGACAGCAGCTCACAGTTTGTGGCTAGTCCTTTTATTGTTGGGCTTGGGCACCCAGAATTTCATATAGAAGATGGGGAGCTGGAGCCATTAGCCAGTTGGCTCCTGAGATGAAGAGGCCAAAGAGGGAAACAAGAGGACTGATTCTGGGACCACCATTGTCCTAGCCATCCACTGTGAGGTGAAGCTCTTCTTTTCCACCAAAAGAGGAGACCTTCACCAGGGACTGGTGGGCAGTTCAGAGTCTTGCATTGCTGAGGTCATCCTCCTGGAGTTCCAAAGACTCAAAGCCCTGTATTTGTAACACAACATCCAAAGTTGCGACTTCTCTGGGATACCATGCAGCTTGGCGCTCTGAAACATGTAGGACATCCTCGTCGTGGGCCTGGGACCTTGCAGCTCGGCTACTTCTGCCCTCTACCAAGAAAGGGATTCATGGTGGGGTCCACCAGGCTAGGTAAGCAGCTGCATGTCCCAGTACTCCAGGACCAGGTTCCACCACCAAAAGGAAGGACAAGGTAGCTGCAGGACTTTACACCCATTGGAATGAATGAGAAATAAATGGCATCAAAACAGGTAAGTAGCTCAGCCCTCGAACACAAGACGGACAGCAACCCCCAGATAAATAAGGGCTTTGCGGACAACTGCTCTTACCGTTAATTCTAGCATTGGAGTTCCAGGGGGTTGCAAGAGCAGAGTACTTCATATGACAATTATGACCGCGTTGTCTGGTGATTCGGCAGTTCCCATCTTTGGTAACATTTCAAAAATGGACCACCACCTGGCTGGACTTACATGAAGCCACAGGAATACATCTGTGATGACTCCCACGGTGTTGGAAGACCCCCAGGAAACCGCTGGCATGACAAGCAGTTAGTTGAAGTGGCCCCAAACCTTTTCTGCAGGCAAACAAAGGATCAAAGGACAGTGGCCCCACCAGGACTCCATGTCCTGTGTCATTTTGCCTTGCAAAAATAGGAATTCGGTCTTAACAGATGCCCTCCACAGACTTTAACATGGGCTAACTAATCACTTGCTGGGTAAGTGCCTTGGTAATTAGTTGGTTAAACTCCCAGTAAGGGCAGAATAACTTGTTCGATTCCTTGACTATCTTTGTTGAGGGCCAGTCTTTGCAGATTGGTTCTTTAAACTACCTTTGGGAATTTTCTTTCTCTTGGGGGAGGGAGGATTGTTTCAAAACCTGTACTATACTTTTCTGCAGAATCTTCACTAGAAGGCACTAATGGTCCAGGAGGACTTCCGTTTTGGATGCCATCCGCCTTCTTGAAATACCCCTCTGCATCTCCTTTAGGGCCAGATGGTATAATAAACGGTTAACTGCTAAAGACTTAGGAGGGGAGCTATTTCCTCTTTCCTTTGGACTTGGGCAACTTTTCAGAATGAGGGGGACGCTATTAGTAAGCCAACGCTTTGTATGAGTGAACTTTAACTTCACAATTCCTGGGATGAGAGTGGTTCCTTTTGAATATAGCTCTCTTCCAAGTCATTTTTAAGCAGATCTTTGCCAGGGTCTTTCTCTTGGACAATAACAGGGTGAGTTAACTCCCTATTAGCTATCTGAAGGTAAATGTTAATAGTTGGGACAGTCTTACAGGCCTGCTAGACAGCTTATTGGCCTGCAGAGGACTATTTACTAGAACCTCTAAGAAACTATAATGGAATGGACATACATTGGGTTATTGGTGGGCATGGGGGGAGGGGGGACCACAACTTCCTTTCTGGAGCTTAATGCCCCCACTCCGATTAAGAAAAGCTGGAGAAGGCTCTGGGGTGTCTGCCCAATGGCAAGTCTCTCAGTGTCCAGAGGCAATGCTTAAGGCTCTCACTACAAGTCTTTAGCTGTAGATAGCTGAGCTGGACTGACCTCTGAGATGGTCAGACGTTCCATAGTTCCAGCAAGTTCCTCAGTCTGGGAATTGCTGAGGTACCACTACCTACCTTTGGGTTAGTGGTGCCATCCTTACTTTTGAACCCTGCCACAAGAGGTTTACTCACCTCTACCTTGTGGACCTGAAAGGAATGTAAATTTTGACCTGACTTACCTGGCCCCTTGTCTTTGTAGTTGACTCTGAGAGACTCACAAATCATCTCTTTTTGCTAGTTCCCTTGAAATCATCCAAGTGCTGACTCAACTCAGGGGAGCAAGCATTCATGATATGCTCCAGCATAACTAAGCTCCCCTTAGTCATTTTCCCTTTTAGCCATTCACCCAACCATTCAGGGAAGCATTCACCCATGACACACTTTGAACATCATCTGCCTTGTGCTCCCTGAAACTCCTCGGGTTCGGAGTATTGAGTCTTACTAATTCTAGATAGAAGAGCAGCTTTCACACTTCACTATCTCTTCTGCATGCAACACAGAAATAACAGCACATGCCATCTGGGGCAGGTGACAAAGAAGGCATACAATCTTCAGACACATTACACTCCACAGGTAAACTTAAGGACTGTTCAAACACTCCAAAACATCCATACCTTTGCCATACATCAGTTCTTTGGAAACTCAGATTTGAGGACAAGACCCTGAATACAAATTTGGGTTTTGAATATTCTCCAAGCCTAATCTCTTGAGTTCCAGCTCATGAGCTTGGATTTTCTCCTACTTAATGTTCTGCCTACTTCTCACTAGCTGCCAGTTCTGCCTCCTATCCTTTTACGGCCGGCTCCTGAGTCTTGTACTCTCTCCAGCTGAGTTCACCTCAAACTCGGAGTGTCTCTCTTTCTCTAAAGATGAACAGACCCCATCGGTAGGGACAGATGGAGAAATTGTCGCAGGGGAGTAAATCTCTTACGCCTGTAAAGCAGGATTTTTAGATTGATATTCCTGAATATTTTTAATGAGGTCTGCTCTGGTACCCGTAGCAGTAAGACCTCTGGTGTACAAAGGGATATTAATCTCTCAGCATTCATTTTGCGCAGAGCCCCACCTCTGTGGAATTCCATCCTAATAACAAAAAAGGTTAGTACCCCTATAGAACCACTCTGCCTGCCCACGAAAGATCGATCGATAGCAAACTTTGCCTAAAGGGATGTCTAACCGACCGTACCGTTATCTGACTTTTTTGTGTTCAAAGTTCCAGTTCCATGCAAGGTGGACCAGAGAACTTAAAAACAGCCCAAAACACAACCAACAGGTAAGTGCACACAATGAAGGTTGGCAGTAACCAACAGGACAGTGAGTTATGTTACTAAGTTCAAAACCATTCACATTTAATTTAATAAAACAGTTTGCATTTCAGAATTAAGGTGAACACGTGTAAAATTGTTTTTGCAACACATTCGAAGCCACTTGTAGGAAAGAATTAATGATCACCAATTCACATAAGCAAAAGTGAGGCTCCAGAACACAAACCTTACATGCAGTAAGTATGTAGTTTTACTACTTACACAAGGAACATTTGTCCTCCAGAAGCTAATGTGCACAGGTCCCAAGTATCATGGATACTCCATGCTGATCAACACTTTTAAGGCGGTTTTTGTACAACCCTCTGATGAGGGATATACAAACACTAACCTGGGGTGCCTAACACACCTGACAAGAAGGGGATGCCACACCCCTCCTAAAGGTAGATAACGTGGACAGAGCAAAAAGGCTGAACTCTCAGGTAGGGGTAGCAGACTGACACATGTACAATTAGCGCGCGCGCACACACACACGCTAATCTCTAGAAAAATACATCTCACAGATATACTGACAAAAAAGATATACCTTTAATATGGCACACATATAGATCTATACAAGCACACAATAAACAGTATTAAAAAGTGCCAAGTATATGTATAAAATCAGTAATGAATTTGAAGGCTCCCCCCCTCACCTCCAATACTTAAATGTGGGTCCACTATCAGAGATGGGCAAACATAGTGACAGGGTGGTGGGGTACACAATTATGTAAAAAAACAATGGAAAGTCCCTAGTGTCTGCACAATGCTTAGTACTGTCCACTAAGCACCACACGTATAGATGAGGGATGAAAAAGGAACCGTACATTTTACTAAACACAGTAAGTCATAGAGGCCCCTAAGGCCAATACTGATACTCCACATTCATTCTGGCTCTTGGTGGCCTGGTATCTGAATGACACAAATGCACATATTATAATAGTGCTAGAGGGGGAAAACATCAGGGTAGATTTTAGAAACTATTGCTGGTGCAATACACTTCAGGGAAATATAGTTGCATAGTCGCCAACATTAGCTACAGTGAAAAAGTGCATTAAATATGCAATATAGAGCAAGACTAAAAGATACAATCCCTGCAAAATTGTAAAAATCCGGCTCTTGGCCTTGAACTCACTGATCCCCTTGCAGGTACAGGAAAAATATCCACGGGCAGGTAGATATAAGAAGAATGTCCATGGGTAGGTAAGTACTGCCAAAGTCACTTTTAGGAGAGCTCCAGTGTAAAGAGAATGTTCAATAGACATCAATGGGTCTTCCACTTTTAAGGCAAAAAGTAAGGTACGTCTGTTTTACTCCACCTGTGCCGATTCCATGGCAAACAAACCCAGGGATGACCCAAAGAGACCCCAACCAAGAGCTCCAGGTTGGTTGAAGAACAAACCACAGAACATGAATCAAAGCAAAAGAACCACAATGTTAGTCATTGGGCCATGCAATAGTCTCTCCAGAAGAATCTGACCCCCCTCCGACCAAAGGGACCCCTAAGGGCGAGTAGCTCAAATAATTGCCCAGCTCAGGACCCAGAGGAAAGGAAGTGGCTATTTTAGCAAAACAAACCGGAAGGATAAGTACATGCTACCTTGTTAAGTGCTGTTTGCAAGATCCGGTGCATAGGTGCTTGAACCCTGAGCCAATGAAGAGCCCCATGATGGAAAAGAACAAAGACCTTCCTACGATGGAGCCCCTTGAGCAAGCAGTGAAATTACCAGCGGGTAAGACTTGGGGGAAGGCGAAGAAACCCATCAAAGATGTCTGTGGTGGCTCTGTGTGGGGAAGGGTGGCGCAGCCACAACAAACGTTCCTACAACTAGTTCGAAGGTGGGGGTGACCCCGGACTTCATATGGAGGAAATTAAGTGCTGTAGTGGGGTTCCACTACCCATTTAGACAACAGTAGCGACCCACGGCAAAGCAAAAGACTGGTAGAAAACAGTGGGAAGTGGTGGTAAACCGCTTGGAAAAGAGTCCCAGGAAGGAAGCCCCAACTCTAAACATTGGTGGAGTAAGATGTGATGTAGGAAGCCTGGGATAGAGTTCTCAGAGCAGGAAATCCCAACAGGGAAATGCCCTAAACACTTCACCCAGCCAGTATGGCTAAGTGAAGGCTTCAGAGGGCAAAATTGCTGTGATCTTCAGGAAAACTTCTCAAGCAGGCCGATAGACCTGCATCCTCAAGCTTCCAGGACAGAGCAGCAAGAAAAAGAGGCAGGGACCAGACAGAGCTGTAAGTAACAGTGCAAAAAGGGGTTGGCCTACCAAATCACTAGAGAAGGCTGTAGGCAAAAAGCCTGATAACCAACCATACTGGTTGGTCGGTTTCATTTATTGCTCAGCCTTACCCCACAGGAAGTGAGGAAGAGGGCCCAGGGACCTACACTGGTATACACAGTTGGGACCAAATCATTTAAATAGTTTCTGGTTTTTGAATTTGAGTGGTAATCACAGTGGGAAGTGTGGGCACTTTGTGTATGACACAAAGTTTCAGAAAAGTGTGTCTTTTACCCAGGTTCACTGCATCTGGGGTGCACCACTCCAGTGGGACCATGGCCTTTGGCTCAAACACATTTACTGCATAAGTTATAAACACAGTATGCAGCCTGTAGCTGTGCACTGTGGACACCATGCATCTAGCATGGGCCAGAGAGAAAAGCGATCTACACACAAGAACTTTACATAGGATGTAGCTGATCGTTGTGAGCAATGTGTAGTGAATGTGGGTGTAACCAAAGTGTGGAGTATCTTGCTGTGCATTTAGGAGGCCACTCTGATATTCAAAACCGGTCATATCTTTTGGCTGCTTCTGATGACTGGGTGGTACAGTACATGGCCTGCTGCTGTGTAACATAATATAATGTTGCAGCAGCGGATAGGCTTCTGCAACAATGTACAGTCCACCATTACATAGGCCCTCATGATTGGTTGGCACTCTCTTCCAACCTTGGACATTTGGCTGTTTAGCAGCATGTAAGCAACGAAACCCAGGTACAAGGGAACAATGTCAGACAACTGCCCTCATTAGCTAATTAGCCTACCATCTCTTATCAGTTAGGCCCTAAGCCAAGGCTTCTTCTCTGTAGTTGAACTTGCTGTCCGTTCTTTTCCTCAGAACTTTAAAGGGAGTGAAGGTACATTGGTATCTTTGCCTGGGGCTTTATGAATAGGCCTCGTGTTCTGGTCTTGTACCACGTGTGAGGAGAGCATGATTTTGTCAATTCTGTCCTTAATTCTGTCCTTCTATTTGGTGCTATTTGATTCAAGTATATTGGGTGCTATAGCTATCCTCTGCAAACTTGGTTGCTCCGTCTTGCATGTGCTTTCTGCATCTGTGATAGTACAATACTTGGAAATCAGTTATTCACTCCTTTACTTAATTTAAGAGAAATATGTCCTGCTTATGTAGCTTATCCTCTTCGACTCCTTTTGTGTCTCACAGTTGCTTCTTGCAGCAGCATCCTTGATTCTGAGCCAAGCAAATATCCTTTGTGCTGCACAAATTTGCATGTCAGCACTGCAGCTTTGATTTCCCTTCTCGAGGCTTCTAGCTTACTATTATACGATGTTGTGTATAATACTTGCGTTCTATTTCCTACTCCAGCAAGCTTCTACATTGTCTTATCTACCTTGCGTTTCTGCGTTTCTCCAGCATGGGGTCTGGCATGGATTCACATGCTCATGAATATTCCCCATCGTCAGGCCAGGAATCCTCGGTAAAGAAAAAATCCAGTATCAGTTTCGTTTCTGATCTGTCTTTCTTAGTAGTAACCAATCACTGATCTCTGGGTCATACAGCCCACAGCCAATGACTGCCCTCCCCCCAAGTCCCTCCCCTGGCAGCCATCCTCAGATTTTTACCGCACGTTCAAGTGTTGGGAGTCCTCGCGCTATAGCTCTCGAGCTTTACTGCGTTTTCGTGCTTTTTCAAAGAGATTTTCGGTTTAATCGAGCCTCAAGCTCCACCGTTTCTTCTTCCGATTAACAGGGACCCGTATCGGAATTTTCTATGCCCCTCAAGGGTGACGTTTTCATCGAGCTACGCTTCTCGGGGGATTCCAGAAGTTTCTGAGACCTACCCCGTGGACATGGCCCAGGAGAAAGGAGGCTCGACGCCCGGGAAGCTCTTCAGGAACTGCCCTGGATGCAAGCTTCAGAACCTGTTCAAGGGGGATGACCACTCGAGGTGCCTTTAGTGCCTTCCCGAGTACAAAACGCACGTGGAGAAGGACTGTGCGTTTTGTACGAACATGTCGGAACAGACCATGAAGGATCGTCAGATCCGTCTCGCCAACTGGCTGGAGGGAAAGAGCCCAGCAGGTGAGAAGAAGAGTAAGAAGTCCGAGCAGTCTTCTAAAGTCCTGTCAGGGCACCCCGGTGACGGGGACCCAACAGAAGGCCAAGCACCGGGAGCGGGCACCGGGAGCGCCGATCATTCGGGCTCCTCGGCTGCCAGGCAGGGCGCAACTTCCCCGATGTTGTCCATCGCGAGCCAACGCTATGGCTCGGGGAAGAGAAAGTCAGAGAACCCGGCTAAGCTTCTGGAGAGGCGCCAGTCGATCTCAAAGGAACCGGCCGGAGGGGAGCAAGGCGGTGCCCCTCCCCCTGTGGTGAAGGTCGCAAGAAAGGTGGTGAAGGCCTTGATCCAGCCGGCCAAGGTCTCCATCGAGGAAGTCGCCGCGGCCCTGGCGAAGCCTTTGGATGCTGCCCAGTGGGGGCGCCCTCGGGACCCAGAGTTTACCTGCCTCCGCGGAGGGAATCCTCTTTCAAGCCCATAGAGAAGACCCCCGTGAAGACCCCAGTGGAAAAAGAGGGGGGGGCAGGTGGCCATTGTGGATACGGACACAGCCTCCGAGGAGGAGCTGGTAGAAGTCGAGGAGGGACTCGACAGGAATTTGGAAGAGGCCCATTCCATCGGGCAGGATCCCGACGAAGGGGACGAGGAGAGCGAGGGTGGTGACGAGGCTCCCGTGGACGAGGAGCAACCGTCGTGCCCATTGCAGCCACAGCCACGAGACAACTCGCCGGCCATTTTGACAGCGATCCAGGCCTTATGCTCAGAGATGAGGACCAGGTTGCCCCTTGCCCCGACGGATGAGCCGGGGGGTGATCTTGAACCACAATTCAAGAGGGAAGCCCTCCAAACAAGAGGAGGAGAATTCATCCGGCCCCACCTTCTCAGCCCCCACGGCCTTCTCAGCCCCCACGGCCTTCTCAGCCCTTGTCTCCTTCCCCGAGCCCGAGGGATGACACGGGAATAGATACGGCCACGACTGGGACAGATGGCGGCGACGACGGAACTCCCGTCGCCGATTCCACGGGCATCCCCGCCCGACGAGATCGGCTTGTTTCACGCCATGTTTGCCAGGGCATCCGAGCTGTTCAAGCTCTCACCTGAGGAGAAGGAAGGCTTCCTCTACCAGCGGCGCGAGGCCAAGAGGAAGACGGTCCTCGCGGTGCCGTTGCTGGATGACATTTGGGACGAGGGACTGGCTCTCCTGAAGAACCCGTCCACGACGTCTGTGAAGAGGGACCGGTGCGAGAAGTAGTACCGGGTCCCCGACGCTGTCCCCTTGTGCCTTGGGGCGCAGCCTACCCCGGATTCGGTCGTCTCGGCGGCAGCCAAGAAGAAAGCGGGGGGCGTCAGCCTCTGCGTCAACTTCTATGCCGGACAGCGAGGGAAAGAAACTGGACGCGATGGGACGACGGGTCATCTCGTCGGCGGTGACGACGATTAAGGCGGCCAACGTCCTGGCGATCGTGGCCCGCTACGACAGAGAATTGTGGTTCAAGATCACCCCCCTGTTGGACTTCCTTGCGGACGACAAGAGGGCGGAGGCCCTGGGGATCTTGCAGGAAGGTGAGGTGGCGTCGGACCACGCTATAACGGTGGCCACGGACATTGCAGACACCGGTTTCCGCCAGTTGGGCAACAGCGTTTGTCTTAGACGGCGAGGATTGCTCAAGACGACTGATTTCCGCCAAGATGTACAAGCCAAGGTTCTGGACATGCCCTTCAACGAGGACAACCTGTTCGGCAAGACGGTGGATGAGTCCCTCCAGGTCATCAAGACTGACACGGAGATCTGGTAGTGGCTCCTCTACTTACCGCGGCCCGCTCCTCGTCGCAGGAAGCCTATAGGGGGCGAGGCAAGTCAGGCGGATCCCGCCGTCGCCAAGGCGGCCTCCAAGCAAGATTGAACCGCCCGTGGCGTCGGGCCCCCACCGAAGCACTCCGGTGGGAGGCCGGCTGGCGAAGTTCGTCAGCGTGTGGGAGTCCATCTCCACCGACCGTTGGGTGCTGGACGCCCTGGCCCAGGGGCACGCTCTCGAGTTCCTAAAGAAGTGCCCCTGCATTCCACCCGTGGCCAGGAAGGAAAACCACGTCCCTCAACTACTGTTGGAGGTAAAGGCGATGCTCAAGAAAGGTGCCATCGAGCTCGTCCCAAGGAGGCGCCGGGGCTCCGGAGTGTACTCAAGGTACTTCCTAGTAAAAAAGAAGACAGGAGGATAGCGCCCCATCCTGGACCTGCGACGACTGAACAAGTACATCAAGGCACAGAAGTTCCGGATGCTCACCCTCCAGCATGTGCTGGGACAGCTGGAGGAGGGCGATTTCCTGTCGTCGTTGGACTTGGAGGATGCATACTTCCACATCCCCATTCTAAAAGGACACCGAAAGTTCCTCAGGTTCGTGGTCCAAGCACGGCACTACCAGTTCAAGGCCCTCCGTTCGGATTGTAGTCGGCACCCAGGGTGTTCACCAAGTGCCTCGCACCGGTGGCGGCGTGGCTGCGCCTGCAGGGGATCCACGTCTACCCCTACCTGGACGACTGGCTCATCCGAGCAAGGACAAGGGAGCTTGCCGTAGAGCACATAGCAAAGACCATGCTCACGGACCTGGGATTCTCCATCAACTTTCCCAAATCCCACCTGGTCCCGTCGAAAGTCGCACTGTTTCTGGGAGCCAAGCTCGACACAGTGGCGTGTCTGGCCTCGCCGTCGGAGGAAAGGACGAAGGCCATCCTGGGCAAGGTGCAGCGTCTGCTGGCCACTGATGTGGCCAGGGTGAGATCCACCAAGTCCCTACTCGGGATGATGTCGTCCTGCATATATCTTGTGCGCCTGTGCAGGCTTCGGATGCGCCCTCTGCAAGAGTTCCTCGACGCCCGCTGGATCCAAGTGACGAGGACAGGATCGCGCTCAACGAGACCTTCCGACGAGCGGTCCGGTGGTGGGGCACCCGCGCTCATCTGACGGCGGGCACAGACTTTCAGACCCCATCTCACCAGATAACGGTGATGACGGATGCCTCCCTGGAACGGTAGGGAGCGCACACCGGAGAACTTCACGCGAGAGGCCTTTGGCTCCCGGAGGAGAAGCCGCTCCACATCAACATCATGGAGCTCCGTGCAGTGTTCTGGGCCCTCAGGTCCTTTCTCCCGTCCCTCAAGGGCAAGGTGGTGAGGATCTTCACCGACAACACCACCATGATGTTCTACATCCGGAAGCAGGAAGCCCAGGAGCTGTGGCATTGGGCCATCGCCCAAGGGATGTTTCTGGTGTCTTCATCTGGCAGGGATAAAAAACACCATCTCCGACTCACTCAGCAGGGAGCTGCGCTCGTGCCATGAGTGGGAACTACATCAGGATCAAGTGGATCGACTCTTCCGACGATGGGGAAAACCCCAGATCGACCTGTTTGCGACGGCGACGAACTCCAAGTGCCAGAGGTTCGCCAGCAGGTTTCCCCAGCCGAGGAGCATGGGCGATGCTTTCTCGTTCCCCTGGCACGGCCTGTTCCTATATGCGTTCCGTCCGTTGTCGTTGCTGTTCCGACTCGTCCACCAGCTCAAGAGGTCCCGGTGCAGGATGATCCTCGTCGCACCGGCGTGGCCGAGGCAGATCTGGTTGCCGGACCTTCTGGACTTGTCAGCGTTCCCACCAGTCAAGCTGCTGACGGACGCGGATCTTCTCTCCAGAGAAGGAGGCGCCATACTTCACCACGACCCGGAGTCGCTGAACTTGCAGGCCTGGCTCCTGCAGCACTAGAGTTTGGAGGGTACGATATCCCGGCTGACTGCAGAGAGGTTCTTGCAAAGGCCAGGGCATCCTCAACTCTCGTGCTACGGACACAAATGGAAGAGGTTCTCTGTCTGGTGCCGTGCACAGAAGATTAACCCTCTGCGGATTACGGCTCCTCAAGTGCTGCCGTACCTACTGTCGCTGGCCAAGGCTGGACTGGCTCATGCCTTCATCAAGATACATCTGGCTGCGATCTCCTGATACACCAGAACCACAGGATGGGCGTCCTTGTGGTCCCATCGCCTGGTGAAGGAATTTATGAAGGGACTGTTCCGATCATTCCCGCCGGTGTAGGCCCCTGCCCCGGCGTGGGAGCTCAACGTGGTGCTGACCAGGCTCATGGGGGCGCCATTCGAGCCTCTGCATTCGGCACTGTTGAAGTTCCTGTCCTGGAAGACTGCGTTTCTTGTGGCCATCACCTCCGCACGACGAGTGGGAGAGATCCAGGCCCTATCCTGCAAGCCTCCATACTTGACTTTTCATGACACGAGGGTGGTGCTGAGGACGCACCCCTCCTTTATGCCCAAGGTGCTGTCGGACTTCCACCTCAACGAGCCCTTGGTGTTACCTGTTTTCTTTCCGTCGCCTTCGTCGCCGGCCGAGAGGACTTTGCACTCGCTGGATGTGGCTAGAGCGCTGAAGTTCTACGTGGACCGCATGAAGAGTTTTCGGAAGACATCACAGCTATTTGTGAACTTTGGACCTATGAACCTAGGGAAGGCTTTCTCGAAGGCTTCCATTTCCAGATGGCTCTCCGGCTGCATCATGCACTGTCATCGGTTGGCAAACCGACCATTGCCCGGCCGTTCGAGAGCCCATTCGACCAGAGCGATTGCTGCTACTACGGCGTTCCTGTGTGGTGTGCCCCTGCTGGACATCTGCAGGGCTGCTACGTGGGGGTCGACGCACACCTTCACGAGATTCTACTGCGTCGATCGGGACTCCAGGGTCGGCCAAGCAGTGCTGCGCAACTTGTTCGCCTGAAGGTGGGCCTGGTGAGGAGGTAAGAGTTGCTTAATGTTGAGTTTATGTAATGCTTAATGTTGAGCCTTTTGCCATCTCCCGTGGTTGTGCATGTGTGTACTGCTACGTATTCTTATATTCATGAGCATGTGAATCCATGCCAGACCCCATGCTGGAGAAGGAACACGTTACTTACCTGTAACTGTTGTTCTCCAGCATGGGTCTGGCATGGATTCACATGCGAACCCTCCCTCCTTCCCCCCTGCGGTTCTTCACTTGGTCATACTGCCACTTTACGCGCTACCTAATCTGAGGATGGCTGCCAGGGGAGGGGCTTGGGGAGAGGGCAGTCATTGGCTGTGGGCAGTATGACCCAGAGATCAGTGATTGGTTACTACTAAGAAAGACAGATCAGAAACTAAACTAATACTGATTATTTTCTTTACCGAGGATTCCCGGCCTGACAACTGGGAATATTCATGAGCATGTGAATCCATGCCAGACCCATGCTGGAGAACAACAGTTACAGGTAAGTAATTTGTTCCATATACATGTACTGCATCTCGTTACGTATCTTCTAAGTGTATATGGTTTTCTTCATATTCGCATATATATTTACTTCGTCATTTTAATCACATCTTCATTCACTAGACATCCATACATCATTTCAGTGCGTCCATGTGTCTTCTCTTAATGACGTCACTTTGCACCTGTCAGGCTTCACTTCTAGTTCTTTTATGTCTAGTGGTGTCTGCAGACTCATGTCTACCGCATCAGTTTGGGAATACATTCAATGCGGTTATCTGAGTGCATAATGTCTCTCTTACCTTCGATTTGTTATTGGGAGGATACCAGGTGTCATCCACAATGTCCTCTTGCTGGGACTACAGCTGAAGGCTGAATATGTCCAAGTTAATTTATTATATACCCTGGCATTGTCATTGTATTCCCTGTTACTGCTAGCCAGGGCCCTTTAACTGCCACCCTAGTTGCCCAGGCACCGTTTGTGTCCATTAAGTGCTTCCATATGACCTGGCACTGTCAGCTCATGCATGTGAAGTGTCATCCTGTACCGTAGCACTGCATTGAAATGCCCTTCAAGTGTCCTCATATGCCCGGCTTTGACAGCCTATCGGAAAGTATTGCCATTGTATGTGTTAATTTGTTTGATTGCAGACCCATAGCCACTACTACTAGGTTATTCTCTGGCACATCAGTCAAATGCCTGCTTTGTGCAAGTGTATGCCCAACTATGGCTGTCGAATGCTTGGCACTTCATTCAAATGGAAAACCGGCACAATCCAGGTTCACCTTATTTTCGGGAAAACACACCAGTCATACAACGAGGGAATGCCATGCCGACTCCTTCCTCCAACACAATGCAATCTGCTCACTGCAATACTTTTGTGCCGGTAACCCTACAGAATAACAGATTTGGTGGTTCCGTGGCATGTTATCCTATGTCTTGTTCACATGTGGGCCTTTGCCCCAAGTGTCATAGCATATACCACATAAAGCAAAAACAGACAATGACACTATACCTGCTCTCGAATGCTCGTACTGCATCCTTTTCTAACCCCTGCCATGAATCTACACAAGTTCCAGCACGCTACACCTAAACCAACCGAGCCACTTGCACACGAAGACCTTGTGAAACCAGCCCTACTGTGACAAGTCCACACCGACCATGAAGAATCCTAACCCACAACTACTTACTCAACCCAAGAAGATGAAGTAATGAGGCTCAAGCCCCAGTATCCAATAATCACAGCTGTTGGATATAATCTATCAGCAAGAAGAAGGAAGAACAGGGGCTTTTTATGGGGACAGGAGTGCTGCATAACCTTTTTTTCCTTTCTCCCCTGCTGATCTCTCCTCGATCGCCGCTGAGATGCAGCGCCAGCCCTGCCTCCAAACGATCACTCGCCTCATCCCCAGATAAAAGTTCAAAATTGAGCTCTGTTGCTTGTGGACAGCAAACTCATCCGGGGAAGCCATATTGAGAATACTGAGCAGAAGGCAACAGGAAAGCTGGCAGCGCTGTACCCACTCCTGCAGACCAAGTCCTTGCCCCTCCGGACAAAACTCAACGTCTACAAGGCGATCATCAGACCTACCCTACACATGCCTCCCTAGCATGGATGACCTGCCATGAGCGACACCGGAAAAGTCTTCATAGTCCAGAACAAGGCTCTGCGGATATCTTCTGGAGTTCCACGCTTCACAAGGATAGCAGACCTTCACAGAGAACTGGACATCGAGATGGTGTGCGAACGTCTAGCGAAGCTGATTAAGAACTTCTGCCAAGGACTGGATCAGAACCCAAACCCTCTGATCAGAAGACTCACTGCAAACCCCTTTGACCACTACCAACGGCCCATCACAGCAAAGACCCTGTGAAACCAGCCCTACTGTGACAAGTCCACACAGAACAAGAATAATCCTAACCCACGACTATATACTCAACCCGAGAAGATGGAGTAATGAAGCTGAAGCCTTTGTCGTCTTCTTGCTGATAGATTTTATCTATCAGCTGTGATTTTCGGATACCGAGTGTTGCCTTGTACTGAGCCCTGCCCGCTCACCTGGCATCTCGAGCCGCTCCTACGGCAGCACCCTGGAGCCTCTCTCAGTAATCTTTGCATTATACTGCCGGTCCCCTTCAGCGACCTGTTTCTGACTAGCTCGACTCTTACCAGTTCCCTCTGTCCACATACTTCCCTGACTGCCCTCGAGCGTACTCTTTGACTTATCAATGTAACCCCCTCTTCATGTGGTGCTGATGGTCTATTTCTTTACCGCATTTACCAAATTGTTCCTGCATATTATTGTGACTCTTACACCTCCCTCTGCAGGAACGTTTATTACCTACTGTTACCTGTTAACATTGCGCCTTGAAACAATTGTGTATAGGTGCGTTATAAATGCCATATCATATAACACTGGCTTGCATTCTCAGCCCTGCACAGCATTGTGTTTCTGCCTAGTGATGTAGCCCACAACCATGCGATGAGACTTTCCCAAATTGTGCACACATCCGAATGCTGCATTTTACCTAATTGTCCTTGCACTGTTGATGTAGCCCCCTGCACCATAGGGTGAGGCTTTCCCATTGGGCACCCCTCCATTGTCGTTTCTTCATTCCAGCCTTGTGTTGTGTTGAACCTTATACGTGCACTTAATAAACCCCTTTCCTCCCTCTATCCTGATCGTACTCCTACCTCCATACCCTGCTCTTCCACTCCTCCCTCTCTACTCTCCTTCGTTACTGCACTTTACGATCCAAATTGTCTCTAGACTTAGCAGGAACGTTATTGTCTGTCTTCTTCCATGTTCCTCCTCAACCTTCACTTCCACTCCTGCCCCTTTCCCCTCTTTCTGTTACTGCACTTGCATTCTCCAATTGTCTCAAGACCTACTAGGAACATTGTTTTTGTTCTTTCTCCCCTGTACCTTCCCCTCCCTTGTCTTAATGCGCCTTGAAACACCATTTGCTGTATATGCAGCGCTGGTCATTGGGCCAGCTCTTGCCAGATCCGGCACCAGATGTGTAGCCGGATCTTAGGATACGGCCAGAGTCAGCTGCCTCAAACCACTAGTCTGGGAAGAAGAAGAAAAAAAGTGCAAGCGAGCAAACTAACTTCCTCGGGTGACCCCATGCAAGAGGTCACAAGAGGAAGTTACAGTCCTCAGCCACAGCCCAGTTTATTTATTTATTTATGCAATATTTGTCGGATAAATGGACCCAGATTAATTATTTATGCAATGTTTGTCGGATACTTGTATCCGACAAACATTGCATAAATAAATAAATATACAGGTATCCGCAGGGACGTCATTTAGGGGTTGCAACTGCGACCCCTGAGGTCTCCCTTGCCACCCCTGTGGTCTCCCTTGCTACCCCTAAAATAAAAACAGGTCCTGGGCTGTGGCCAGCGCCATGTGGCTCTTTGCTTATTGAGTGGCTGGCTTTCTTGTTCAGGCCTCTTAAAAAATAAAAAAGAACAGGGTTCCACAAGTCTAACGCTTTCAGCAGTGACCCTAAATAAGAACGAATGGGAATACCAGATAATTTGTCTTTCTAGAATTCTTTACAATAATTGCTAGACTTATTAAAGGTTTATTTCAGGCACACTTCAGGGGGTAAGTCACTGATTTAGTCTGTTCTTATACACCTCAACTCAACCTTTCATCCTTCTGAGGTCTATAAATGAGTACTAACACAGGTTGGGTGATATTGTATGTATATCTTTTCTATATAAAGCGCTTAAGCGTAAGTACTATATAATAGCACATCATTATCATTTGGCCATGGACGTCTGCTTGCATTCACAGTAATTTGGTAATACGGGATGGGCCTATACACACTGATCTTAATGATAAATATGGCAATCCATTCTTGTATGAAATGTATATCACAGTATAGTGATATTGTAACCATATTCTTCATAGTGTGCTTACGGACAATGCTATGTGATGCCACTTCCTGTTTTGTCAAGGGGTGAAAGGTGATATCATTACAGGGGGCGGGGGTCCAATGACGACATGTCCTATGATGTCATCACAGGTCAAGAGTCGTGTGATGTCACTTCTGCTACCCCTGGCATTTTGGTGAAATGACGTCCCTGGGTATCCGACAAACATTGCATAAATAAATACCCCTATTAACATCACACATGATGCAGCCACCCAACTGCTTTCAGAGGGAAGCTGCAGGAGCTGTGCCGGGTGGGGTTCAACTAAAGAAAAACGTTGCGTATGGTGAACAGAAATCACTGTGTTTAAATATACCCAAGGGGAAGTTTTTTTAATCCAAAGCAATGCAAATTGTGCATTTTAAAGAATATTTACTCCGCAACACTGGTCAAATCTATTATCCGCATAGTGAAGTAACTCATCGCCAGTGCAAGTGGAATTGGTATGTAGTTTGGTAAAGAAGCAGCATGAAAGAAATAGTGCCGTTTTAAACTAATATTTTGGACATTTCCTTTGATCGGAGGACAATTGCAAGCTCTGCCCTCTTAACTCTGCCTCCTCAGGCACCGCCCGCACAAACTCCGCCCCCACCCCGGCTCTTGTGGTATCCCCCACCAATTCTTTTTCCATTTCCACCACTGTGTCTAGGTGCATTATAAATGCACAATAAAAAATAAAAAAAATCTGCACTGGCATAATGTTGGTGACTACAAGGCCACTGAGGGTAAGGGGCAGCACAGATCACCGTGCAACATCAGCTTTGCAAAGCGCTCGTTTAATGTTTAATGGACTGAATCAAAAAAAGTGTTGCTTTTATTATAAGACTGGCAACACGGGGGAAGCAGCTCGAGGCCCAGTTCAACTAAAAAGGTTGAAAAGCACTGACACCGTTTCTGGTAATAACATGTGACATGACATCATATGCACTGGAACTGCCATCTTATGTCGCTGTATTGCTTCCCTTGTATGCCCTGGGACGGCGGCACTTTATGCCAAAGTAGAAAGAATGTCTTTCCCCAATTGCAGTACTACGACTTAGACAGATGCATACAAATGGCGTTTCAGCATTTTTATCATCCTATCCGCTTTTGCAGAAATAAGACACTGCGATTGGCCGGCCCTACCTGAAGAGAGTCGGGGCACTTGCTTCCAGACCCCAAGTAGGCCCAGCTAATGCATGTTACCCCACGCTTGGAACAGTTTTCACATCTATACAGTTAAGACGTTGTGATGTTGAGTTCTCATGGGTCACAGTGCCAGATTCTTCGCAGAATTCCAGTAGAAAGCGCCTCAAGTCAGTTTAGTTCCCAGAGCTGCACTCTACACGAGTGTTTATCCAATAATTAATAATCGGTTGATTATTTTCTTGTAAAGAGAGTTACCAACAAACGGTTCTCTGTACGGGAGCTGGGCTGGCTCCCGTGAATGGGCGCCGCTGTGATTGTCAGCCGACTGATTCTTGCCTTCTGTGATACAATCTTGGTTTAGTCGAATTCCCTCATGTTTGAGTATATTAGCATGCTAGTTGCCACCTGCTTTAGAATATTGATACATTGGCGTCGTTACCCTACCCTACTGCACGCAACTGAGGGAAACGCGTCAGCAGACCATGATGGAAGAGTGTGAAGTCTCCTTTAACCCACAGACTTTCATTGATCTAAGTCCGAAACAGCTGGGAGGGGAGTGCTCGTGGCAGTTGTTCTAATCATGCTCAGTTAATGTGTTTTTGTCCCTCTCGTAAACCTGTCGAAAGTGACGCGAAGCAGCAGCCTTCCCTTTTGGGGCTAGAAGAAGGGGCCGCTGTGCACTCGTCACAACTGGTGTTATTGCCTTGACCCTGGATGTTATCTCTTTTATTACAGGTGGATGTTTCCAGGCTTGAGCTGGTGGAGGAGATAAAGAAGAGAACCTCCGCGTGCTAGAGACCTACAGAGCCACTGCCCACCATTTGCTGTCAACTCTCAAGAAACAATGCGGACTTGTATTTTCATTATTGAGGCCGAACGAGTTCGGCGATGACTTTTAAGGAAGTAGTTTCACTTGCAATTCATATTTGTAGTCACCAGACAAGACGACTATTTTATTGCAAAATGCATCTTTACAGGACGTTTTACGGGTTACAGTGGGAGTACGATGGAGCAGGTCCAGTGCTTGAATTATTTCAAGCCACAGTTGGTTGGAGATGGGACCGGCCTGTTGGGGAAAAGTCCTCAAAAGGCCAATATCTCTGTGGCCGGTAGGGCAGAGGAGGATCGGACCTTTTATGCATGACTGACGCATGCTTTACTTTTCCCAGCCCTTCCCTTCCTTTCAACATCACCGTCCCATGTGAACATGTCCCCGACTTCCTTGTAGGCCTGTCTTCTGCTTTGGAGTTTTATGAAGGCAGCTCGGGTAACGCTGCTCCACGGAAGACTCAACCCACAGTCGTGAAGGTTGCGTCCTTTTATCTATTCCAGTAAAAGGTCCTTCATGTTTCAGAAAGTAGTTTCCTAGCCTGTACAATCAAATGACTGTAAAAAAGATAACTTAATAAAGAAATTGGAGTCTCAACAGTTGTGTCCGACTTCCAGTAAGGGTGAGTGGTCTCTTTGACTGTGTTGGTGGATATTGGAAATTCTTGATTCTCAGAAAACAGACTACCCAAACCCCACTTGCCTCCAGGGTTTGTCAGATGTCCAGCAGTCTTCCTTACCGGATCCATACCCTATACTGGTCAAATGTGACGGCCTCAGTGGAGTAACATTGCTGAAAATGTTGAGGGGGACATGACAACTGAAGGAAATGGGCGGATGATAGCTCAGAGAGATAACACTAAACTACTACACCACAAGAGTCCCTTGCCGCTCTGTTATAACTTTCAAGACTGGTGGAGTATCTTTACAATTCAATTCTAAACACACACCAGTCTTCTGAAACTTATAACACCAGAGTAAGTTTTTAAAATTCACTGTATTGATGTACCTCCAACCCAGCAAGGCAGAGAACGGCATGCCCCCCACACCACCAGAGTTGCTGACTGATGATAATGCCAGTACAAAATCTCATGTTAGCCAGTGACACAGTAAGAAAGGGCTAGAATGGCTGCCCCAAAATGCCAATTCTAATTAATTGACCTTGAGGGAGAACTTCTGTTGATGTACTGGACTTAAATCGATTTCCCTTCTCTTAATCTAGTTTGTTTTTCTGTTTGGTAACTATGTGTGTACTATTTTAATGTTCTCTTAGCCTGACCTCATCACCACTCACAAACTAGACATGTTAGCAGTATCCGAAACTTGGCTCCATGAGGCATCCAACCCATCCCTACACCTTGCCCTCCCACATGATTACACCATCCTTAGGCAGGACCGCAAAACCTCTAAAGGTGGGGGCGTTGCCTTCATCTATAGAAACTCACTTGCCATTAGGCTGTGTAACCAACATTGGGACAACAACGCTGACCTTCTCTACGCCAAACTAGCTTTCTCCCTAATTGCACTATCAACCTCTTAGTCACATACAGACCACCAGGCTCTCCTCCGGACGTCCAAAAGCATCTCCTCCAAATCATTAGCAACAACCTGAAGAGCTCCACCAAAACCATTCTACTTGGTGACCTTAACCTTGACTTAGATGACCCCAAGGACAAATCTGCCACACACCTGGCCAACGATCTTTCCAACATGGGGTTTATCCACAAAATCACCAAACCTACTCACTGCAAAAGCCGGTCCATCGAGTGGGTAGCAGATAACTGTTCATCATCCATCACCTCCATCTCAGCCCTCACCTGGACAGATCACCATCTCACCCAATTCTCCATCCCCATCACACCCACCCGTAAAATCCTTACTTATGCACCCCCTGCCAAAGTCAGAAGCTCCAAAAAGCTCACAGCGACCAATCTCGCTCCTCTTCTTGATATCCCTGAACTCCAGCATCCCTTTATCCAAGATCCCACCTCTCTTGCTAACATCTACAACAACGCCCTCACCCAAGCCATTGACTCTATTGCCCCGCTGGAAGACAAAAAAGGAAAAAACTCCATGCACCCCAACTCTTGGTTCTCAGAAGAACTATCTGTCTTGCGCACCTTGAAGCGCAAAGCCTTATCCAACTGGCAGTCTACGCCCAACCAATCCTCTCTCAACGAGTTCAAAGAAATCTCACGGACCTACAAAAATGCCATCTTCGAAGCTAAATCTGAATCATACAATCAAAGAATAACCAAATCCAGTTCCAAAACCAGAGAAATATTCTCTATTTTCAAAGAACTCACCACTCCCGAGTCCAGCCCGGACGCAATCATCAAGGATGAAGCTTGGTGCACAGGCATCCAGATAGCCCTCCTAAATAAAGTCAAAACGCTTCAAGACAAAATTGCATCCCAAGGTAAAGCACTCAATACCTCTGCCACGCCTCCCTCTCTCCCCCCTCAAAACCCTCACCCACAAATACCCCTCTTTGCCTTCAGAGAAGTTACATAACTAGAAACCGCCGCTCTACTCAAAAACATCAAACCTTCCACTTACAAGGGAGACATATGCCCTCCCACTATCATCAGAGTGCGCTCAGAAGCCCTCACCCCCATCATCACAGCCTTCATCAATGCCTCCTTCTCCTCAGGAACCGTACCTCATTGCCTGAAAGAAGCTTGGGTTCGCCCACACTTAAAAAACCCTCCTTAGATCCCACCTTCCCCAGCAACTATCGCCCCATCACCACCGTCCCCTTCCTCCTCAAAATCCTTGATAAAGCAGCCCACAACCAAATTCAGCAATACATAGAGACCCATTCTATCCTAGGCAGAAGACAATCAGGCTTTCGCAAAGGCCATGGGACCGAAACTGCCCTACTAGATTTTTTTTATTATTTTATTAATGTGATACAGTTTTAAACAAATGTAAAAAACTTTACACATATATTTACATCAAATATCTAAAGTGCAAGAATACAATAAAATTCCAAATCTTAATAAAATCCTTAATACGATTTCTAGATAATTAATTTGTGTATGGTTTCAGGTCACGGTCTGAGAGAAGAGAGAGAAACATCCTGTTCAAATTCATAATTAAAATAAAACATTTCATATTTGCACAGCAAGAATGTCATTACTTATCGGGGAAGGACCCCCTTGAGTTTAAATTCATGAGAGCAACTGCCACTCGCCAAACCTGAAAGAGTGCTAAATGCAATTTAGGATTATAGGTGTTAACACACTGCTTCCAAAAATCTGCCTGACTCATATAGTCTATATTATGAACAAATTCGCCAAGATACTTAATGTACTCTGTTCTCATCCTGCAGCAACTCGTCAGCACATGTCGAGCCGTCTCAGGTTCGGTAGGGAGATCACAGATCCTGCAATATCTTTCTGCTAAGCTTAGCCCCAGTTCAGGGCCCTGGGTAGACAGGATCGGTAGGTGATTGAGGCGCATTAATAGAATAAACCGCCTCAGGTGTTCTGATGGGCACTGATTTAGATAGAGTTGTGCCTTTCCATAGGTATATAGCACAAATAGAATGAAGCTATAGCTTTTCAGGCTATTAAGATGATTAAAATTATTCTGCCAATCCCACAGGTTGAGGCGATTGCGCGTGCTGGTAATCAGAACTTCATTTTCCCGGCCCCATTCTGGTGACCAGCTGATTTCTTCAGTCAAAGACCGAATCTGGCTTTCAAATTTAGCCTGTCTACCAGCCGCACAATCTTCCTTAATCGTCAGAAATAGACTGTTTGTTGGTTTATTATTAAGTCTGATATGGAATTCCATCCTCTTCCTTAATACCATGGCTCTAAGGGAGAAGATTCCTAGCTCAAGTCTAATAATTGCCATGGGGATACACTGTGGAAGGCCGAGGATTTTTCTCCAGAATTTACCCTCTATCAGTTGTAGCCACCCTAGGTTCATATTTATCAGTGGGTCTAAACCATACGTCACCATAGGAGCCAAACATTGAATATATAACTGACGTGCTGCCCAAATTGAGAATCCACACTGTTCTCGTGTGAATTTATAGACTAAAGCTGTGAGTTGAGCAGCTTTTGTTTTGCGCTCCTGGATGCAAGTGAAATAGTTTCCTTTGCTATCAAATTCTACCCCCAAATATCTATACATGTACGTGTATTCAATTTCGATCGATCCCATCATCATTCTCGGTCTAGCCACTCTACCAGCAGTGTATAACAGCTTAGTTTTACTATTGTTAATGACGAGTTCATTGCTTTCTGCATAGCACCATAGCTGTTTGGCCGATCTCAGGATACCACTAAAAGTGTGATCCATGATCACCAAGTCATCTGCGTAAGCTAGAAGTGGGCAGTGGCAAGAACCTATCTTAGGGGGACAGTTATTAATCCCGAGGAGACATTTGGGTATATCTGAAATAAGCAAGTTGTACAATGTTGGGGCAGTAACACATCCTTGCTTTACTCCTCGACTCTGGGGGATGGGTTTGGTCACCGAACCCAGATTGTCCAACCTAACTTGAACAGTATTATTTGAATGTAATAGCTCCAAGTAATACAATAGAGGTTCAGGGCAGCCCAAATTCCTCAATTTGTTCCATAAAAGGGAGCGATTGACCGAGTCAAAAGCTGCCTTAAAATCTATATATAGTGCGTATAGAGGGGGATTTGAACGAGACAGAGCCTAAGTCCCACAGCAGCTCCCCATGTTTCTCATTTCCAAAAAGGAGATCCATTTATCACACCCTATAGGATTAACCATACTGGATAGGGTTTTCCCTTTCGCCTTCCCCAGTATGGACCAAATTTTACGAGTGTTCTTACCACATAATGTTCTGACTGTATGTTGCCACCTCTCTACCTTCCTTGTGTTTTTATGTATTTTTAACCATACTTGGTAAGTAGTCTTCAGCTTTCTTATTTTGAGAGCAATCACCTTTTTGGGGTCAGGGCCATTTCTTATATACCTCATGTCTCCTCTAAGCTTGCGTTTCCTATCTCTGATCGCATGGTCGTATTTTAATTCGTTTGAAGCCTTGCCCACCATCAGGCCCATTTTACGAGAACCTTGTAACTCAGAGAATTTACTTATCCAGTTTTCTATTTGTTCCGGTGACTTTTGCATAAACATATTTAATTGTTCGATACCCCACTCATCGGACGCCCTTGTGGCCTTTAGAATATTATTCGCTGACCAGGTAAGACGATTTAGGGAGTGGTTGATTACGAGGTCTCCCAAATTTGCAAATGCAGCGTTAGGGTGGCTGTGTCCCAATGATAATATCAGCGGGTCGTGATCACTCCATTTGTATTCGCTCACCTTCATATCTTTAACAATTAGCGCAATCTCTACACTAGTATAGATATAGTCTAAGGTGCTCTCGCTACTCACATTCTTCCAGGTGAATTTACCGGGGCTATCGTTTCTAGTTCGTCCATTAATTATTTCAAGGTCCCAGCATTCAAAGAAGCCCCTCCAGCACATCCCCTCTTTATCCGTAAAAGCCTGATTCCATATACTGTTGCTCGTTAGAAGCTGATTATTGCTTGTACCACCGCCACTGTTGATTCTACAGTTTAGATCCCCGGCCAGAATTACAAAATCTCTGCCGTTGGTTAATTTCAAATCGCTTAAGAGATTGTGCAGGGTATCTTGTATACTTTCTCTATGCTTTGCGCCCGGGGATTATATATATTTATTAATAATATTTCTTCCCATCTTGCTTTAATTCTAAGGGTCAAAGCAGCAGCACACAGATAGTTACTATCCACTGGAATCATTCTACTTTTCAACTTATTGGATATCCCTATAGCTAAGCCCCCATAAGGTCGTCCACGTATGCCTTTCTTCGCAAGGGTATGGTAAATAATATACCCGTCCATGACTGTCTGCTGCAGCAGCCAAGTTTCTTGCAATAAAAAAATGGGGTATTTACTTATCATTGATAGGGAGCCCTTGTTGGTAAGGAAATGCTGATGACCATGAGTATTCCAACTTAGCAGGGTTTGATCTCATGTTTGTTGTAAAACTAGAGGCAGCGAATCTGCCAGCCATTTCAATGTATTTTGGATATCTGACATCTGTACATTCTTTCCCGTTTTTTGAGTGGGTATACCACTCTTGTTTGGCGCTGCCGTTGGCTCAGTGCTTGGGAGTAAGGGATCTTCCTTCTCTTTACAGGCATCTACTTCCACCCCCACTTGTAAAAGACATTGTTTATGAGATCGAATCAATTGAGCAGATGCCAGGACACAACAATGGAGGGCTGTAACATTGGGATTGCATACAGTAAGTGGTTCCATAAAAGAGAAGTCCTCCGAGCGGATTACCCGCAATTGTGGAATCAAATGCAATTTATTCAAGACCTCCGTTCTTGTCAGCCACTTATCCCTCTTCTTTTGATTTAAGTTTTTAATACATATTTTACTTGTATTAGGGATGTCGATTTCTGTTGTTTCCAATGGATTAGGAGGTCCCTTGTTGTCCACATTATGTTGCCCATCTTGGTTCGAGCATATAGTGTCCTCTTCAGCTAAGCTAGTAGAAAGGTCAGAGTTCGGGTCCTCTATAATCGTGCTGGTGATTTCCTGTGATATATCCGGGATGATCCAGCTTGTTAGGGTCCCCATTCCTTTCTTAGCATTTTTCTTGGTTTTTTGCTTCTTGCGTTTTGATTTTTTAGCACGTGTTGCTGGAACGTTGGTGGCAGGTAAAGGGGAGGCTATTTCAGCCACCAAGTTTTTTGAGGCTAGGCGTCTTTGTTGTCGTCGCTATTTTTTTGTCAGAGGTATTTCCAAGGCTTTCTCTATAGACTTATCTAAATTGTCGGGAGCCATCTGTGGATCCAATCCCTCAGCTCCATTAGGGGGATGCTGATTGGGTAGATCTTGCCCCATGGGTATGATAGGATTGGGTAGCCCTAGCTGTATTATCGAGTTTGCGTGGATCCTCCCGCATAGTTTTAGCAGTATTTTCATGGCGAATTGGAGAGATGCCACTGAGGCTTGCAGTTCTATGATGGCTAGGTTGTTACAGTCCTCGGAGTTTCCGCTGTCTCCTCTGTCCATGCGTTCCGGATCTTCAGAGCTTATATAAAGATTTGGGGAAGTTGATAGCCGTTCCTCTGATAAAACCACTGGAGAAATAGAGGAGGGGCGCATGGGAAGGGTGCCCGATAAATTTGATGTTGAGTTGCCTGGTTGTCTTGGGCTAGTAAATCCCCCAGGCTTTTGCTGCTCCCCCTGAGCTGCGTTTAAAACCTGTGCCTCAATCACAAGTGGACAATCGTTTGATACAGCGGGGGGTTTGTTTAATGGGGCCATTGATTTTTGAATTGATAGGCATAGATCTAGAAGAGAGTTATTGTCAATATCATTGAAATTAGTATTATCCAAGGAAATACTGTTATTATGTTGGAATGGTGGTTGAAAGTTACTGGCTTCCGTTCTTGGTTTATCCCCAGCAATGGTTGCCTTGGTGTGGATTTTCCCAAACCTAGCTGGAATAGTCCCTTTAATCGATCTACCCACCTCCTCTCTAGGATTGATATTCTTATTTTCTTTCTGCAGTAGAATGTCCCTAGGCCCTTCTTGGCCTTTACGTAGGTTATATCGAGTTTTATTCTGCCTTGTTTTGGCCATGAAGTTTGGTGGATTTTAACCTCCCTTCTTCTTAAGTGGGGGTAGTGATGGTGAAATAGGTACAGCCGTATAGGTGCTGTCTCACTTAGATTATATCAGATTCCACAGTGTGTAAGAGCAAGAGTACACAGGTACACTGTGTTTATAGGTATATACTATAAATGGCTCACCTCCTCAAGTTCCAAGTTGGCAGTAGCGCCACAGCACCAAACAGTCACGAAACAGTCGGCGCCCTTCACCCCTGTCGGGCTTAACGCCGCAAGGGTGTTAGCCTGTGTCTTTTGGCTGTTCCTGAAGTCACGTGATAGATCACGTGTCGTGCGTGGCTCCGCCTCCTCCAGGAAGCGTGTGGCACGGCTGACAGCGGCAAGAGTCGAGGAGCGACTCGCAGTGCCGGTCTGTGATCAAGGCTCCAGTTGATGCAAATTTCGCAGTTCCAGGTAAAGGCACAATACTAGATTTAAAAAATCAAATCACCAAAATAATGGACACCGGCAAACCTGCCCTCCTCCTGCTACTCAACCTCTCTGCAGCATTTGACTTAGTGGACCATGACATCCTCACATCTCACCTTTTTAATGCAGCCCGCTTCTCCATTAAAGCAACCTCTTGGATCACCTCCTTTCTAGGAGGCCGAGCCATGAAGGTGTATTCTGACCAGGCCAATGCTCCTCCGACCACCATAAGTTGTGGAGTCCCACAAGGGTCATGCACTGCACCGACTCTATACAACCTCTTCACTAAACCCCTCTTCGACCTTCTGGACTCCCTTGGCATAGCTTACACTAACTATGCCGATGACACACAAGTCCTCCTCCCCCTCACTGGAGACTATGCCCAAGACACAGAAGCCCTCCTTAACATTTACTCCACGATCCAAGCATAGATGGCGATCAACGGCCTCTGCCTTAACAGAGACAAAACAGAGATCATCATCCTGGCCACCAGCGAAATCCTTTTCAAACTCAGCCAAAACTACTCACACATAACCATCGACAACACCAACATACCTGTCTCCACTGCTGTGAAGACCCTAGGAGTATACTTAGACGCTACTCTCTCCATGACAAGACAGGTCAACGACATCTCCTCCTCCTCCGCACTAACCACCAAACTCATCTTCGCCATAAAACCCTATCTTACCACTCCCAACTGCCTCTCCATCGCTAGAGCCACCATAGGAGCCAGGCTAGACTATTTCAACGCCCTCTTAGCTGGCACTTCAACTAAAAATCTAAATAAGCTCCAAACAGTGCAAAACAATGCGCTCTGCGCTGCCCTGCACATCCCCAAATTCGACCATGTGTCGCAGGCCAGAAGAAATGCTCACTGGCTCCCAGTTAAAGAAAGAATTAACTTCAAAGTACTCTCCCTCACACACAAATGTATCAATCATACCGCTCCCTCCTACCTAGCAGAAATCATCACCAGGAAATCCTCCCTTCGTCCTATAAGAACCCTCCATGACAACCAACTCCGAGTTCCCACCATAAGAAGAGCTAAAGCTGGAGGCATTGGCTTCCCACACATAGCACCTAAGCTCTGGAACAACCTCTCTAACTTTCTCAGAGCGGAACCTTCACTATTTTCCTTTCGGAAATCCCTCAAAACCATGCTCTTCACATAATCGCCTCCTACGCTCCCTTCCGGCATGAACGACACATATTTTAAACACCATGATGTCTGCACTGCTAAGTTTGTAACTAAAACATCATACTGTAAATCTAATGCAATGCCTTGTAAACATATATATCTAAAACATGATACCGTAATTAAATATGCCTGTAAACTTTAACATCCTTCCTTCTGTATACAGCCAAATGCTTATATGCAACAGCGCCACGATGCCCACGGGCTGAGCGTGCGCTTTAAAAATACAAATAAATAAATCTTTTAATTATCTGTATTACGTGATTACTTGAAATTATGTTTTGTAAAGGTGTGAACTAACCAAATACAATAAAAACAAAAATGCCCATTCTAGCCAATTAATAACACATACCATGATTGCTTTAGCAAGATGCCCAGAACAAAGTAATGTCCCAGTAAGGGCTAGACTGGCTGCCCCAAAAAGGACAATCCAGCCATGTAATATTTCATATTTGCCTTCTCGAATTCCCCAAAACAAATACCATGCCTGCCAAGCACCTCTCGCACACACACACATATATATATATATATATATATATATATATATATATATATATATATATATATATATATATATATATACACAATTCATACCCAGTTATACCCATTCAACATGGATGGCATCGGGGCCTTTCAACCTTTTCAAATGAAAGGGGCATTGCGCCTCAGAGGTGCCCCCCCAGCATCTGCCCCCATGTTGCTGAAATTCTGGGCTATGTTGACTTGACCTGGTTAAACTACAAAGCCATGGCAGGACAGGGCCTGACGATAAACAGTGCTTGGGGTGGTTGCACTTTTAACAAAGGCCTGGCAATTACTAATAATTGAACACATTTCATTGCTAGCACCTGAATTTGAATGCATACATTTTTAGGCAATTGAAATCATGATGGGTGACTTGGTGCTTGCACGTCAATGGAGTGAGAAGGGAATGAGAGACGGAAGACCGCTCATTCTCACAGCAGTTAAATGTGTGTTTCCGACACAGAGTCACCAACTTTTAACATTTAATTTAAGCTGACTAGAATAGTGTCATTAGAATATGTTAACAGTTAGATGCATGCAGCCATCAAGTTGGCCCCACTCCCGGCGACTCCCGCAGTCTCAAAGTCATATGACGTTATTTTTAGACGTCCGGGGGCAAATGCAACTAATGATAATGATTTGGTATTTTTTTATCGCTTTCGCCAAAGCACTGTACAGAGAATATATATAAATATATCACCCAATCAAAGTTAGTACTCCTTTATCAACCTGAGAAGAAGGAAAGGCTAAATTAGATTTAGGATTTGAACTTGTGAACTGCAGATTACACTCAGGTTATAGTAGTGAGTGCTCAACCTGCTGAGCTCTTGTAGCAGCTAGCCAGTAGGGACATGTTTTCTTACTGTGGCATTGTTCTTTTTAACCAGCATTAAGGCAAAGCCAACAGGAGCATGTTCTTACTTGGGGATGCACCATATATTGTCAGAGCCAGGCCAGCATGAGCATGTTTTGTTATAGTATTATTACTGGCATCACGGACAAAGCAAACCTGAGTATTTTCTAATGTGGGAATACTGGCATATATAGGTGCAGCGGAAGGGACATGTTTGGGCACAATCAGTTTGAAAATGTTTTTTAGACATGCATAGTACTGGCATACAGTGGGCAAAGGCATTATGAAAATGTGTTTGAAAATGCTCCTGTGCATTGTTGATGACTTGGCATATAATGGGCTTTTCCCATGTCTTACCCTACAAAACTGATTGTGAACTGTGTGACATTTTACCTAATGTATCACAGAAAGTGTACTCTAGAATTCACCATTTTAATCCCTTATTGAAACATTTTTCTCGGGGGAGAACCCCTCCAAACCCATTTTAGTTGGTACTCTCTCTTGCTACGCTCAGCAGCTCCTACGGATTCGGCTGGGGGCAGAACAAGCCCAGTTCCCTCTTCGAGCTCACGTTAGCGTGAGCCCTACTACATTAGCTTGAGGCCCCACTTGTTAGACAATCCTGAATATGCCCCTGGTGAGTGTGGGTGAAAGATGCATTTAATGGGTCAAAGGCAGATGTAATATCTATTCAACCTCCTGGGATCAGGGTGGGGATCAATAGTACAATAGGTTCACTCATTTCCAGATTTTAAAACTGCCATCCAGCCACCCTCAAATGTTTGTGGCTGGCTCCGGCCCTGCCTGCATTCTTCTTTTCCCTCATTTAAAGTACAGAGTGTGGTGTACATACTTTGCAAAGGATATGGTCCCGGCTGTGAACAATCTTGATACTATCTCTCTTGCATGCTCTGTACAGACTATCGTAGGTGCAAGTGGTTTACACACTCTGCACATAGTTCCCGCTTGGAATAGTGTACAATCTACCCCAATTGCGAACTATGCACAGATGATTCCATCTATGAGCTCAGTACAAACTGTCATGTTCGAGCGGTATATAAATAAAACCGGTGTTGGCTACTGTACACTGTTTATCCAGATGGATGCAGTGCACTAATCACTCCAACTGTTGGCTCTCAACAAACCTGCTACCCAAAGTGCACTGCCACCTGACCTGTGTTCAGATGACCCCAAGTTTGAACTGTGTTCACACATTGTCCAAATGTCACACCTCACTAGGGTTAGCCGGGGCCCCAGCTCCCCAACACACATACAAACACACACAATTTAAAAAAGAAAAAAAAATACTTGCCTCTGCTCTGCTTTTGAATGCCTGGCTGCATCCCAAGTTAATACCTAGCTAGCCCAGTTAATACTTGCAAACCCAAAAAGCGGCACTCAGGGGCTCTGCCCTGCGGATGTGCTGTGGTGCTGACCGCGTGATGACAGCGCAGGTGCCGGGCCCTGCACCACCCAGTCCAGCACCCTAGGACAGCCAGGGTGAAGGACTGACTTGTGCAGATCTGGCCCCGAACATGCGGCCACCTGCAATCATCAATGAATGTAATGAGACAGCGTGAGCCTGGCTGTGCACCCCAGCCAGGCTTGTGCTGTCAAATTACATAATTGATGATTGTGGCCCCCAGCCCTCCCGCCAAAAGATGGCGGGAGGGGGACAAAAGCCATGCCACAATAGTTGGGGGGGGGGGGCAAAACCCCCTGGACCCCCCCCTATAATTATGCCCATGGTTGGCCTGTTACCTTTGCCATTGTTTAAATAAAATGGTGCAACATTTCGACAGTGATTGTATGTCTGCTACAAATATTGAGTCCTGTTGCAGCAATTTGTCTGCATCTCCCTAAACCTAGTTCACCAAATTGTCATTACCCTCTTCTCCCGCACTAATCCTACTAAAACGCTCCATACCCTTGGAAATACACCACATACTATCCAACCACGACACCCACACATGGCAACGATAACACTCCACAATGACCTGAAACACCAAAACTCGACACCTCCTTCAATAACTCACACAATATCAACATAGTGCGCCACAAGCACACAAGGCCCCCCACACTGACTGAAACACCTGCATGCCCGCAAACCCGAACAGTGAATTCTTTTTTCCGAATTGCAACTACCAACACAACAGCAAAAACACTTGTGTACTCTCCCTCTCTTCCCACTAAGAAACCCACCCCATTCTCTTATTTTCAGATCTGCCAGAGCCTCTGGAGAGCATGCAAACGGCAGCTGTGAATGGACAAATTCCATTAATGTAACATAACATTACTGTGAACATTATTGGTGAACAGGGTTAATGCTTCGAACAAAGAGCGATACACAGACCTGCCTACATTTGAAAGGCAAAAACCTGGATATCTATGTCTCAGGACGCCACACCCTTACTTGCACGAGACTCTAAACATCCATCCCCGCCTGCATGTTGGGGGGATGGGTGAGGTAAGCTCAACACTACATGGTATGGTGACGTAGCGCCAGAAATGTGCATGATTTCCGCACCATACAGTGTCTCGGCCAACACTCCCATGTTATTGGCCACTAATGGTCATTTTGTAGCTATTTGCATGGATGGGCGGGTTTTACTGGAATGCCTGGAAATCCAAGAAACTCCATGCTCTTCCCTGGAGAACTGGAGAAGAGCATGGAAACCCGGAGACTAGGTAGGTCTGGTGATACATGGGAATAACTGTGACTGGAGCATTCTAGGTGCTTTACATTATGACTGAGTGATACATGTAAAGACTGGAGGGGGTATCTGAACTCCGGCCCTCCATATGGCAGAGTAGAAGCACAGCGCACCCAGCCAGGATTCTCTATAGGGTAGCTATGGATGAGCAATCAAGGCTTAAACTCTTAGCAGGTGATGCAGGCTGGTTCTTAAGTACAGTGTAGTCCCCAAGCCCCCAGCCAAGGAATGTCCACACACTGTCATGTGATAACACAGTTCTTTATATAAATAAGGTTCAGAATACATACAAAATCAATAACACACTTTGTGCCTTGGAAATACTAATATGGTAAATGTGTACAATGTCTATGTGGTACCACAGTTAACTCTTGACTCCTTTAAAATGCACCAACCGCAGACAGTTTCAATGGCATACAAGTCAGATAGCAATGTGAATCAACAATTGACATGGGAAGGAAGAAAAGTTGGGTGAAACAAATGGCAGAATTCTTTGTCCCTACCAAAGACACTGTTCTGTGTGAGGATCCCCCCACCTGGGCAACCTGTAAATAAGGTATGCCTACTATCTACAGCAGGGGTGCACAACTGATTTTGACAGAGGGCTGAAAGTACCCTACATGATGGCTATAGTGGGCCGAAAAGTAAATGTGGGTGAGGTGGTAGGCGCGGTGGGGCGTGGCATGGCAGGAGGCTTTTTCAACCCCTAATTTTTATTAAACACTATGCCCCATAGCCCCCACCCCTCAAGCAAACACTATGCCTCATGGCCCCCACTCCCCAACCAAACACTATGCCCCATGGCCCCCACCCCTCATGCAAACACTAGGCCCCAGGACACCCACCCCTCATGCAAACACTATGTCCCATGGCCCCCACTCCCCAACCAAACACTATGCCCCATGGCACCCACCACTCATGCAAACACTATGCCCCAAGACACCCACCCCTCATGCAAACACTATGCCCCAAGACACCCACCCCTCATGCAAACACTATGCCCCAAGACACCCACCCCTCATGCAAACACTATGCCCCAAGACACCCACCCCTCATGCAAACACTATGCCCCAAGACACCCACCCCTCAAGCAAACAGTATGCCCCATGCCACCAAGCATGCACCATGCATACATACTCATACAGACCCCAACCCCCCCGACCCCTGCATACAAACGAACAAGCATACACCATACACCCATACAGACCCGAACCCCCCACCCCAACTCAGCACACAAACCCACAAGCATATATCATGCACCCATACAGACCCTAACACCCCACCCGCAACTCAGCACACAAACTCACAAGCATACACCATGCACCCATGCAGACCCCACCCCAACTCACCATACAAACTCACATTCATACACCAGGCATCCATACAGACCTGAACCCCCCCACCCCCCAACTCGCCAAACAAACTCACAAGCATGCACGCATACAGACCCAGACCCCCCACATCTCAACATACACTGAACGTGCACACAACAACACACATTCAGGCAGACCCGACCCCTCCAAACCCCCCCCCCCCCCCCAGCATCTCAACATACACTTCACTTGCACACAAACACTTTCAGGCAGACCCGACACACACCCCACCCCCACATCTCAACATACACTGAACTTGCAGACAAACACATTCAGGCAGACCCAACCCCCTCCCCCCCCCCCCCTCCGCATCTCACCACACAATCCACTTGCACACCAACACATTCAGGTAGACCCGACACACACCCCACCCCCGCATCTCAACATACACTGAACTTGCACACAAACACATTCAGGCAGACCCGACCCCCACACCCCCTCCGCATCTCAACACACACTGCACTTGCACACAAACACATTCAAGCAGACCCGACACACCCCCCACCCCCGCATCTCAACATACACTGCAGACATACAAATACAAACACACCCATACACACCCGACACACCCCCCACCTCCATATCTCAACATACATACAAAAACAAAAAACAGTCAGGACGGACCCCAGACAGACAGACAGACAGACAGACACACACACACACACACACACACACACAAACATACAGCCCCCCCCCACCATGTACTTACCCAGACGTGCTGGAACACTGGCGAGGCTACTGGCACTACGGCTGGCGTGGCCAGCAAGGCTGAAATGCCTTCCGGAATCAAGCCTTACTGGCCACGCCAGCCGTAGTGCTGGCACTCCATTGGTGCAGCACACACGCACTACGTGGCTCGTAGGAGCTGCGTGGTTCGTTTGCACTGAACCAATGAGGGCCAGTGTTTTGTCCGGCCCGGAAGACAACAAAGACTTTCCTAATGGAGAGTGGCCGATGCTGCTTGTGGGCCGCCCTCCATTGGAAAGTCTTTGTTGCTGGCGGGCCAGACAAAACGGCATGGCGGGCCGCAACTGGCCCACGGGCCGTATGTTGTGCACCCATGATATACAGCCTACGCTCTATGCCTACTACCTACTACACAGAGACTAAGAACCACAACAGTCTGGCCTCGCCCAACTACCCTCAAACCTAACTCGCCTCAGAATTCCGATCCCATACTTCCACACACTGCCTCTAATCAGAGCAATCCGGAAACAATACAAGACCACCCCCCCACTACAACAACTACAACCACTGCGAGTCCCCAAATCAAGGGAGCCCTGATCAACGCCAGATCATTAGTAGCTCATGCAACAGAAATTGCAGACCTGATCATCAAAGAAGACCTTGACCACCTTGCTATCACAGAGACTTGGCTATATCCGGCAGCAGGCCCTATGCTCATGCTAGCAGTCCCAGATAATTATGCCATCTTGAGACAAGACAGACCCAATTCCAGAGGATGGGGTGTTGCTGTTATCCACAAATGTAGTCTTACCATGAGATTAGCAACCCCCTATCAACGTCCTCTCATGCGTACTACTCTCTGTTAAAGTTCCACTTACTAATGCCCAAACTCTCAACATCCACTTGATCTATCGCCCGCCAGGCCCAATAGGCACATTTGATGAGGACATTACCATCATCCTATCCAGCAACCTTAAAAGTTCCACTCAAGTACTTGCCCTTGGGGACTTTAATATGGGCTTCAACGACCCGGAAGACCAATTTGCCAGTGCTACGCTTAATACCCTTTCTGAATTAGGATTTACCCAAAGTACGGAACCCACACATGCCAAAGGCAGAATACTCCACTGGGTTGCCGACTACAACTGTCTAGCTAACATCACCACCATTTCACCTTAGCCTGGACTGACCACCACCTGATATCGTTCATGCTTTCTACTACCCGACCCCCACCCTTGCCGGTCAGCAGGGCTCCACCCACATTCACGAGAAATAAAGAGCATCACTGTGGAGAGACTCATCCCGAATTTACTCCCCACACTTAACACACTCCCTGACAACTCGGATCCTGAGACCTTGGTTGAAGAGTACAACAAAATTATGTCCACTTCGCTGGACCTAATAGCCCCCCTCAAACTCAGACCAAGTAAGCTCAAAACGCACTTGAACAAATGGTATACACCATTACTTAAAAACCTAAGGCAGCAAAAAAGAAACTGCGAGGCCACCTGGAAAAAACTCCCTTCAGCAGCTAATAAACTCAAATTTACTAAACTCGCAGCCCTCTACAATAAATAAATTTGCCTAGCAAAACGAACCCCATTCGACTCCCGTATATCCCATGCCAAATCAAACATGAAGGAATTATTCTCCATCCTCAAAGAATTAGAGACCCCTTTAGCACCACCAGACACTTGTACCAAAGATACAAAGATAAAAATTGGTGCTCAGAAATCCAAAATGCCTTAGCTAACAAGATTGCTACCCTTCAAAACAAAATCTCCTGTAAAAAAAAGCCTCCTTGAATGACCCCCTTCCTTCCAAACCGACTGAGAAGCCTACGTTAATGGAAACCACCCGCTTCAACTTCTACAAAGTCCCCACACTTGAAGTAGAAAAAATCATTTAGTCACTGAAACCCTCCAACTGTCAGGGAGATCTGTGCCAGGGAGATCTGCAGCATTCGACCTGGTCGACCACTCTGTCCTATGTACCCACCTCAACACATCAGCTCACTTCTCCATTGAGGCCATCACATGGATTAGATCATTCCTTAACAGAAGAACCATGAGGGTCTTTTCACCTACAGCAGCAGCAGACCCCATACCTATCACCTGTGGGATGCCACAGGGCGCCTGTGTCTCCCCCACATTGAACAATATATTTACCAAGCCCCTTTTCGATGATCTGGATCATCTCGGTATAACCTACACCAACTACGCAGATGATACCCAGATCCTCCTTCCGCTTTCTGGGGATTATGGTAAGAATTTGGCCTTGGTGAATAGATGGATGGATGGCCACACATGGACTATGTCTGAATGATGATAAAACTGAATTTATCATCCTGGGTACTACCTCTAGTTTAAAGAAACTAGGCCCTCTCTATTCTTCTTTCACAATTGATGGCAATAGCATCAAAGTAGGACAAGAGGTTAAAACACTAGGCTTTTATTTGGACTCTAACTTCTCCTTCAACAGACAGGTGAAATCCCTAGCGTCTTCCATGGCTTACACGTGTAAACTGATCCGTGCAGTTAAATCCTTTCTGTCCGACACCAGCTGCTTGACCCTCGCCAGAGCCCTCATATTATCCCACCTGGACTATTGCAATGCTCTTTATCTTGGGTCCTCCAAAGCCACCACTAGCAAATTACAAACTCTTCAGAATAACGCTCTTAGAGCGGCATTGGACATCTCCAGAAGAGATCATATCACATAGCCAACAGAATAATTGGCTCTCTATCAAAGACAAAATCCTCCGAAAAACTGCGTCACTTGCTCATAAATCTCTTAACGCTGCCCTGATCTATTTGATCGACAGATTTCATAGACAAACCTCCCTGAGACCCACAAGAACAGTTTATAAAGACTGCCTTTCTGTCCCCAACTTTAAACGTTCCACCATAGGAGGCAACAGCTTCCCAGTGAAAACAGTTAAACTGTGGAATTCCTTACCGCCAACTCTCAGAATGGACTTCCCTTATCAAAACTTCCGATCTAAGGTTGTCCTATGGTTGAAAACGTAGGCCTTCTAACACATCCAGGTATCAAGTCCTTCACTTTCCTGCCATATGTACATACCGTACCCATATGTGTTTATCTGTCTGTATATATGCATATTATCCTGCTATTCTATTACTGTGTGTTTGGATATATTTTTTGTTGTTGTAACCAAGCTTTGCATATTCATGTAACCTGTTACCTTACGGTATGCTCGCGCATTACAAATAATAAAACAGTGTATCAACAAGCCCAGTCCATTAATAAAATAGTCTTGTTGCCTGCTAAAAGATTCTACTACCCCAATGTACCAGAGTTTAGCAAAGTTCTTCAACGAATCCCTCTTGAGTGGACTCCCTTTAAGGCATGGGCCACGGGTCGTCGAGATTCCTCGAAGAAAAGGTGAACAATGACATTGAAGCCGCAGCTTCGGCCTTTGCGGTGCTTGTCGACAATCGGTCGTGGACATCCTGCGAAGATGAGGCGTGCGGGGCATCTCGATGACGAGAGTTCATTGCCACAAAGCAGATCTATGAAAAACGTAGGCCCAGCAAGGGCGTTGGGTCGTCGGCATTGGCGTCGATGAACGGGACTCATCCCCGGCTGGCGTTCGGATCGTCTTCAGTGTCTATGTGGACTTTGGGTGGCGGGAATCCAACCGGCGGATTCTCCTCAGTTCGTCAGCAACCTTGACTTTCTCCGGCGGGATAAAGCGGTTGACAGTGATTGCAAGGCAGTCCTTGATTTCAAAGCGTTTTAGGCAATGGAGCATTGCGCTCCGGTGGATGAGGTAACAGCGGTCCTCCGAACCCCGGTCGACGGTGATGGTCGTCGACGTCCTGATGCTTCACTTCAGATTTCTCGGCTGTCTCCGGTCGACAGTCTTTCGGGATTGGCTTCCAGGGAGCTTTGGTGGAGATTAGCTTTGTGCATGATGTTCCATCATAGCTCGGGGAGAGGTCTCCTAGCCAGGTCCTCTCTTGGATCAGTCCTTGAAGACACGACAGCTTTCAGATTGCGTCGAAGGAAAGCAGCAGCAATTCTTCTTCCAGCTTGGCTTCGAGGATAAGTAGCTTCGTTTCGACTTTAGGTTCTGAACAATTCTGTTAAGTGAGAGCTCCCCAGACATACTGTTCTGTCTCTCATTCACACTGCTGAGCCAAGCTCAGGCAGCCAATCATTCAGAAGGGCATTCATGCAGGCAGGCAGCCAAACAGGCTCACATTGCATTCAAGCCATTCACTTCCACCCAGACACCCATAACAAGTAATGTGGATTGGGGAAAGCACCCAGCCTTTCAGCACACCACACTGCATTCATGTCAGTTTCAGCAGGGCTGTCTCATTCTTTGTGTCTCCCAGATACCAGACACCCATAACATGGAATGCATATTGGTCACATACTCCATTCACCCAGGTCCCACCACCCCAAGGGTGTACCCACAACATAGTCACTGTGAAGGCTCCAGCCAGTCTGGCCTGTACTTCCCCACAATATAATATATGGTTCTTCCACCCAACAGACAGTCAGGGGAAGGGACAGAGTCAGGGCTTCCCAGGACTTTGGGAAAACCAGGTAACAGGTAATAGAAACCAAGAGGCCACAGGGGCCATCTTGTCTCCTATCAGAAATCCAATGATTCCTATGGCAGGTCCTTGGTATCCCAAAATGGAGGATACTCAGACCACCTGTCAAATTCAGCATGGAGCTGCCACCAGCCCATAATCCTGCTCTGTGGGCCACTCACAGGTGCCCAAAAACATACACTAGGAGTACAGGGTTGTAGACCCACCCATGGGAGCCACAAGGGTATCCCAAGGGTCTGTTCACCACAACCAAAAAGAGGAAGAGCTGCACTGCCATGGTCCCACATGGACTCCTGTGCTGAAAACACAGAACACACATAAGGGAGTAAAGGACAAGGACGCCCTGTCCCCTCCAATGCATTTCCAGCATTACAATATACAAGTATGCTGTAAATTAAGATGGTGAATGGAGAATAATATTGGAATTGGCCCAGGGAAAAGAGGCACCATACATAAGGTTAATTCAAAGTAGACCGATAATTACGAGCAGAGGAAGTGCTTGTCTGGGCTGACCATGGATCTCTGCACTCCTAAAATAGCCCACCTCTCAAGAAGTGAATGCCTGTTGTCATTAAAGCAGGTTTGTTGCACAACGGCTGCTGGGGAGAGGCTAGACAACACTTTGGAGATTGAACTAACCTGAGTTTCCCTAAACGACAAAAATGATAGTGTATAAACATTTCAGCACAGTTAATACACTCCCACATTTCCTTCATGTTCCCTTACAAAGCCATCACCCAAAATACAAATGGTTTAGCCCTATAGAAGAAAATCTAGTCCCCACAATCTCCTTGGCTGCCTTCACTGTGGCACCATGCCCTTAGGCATACAATTTCATGACATTTCAAACACAAACCCAACCCTCTTCTTGGGGTCCTAGCTGGAGAACACACAACCCTAACATGGGCATACAATACAGTTTTAATACTGATTCCACTTGGTCACAGACCTGTCATGCTAAATCTGACATGCATGGTTTATGTATGGGCACTTCACTTTGAGGCTAGAGAGAGCTAACAAAAGGCTCATTTGATCAGGCACTAACTCTTAATTTCTCCAAACACTTTTGACACCCTGGATATTTATTCTTGGCATCCTCTCGCGCCCTTTCATTATGCGACCACCATTTTAATCCATCTGGCCTCCGGTCCCATTATACTTTTTTTCTTGCTAATAGACTCTATTAGCCCTGTGGTCATCTTCGCTTCCAGTCACCCTTCTACAGTTTTAGCCACTAATCCCAGATTGAGCCTGCCAGGTTGCAGATGCTTCTTTGGCCACTCTAACAGGAATTTCCAAGCTCAAATCGTGAGCCCAACGCTCTTCATTCTATTTCAGCTCCAAATAGCTGCTCCCATATTGTTGCAGCTGTCCCTCTGCCTATCGATACCTTCCCCTTTAGCCAGCCAGTCTTCCCAACAAGCTAGAAATCTATTTCATAAAGCCAGGCCTGCTGAAATCTGTGGCATCCAATCTCCCCATGTATTTCCCTTGTGTGCATGTTTATATTTATGTACTTCTGTTCAAAACTACCGCATCCAGGGGGCGTGGCTTGGCGCCATGGTGAACAGTCGGGTCCGGTGAAAGCTCCCGGCCGCGACCGTGTGTTTACCAGTAATGCCCCAGTAAACGAAGGTTGTTGCGAACGTAATCAGCACATCGCAGAGCCGTAAGGCTGGGGCTGCCCATGCCTCGTCCTCGCCGCACTGAATCCGAGGGGGACCGAGTTTGAGCTGCAATTCCCCCTGCGCGAGTGGGGCAACCCAAGATGGCGGTCGGCAGAACAGAGTAACCCGCCCTCCTTACCAGCGGCCGAGCCGTGCGGGAACATTGGAAGTCCAACGCAGTGCCGATCCTGATCTGATGCCGAGGCGGCAAGCTCCGGAGCCCTCCTGCATCCCCGACTCAGGACGCACCTGGTGCAGCGTCCGATCTCGAAGGGAATGGGCCCCTCTCCCAGACGGGGGCCTGGCAATCCCCCCTGTCTCGGGCGGGAGGGCTGAGGCACCGAGACTGAAAGGCAGCAGTGGCAACGGGGCGAAGCCCGCTACGCAGGGCGGTAGCGCGAGTGTGCTCCTCCCGCCCTCCTCGAGCTCAAGACCTCTTTTCTGCCCGCAGCCTGGTGGAGCACCTGCAACGGCCGCTGTGTCCGCAGCTCAGGCAATAGTGCCCGCCCCTGAAACTAGCGGGCACTGCCTCTTGATAAGGCCCACCAAATCCGGCAGCTACCTGCAGCGGCACGGGGAGGGGGAAAAAAAACTAAAAGAAAATAAGCCTGCCGCCCCAGCCTCACAGACTTCCCTCTCACCGCTGCCTGTGGGAAAGCAGCAGTCCCGTCAAAGGGTGCACAGCAAGCACCACAGTTGCGCCGACAGAGCCCGGAGACCCACCCCCTCCCCGTTTGGGCGTGAGGGGGCCGGCAGCAGCTGAGGTGGGCCCCGCCACGGGGGAGTGTGGCGTGCGGCTCTCCCCTCCCCCCTTACCGGCTCCACCAGCTTTCCAGCCCCTGCAGCTACAGAGACCGCGGGTGGCCCGGGGCCTCCGACATATCGGCTGGTGCTGGGGATGCGAGGGCCCACTCCGCAACAGGCCACCACCAGCGACACCCGAAAGTCTGGGAGGAAGGTAGGGCGGCACCTGCCGCAGCATATAAGCACTCCGTGGGCCTGTAGCTCGACTTCCCCGTTCCGGCTCCCAGGCGAGTGGCGAGGTGACCACCCAGACAAGGACAACCTAGATACAAACGGGAGGGGAGCCCGGATCCCTCCTCCAGCACGGAGTCCCGGTACCCCAGGGGTCTTTCCCCCAGAGGCACAGCTCGGCCTCCAGGGAGGGACCCTCCTGTGGGGGGCCCACGGCCCTATTGTCCTCCACCACCACCAACACCACCACAGCCATCGCCGGTCCCCCAAGACACTGGGAGAACACAGCAGGCGATTACTTGGCTCACGCCATAGCAAATACTCCACACGGATCTGCCCAGTCAGGGAAACGTGGTCAAAAAGAGGTCCCAGGCGTCTCACAACAACCCATCTCGGGTGGGGACTGGACAAGCTCCTGCTCAAGGCACAAGCGTAATGTCCAGACACCCTAAATCATCCAAACAAACCGACATTGCGACCCTGCTATCCAACAACATGGGAGAAAAAACTAAGAAAGGGGAACGTAACGACACCCTGCCCCCCCAGACTCCAACACTGAATTGCCAACCCAAGCAGTGACTAAAGCTGACCTCCAAGAGCTCCTTTCTGCCATAACCAAGGAGTACCAAAAAGGGACAGAAGAGCTAAAGGGCGAAATCTCCTCCCTGGACAAAGAGGGTGGGGGAAGTCGAAACCAGAAAAGAAGAAATTGAAAACACCCTGTTGGAGCAAATTTTCGAGATTGGGGAAGGGGCTGATAGACTCTTGGCGCTGGAGGCCAGGTGTGAAGCCCTCGAAAACAAAGAAGAAGAAGCTGAAAAGGAGAGGAGAACCTCACAATGAGGGAAGAACGGATGAACTCAGCACTGGAAGACAAGGAACAAGAAATCTTCAAGGAAGACTCCAATCCGACCTACTTAGAACTCAAAGGATGGGTTCAATAGACAAAACACTAACTATCCCGACCTGGAATGTGCAGGGGCTTAACGCACCAAGAAAGCGGAAGTCAGTGGAGCACAAACTGGACCAATTAGCCACGGACATTGTCTTCATGCAGGAAACCCACCTGATCGCGGAAGACAAAAGCGACTACGGTTCCGACACTACCCGAAATGCTATTTCCCTTCTGCTACACAGAAAAAGAGTTGCTAAATTGCTAGGTCAAGACCTCCCTCTAACGCAGATCACCACCAAAAAAGATCCAGAGGGCAGATTCCTACTCCTGAAGGGCCTCCTAGTCTAATTACTGATCACTCTGGTGGCCATCTACGCACCAAACAAAGAGCAAGACCAATTCCTCCATAATCTCCTCCCAACCATCATGGCCTTCTCTGTAGGCCACTTGCTAATCGGCGGAGACTTCAACATCCCCCCCCGATCCGAAGGTGGATAAGTCGCTCCCTGCCTCGAGGGAAGACTTTGGCAAATCCCTGGCCCTGGCGGAATTCCTGCGGGAAACCGAGACGATCGACATATGGAGACTACGCAACCAGGGAGAAAGGGACTACACCTTCTTCTCGCATGTACACAGAGGCCACTCGCGTATTGACCTCTTGTTAACCGCCAACAACTGGGCGCCCTGCTTGGATAACATCCAAATCAGACCTATCGCAATCTCGGATCACGCGCCCGTCACAATGACGCTGCTTCTTCATGGAGTCCCGGAACCCAGCCAGAGGCAATTGAAGCTGCAAGATTATATCCTTACTGACTTAGCGGCCAGCTCTGACCTCACGGAGGCGAGTCAGAATTACTTCACGGAGAAAACAACCCCAGACTCCTCAATGGCAACAGTGTGGGATGCCATGAAACCGGTGATCCGAGGGGTGGCAATGGACTCAACAGCTAGACTCAAGCGCCAAGACCTGCTGAAGCAACAAAAGCTCGAGGAAAGACTGACAGAATTAGAAAATAAGCTCAAACACCGTTACACGAAAACAACTCACCGTGAACTAAAAATAGCTAAAAGAGAGTTGGAGATCCACCTAGCACACCAGGCCGCCAAAGCACTAATCTATACTAAACAGTATTACTACCTTAACAGTAATAAAGCGAACCGGCACCTAGCAAACAAACTGACCTGGAGGCTCCGATCTCAGCGGAGGAAGTCAGCGAAACAGTCCGCCACCTGAAAAACACAACGCCCGGGCCAGACAGGTTTTCCTCAAAATTTTACAAAAAGTTTGCTCACCTGCTAGCACCACAACTGGCAAACCTATTCAATTAATTCCTCTCCACCGGCTCTACGACTGCATCCATGAATGAGTCGATAACAGTACTGATCCCTAAACCAGGGAAAGACCGAACACATTGCGCATCATACAGGCCCATTACACTCCTAAACATCGATGCGAAAATATTTGCCAAAATCCTGGCAAATCGGCTAGCCCCGTCCCTCCCAGAGATCATCCACCCAGACCAAGCAGGCTTCATACCGGGACGGGGCACCCAAGACAACATTCGCAGAACCATCAACATCATTGATTCAGCGAACAGGTTGGGCTCAAAGCTAGCAGTCCTCTCCTTAGATGCGCATAAGGCTTTCGATATGCTCGACTGGGGCTATGTGGAGGAAATCCTTAGACACTTTGGCTTTGGGCCGAATTTCGTAAAAATGGATCCTAGCCATCTACCAAAGCCCCTCCACAAAACTGGGCCAAATCCAGTAAGATAAACATAACCAGAGGCACGAGGCAAGGCTGCCCACTCTCCCCACTTATCTTTGCCCTATCAATGGAGCCATTTGTGTACAGGATCCGTCGAAATCCATCAATACATGGCCTCACGATCAAAAAAGAATCCTACAAAATCGCCCTATACGCGGACGATGTGCTCCTTGCACTCGCCCGGCCAGCAGAATCAATAAGAGCACAATGGCAAACGCTTGAAGAATTCCGCGCAGCCTCAGGGTTCACAAGAAATATCTCCAAATCAGTAGCAATGGGCATCAATATCCCAGGAAAGTCCAAAGCCAACCTCGAAGCGAAGTTCCGGATCCCCTGGGCAAGAAATGACATCAGCTATCTGGGAGTTCAGATACCCAACAAAACTGAAAAGATGTATAGGACAAACTTTCCGGCACTCTTCAGGGACCTGAAAAACGACATCAACTGATGGAAAAAACAAGAAATCTCCTGGTTCGGCCGGATTACGGCGATAAAAATGAACCTAACTCCACGGCTGCTATACTACGCTCAAGCTCTGCCGGTGACGATTCAGGAGAAAGCCCTAAGAAAGCTGCAAAGAGAGATCTTGAACCTGGTCTGGGAAAGAAAGAAGTCCCGTATCCCGAAACGCATCGTGCTCCAAAGCACCGCTCTGGGTGGCCTAGGGGTCCCAGATATTGCAAGGTACTGTCTCGTAGCCCAGCTAGCCCCTGCCTTTGCCTGGAAGCTCAGTGCCAACCGTCCCCGGTGGTTACAACTGGAGGAAGATTGGAGCAAGACCCCACTTGAATCTCTGCCTCACTCCAAAGAGCCCAAAAGAACCCAAGACCCGGGCCCCCTACCAGCAACAAGAAACACGGTCGCCAGCTGGAAAATTACGGCCCAACGGTGGTATTGCAGAGGCACAATGGGTCCCCTTACGCCAATCTCGGACAACCCCGACTTTTCCCCCAGAGTCTCACCAAACCAGTTCATGGAGTGGAGGGCCGGGGGCTTGGAAACCATATCCGATCTCTTCGAAAACAGCCTCCCCTTAAACTTCGAGGAGAGTATAGTGAAATTCAAGATCCCGTAAACTGAAAGGTTTCGCTATACGCAACTGAGACAATGGCTGTCAAATCCACAGGTTAGAAAACAGGGCAGCAGAGAGCTAACGGCATTAGAACTTACCCTCTCAGCAAACCCTCTGAGAGGAAAAATCTCAGCACTGTACAAGATCCTGGACAGAACAGAGCCCGCCCAAAAAGAACCATATATGCTGAAATGGGAAGAAGACATCGGAAGACGGATTGAACCAGAGGAATGGCACCACATCTGATCCTGCGCCCAGAAAACCTCAAAATGCGTAACGAACAAAAAGTGTGTTTAAAGTTTGCTACAGATGTTATATAACTCCTGCAATCCTAAACAAATGTAACTCAGCGATCCCTGCTCAATGCTGGAGGGGGTGCTCGGACCGAGGAACCCTGTTCCACCTTTTCTGGTCTTGCCCGAAAGCTTCCCTATTTTGGAAGAATATCTTGTAAGAATATGTTGTAACAAGAATATCTTGTAACTGGACTCACCATCCCCTGGGACCCAGGTATTGCGCTGCTGGGGGCGACAGGAGACGGCCAATTCCCCCTAACAGGTTGTCTGGCAGACCTCTGCTCCCATCTCCTTACAGCCACCAAAATTACCATTGCCAGACTCTGGAAAAATGCGGAGGGTCCATCCACGCAGATGTGGTGGTCCAAATGCTGGGACATTGTTGCAGCTGAAAAATTTACAGCCATCAGACTAGGCAATAAACCCAAATTCAATCGCATATGGGCCCCCTTTTTGGACTATGTGCAGCAATTTCCCGGAGTCTCGAGGCAGACCCCATCCCTACCCTGGTTGGAAACTCAAGACTGAAATTCACTAAGCAGGAACCAGGCCGGAAAAGTGACGGGGCTCCTCTTCACTCATGTACTCCTGTGCCGTCAGGAACCACCAGGACAGGCTCCTGAACCTTGAAGGGCCTGGGTCGAGGACCTCATCCTAAACCCAGCCAAAGAGACAATCCAAACCCTTGAACTATTCCTTTGTTGAAAACAGTCTTCTACCCCTAATGTGTGCACAGCTCCTTGTCCCCCATCCCCCTTACCCCCTCTTCAGTTATGATTTAACAGTTTTATTTTTTAAGAGAACGCATGTTTCGCTAAGTCTTAGCCATATAAAGAGCTGTTATCTTCCATTAAATGTTTTAACACGTTTGCAAAGTATGTAACACTCAAAGAATCTGTATGACTTGTTTTACCAAAACAATAAAAACAATGTTGGAAAAGAAATACTGCATCCCCACATAATGGGTTTCCCATTCAAGAGCCTTTTCTCACTTTGTTTGAAGCTCTGCGCTCTAAATCTCATTGTGGTAAGTTGCACAATATTATGTTGCTAAGTGTATGCAAATATAAATGTATCATACTAGACGCAAATTAACACTAAAAGTAACCTTTAACAAACCTCAATTAACTATTCTAGATAAATGCGAAACTGCAATATTGGAACAATAGCGCATCCATTCTTGTCCCATCATAGCATTAATATAGTGTGTGCAATTTGAACCTCTCCTTTCTATTGGGATGAAATCCATCTACCCCAACATTTCCCCTCTTTAGTTAATTCATTAAGTACTACATTTCCTGGACACAAATCTGCAGTTTGACTACCCACATGGTATGAAATTGCAGTGGCCCTAGCTTTGGACAGGTTAGCAGACATTTTTTCAGCAGTTCTTGGCATGCTAAAGGAATAGCGTCTACAAAAGAACTTGACAAAAACAGAAAATGCACAGTAGAAAAACGATGATTGGCATTGGGATCTTCATTGCAAGTCCGATCCATGACGGAATCCACGTGAACCAAGAGTCCATCACAAATCTCATTTAATGCCAGCCTCACTTTCCATGGCCTGTTTCAGGATGTGTACTGCAGTAATAGTCTGTGCAACTGTCTCATTCTCACAATCGTATGCAGGTGCGAAGGTGCAACACGAATTACCAATTTTGCTACAAACCCCACCCTCTATAGCAGTGAGGAGGTCGAGGATGTAGCAATTCTGTTATGTCATAGGCCTCAAAGCACACATTTCTTCCTTTATGGCTATTAAGGCCAACTCTGAAGACTTTACCAACAAAAGCAGTTTGACTCTGGTAATCTGGAGCTACTTTGCATTTGCTCTGGCTTGAACAACACGGGCCAGGAATGAGGGGAACACCATCTCAGCCTTGCTAACACGTTTATACTGCTCAGGAATTCTGTTAAGTGCTTCTGTAGATACTGCTGAAACATAATTTGAGCGTTTGATCCTACTAGGAAGTTCCATCTTCATAGGCTCAGAAATAGTTTGATGTACTGTTCTCATCCGGAAACACACAGGATGCAAGGGTCACAAATGGCAAGGTAGGCATAGATAGAGTTTTTAACACCGTACTTCCAAACGTCAAGTGTTTTCTGTAACTACGTAGATGGGACATTCTGTGTAGCCAAACTGCAGACATCCCACCAGGCTGGAGGCAATTGCTGATAGGAATTTGCTCCACAAGTCCGAGCTGTGTCAAACAATGCAGATGTTCCCCCAGCCAGGTTTTATATGCAACTGCAATTTCCATTAGTGCCCACAGGCACCGTGCCATTGCCCTTAAAACACAGAGAAAAACATGCAAGTAGCTGATTCTTAACAGGTTTCTCTGGCTCCTTGAGCCATGTCAGACATCGTATATTAGGATTCCAGATATTTCCACAATCTTCATTAATTTGTGTTACCATTTCATCAGTATAGCCCCTCATTCCACAGGCTCTACAACTCTTCACCCCTTACTCCCATTGGTTTTCTAAGTCAATAGAGCCTTTGCATCTTCATCAGAAATTCCTGAAGCTGTAACAGACTGCCCTCGAAACTGCCCTTTAACCTGACATAAGGCTAGGTGCACCAAACACTGTGCAACTCTAGATTCTTTCCCCTACAATAAATAATCTAGGTATGCCAGAAGCGTGGGGAATGAATGAGCATATATAACAAGATCCTTCATATTTCTCTCTCCCCACCTCCTTCACATGCCCATAGTGAACATTCTCGGCAGCAAACTCATGCTTGTTTACAGTCTATCAAACTTTGGTTCATCATACATTTTCACATATTCTATTTCCAGGTCTCTTTGCGACCGTAACAATATATTCATTAAATTCTATACCCCTAAACAACTCATGAATATTTACAGTTTCTTCTTCCTGATCTGTTCGAATACAAAACTAAAGAAAAAAGAAAACCTAAACAACAAAACATCCTAGTAACCATTTTACACTTGATATTTCTCTTAACACTAATGAGGGAATATACTCAGAATTTTCATCCGTCTTGTACTGGTCGGTTGGAGTGAAAGGAGATTTTTGGGCATCTGCTGCAGCACATACAGTGGTAAATCCTATGCCATGGGATTATCTGATGTGGCAAAAGGCAATTATCCTTTCCCTGCTGGTTCCTCAGATGGAACAAGGCCACTAGTAGGCAATGCAGCCAATTTGTCCCCTTTCACTGCATAGCTTAGAAATCTTCATCTTTAATAAACCATTTAAACTTGCCACAATTCCGTTGGCCTGGGGGTGATACACAGAGCACAACCTGTGCTTGATCCCCAAAAGTGAAGTCATTTCTGCAAACAGTGTGTTAAAGAAATGGGTTCTATTATCAGACTTCAAAACCTCACGGATTCCCCATCTTGGAAATACCTCCCTCACTAAATCTTTGGCTGTCAACTCTGCATCATGGTGTACACAGGGACCAGCTTCAAGGGATCAGGAAAATGGACAAACAATGACAATAAGATATCGAAAATTACTGCACCTCTCTATCATGTACACAAAATCGATATGCAATTCCTGGAAGGGTCCTGAGGATGGGGTATGATTCCTCTCATTGCTTTTATTATGGTTTCAGGATTAAACTCTCTACACATGATGCAGTTCCCTACACATTTACTTACCTGCTCTGGTAGGTTTAGTCCAAACCAACATTCCTGGAACTTTGCTATTTGTCATCTAGTAGTATGCACCAGGTAAGGTAGTTGCTCTAAAACCACAAGAAGTAACTCTACAAGCATCACTACTTTCCCCGCGAGCTCCTGTCTCCACAAAATTCTGTGGGCGAGAGCGCATCCCCTCTTGCCCAGAGCACTTTCTCCTTCGGAACTTTCTCTTGCCGCTCAACAATTTGAAGGAAAGGGACTGCAGTATACGGGACTGGCAACTGTACCTGCTGAGACATCAATTCTTAGTTCTGGGAAACTTAAAAATGTAAATACTCTGCCTCTTTGGCTGCTTTGTCGGCAGCACTATTTCAAAGCAATATTTTGTCAGTGTTAGTGTGAGCAGCACATTTAACCACTCCTACCTCTGGTGGTAAGGTTAACGCACCAATTAGTCGGGATAGTAATGAATCATGCTGGACAGGGGTCCCACCAGATCTCTTAAAATCCCTTTTATGCCATCTCAATAACTGTACAGTGGAGGTTACGAAAGCTGAGTCAGAATGAATAGTGACTGCCTTACCCTCTCTCATCTCCAATGCTTCTATGAGGGCTATCAGTTCCGCCGCTTGCATGGAATAATGCAAAGGCAACCTCTTCATTCTTAACTGGTAGTACCCACCCACAAGGCCCACAACGGCAGCACCTGTATGTCTTTCCCCGGTGTCCTAATCAATTGTCGATGAACCATCAATGAAGAGTACTGTGCCGCCTCCTCCTTAATATGTGTATCCTCTTCTCCCTCATATGTTGCGCAGTCATGGACAATGTTGTCAGGTTTTCCTGGTTCAGTCACAAAAGTTGCGGGATTGACTATGTGACACGGTACAAGATGTTTGGATGCATTTGACAAAATGATCTCATAGCCCGAAGCCCTCGGTGTTGTAAGTGTTGACTTAAACTTTTCCAGAATTGCAAAGACTGCATGCTCCACATAGTGTTATCGGACAGCCCATAGTAATGGTGGAGGACATATGTATTGCAAAAGCCGCTGCAGCTAATGCTGGTTTGCAAGGGAAAAGTCTCTGCATGACTGGATCTAGAATCCCGCTGTCGTAAGCCAAAGGCTTATGTCCCAATGATGTTCTGTGTCAAGACCGCTGTCATTACTTCCCCATTTGAATGTGAAATCAAAAAAAATGGCTTCTTGTAATCCAGGGTTGCCAAGACTGGAACATTGCTGATCATGGTCTTGAGTTCCCGAAAACTAGCCACTATTTTGTCAAGACCATTCAATCAAACCCTCGTGCTTCCTTGAGTCCTAGTAGCAGGGGCCTTTTGTATCTGAAGTTGTCAAAAATCCAGGATCTACAATAGTGAGTCCTAGGAATTGGTGCATTTGTTTCACTGTACGTGGTTGAGGGGTGTTTTGAACTGCTACTTCTCGCTCGGGCAATACTTTACTTCCTGCTGGCGATATTATTTACCCCAAATATACTACCTCTGTCTGACAGTACTGCAGTTTCTCTTTGCCCACCTTATACCCTTTCTAGAGTGAGAAACGTTATTGAATCGCCTCGTCACTGCTCCATTGAAGTGCTGCAAACCAATAGATCTATGTACTGAATTACTGCACTGGACTCGTGTACGTTTCCCAAATGCATTTGAACCACCCGATTAAAAATGCTTGAAGATTCACAATACACCGGAGGTAACCTTATATGCTCGAACCTCTAGCCACAATATGTGAATGCAGTAAGGTACTGAGAATCTGGGTGTAATGGAACCAAGAAAAATTTGTTTTTCAAATCAATCACTGTAAAGTGGGACAACCAAGTAGGGATGTTACTTAGAATGGTTGCAGCATTTGGAATCGCTGGAAACTCTGCTTCAACAATATTATTCAAAGGACGCAAATCCTGCACCATTCTCCAACTGGACCCTTGCGCCTTTTTCACTGGTAGATGGCCATGTTGCATGGTGACATGGAAGGTTGAATTATGCCTTGCTTCCATAATGGTTTCATAAATCCACTTGTCTGCCTCTTTAGACAAAGGGTATTGTTGCACATGTGGCAAAATTGCACCAGGTTTCAATTTTATCTACACTGCTCCCATGCTTTTCAATAGCCCTACATCATGACAATTGCTAGTCCACAAATGGCTCGGCACCTTTTCTAAATCTTCCTTCCGATATGGTGAAGTGGTTCCTATGACAGACATAGTTTGAGGTACCTCCCTATGTTCTACTGTAATCTGGCAAGGCACTCCAATCTGAAACGATCTATCCTGTGTTTTCGGGGGTCCCTAAACAACTGCTCGTCAGACACCACCCTGAGCGATAAGGTTGGGCGAATGCACAAAACTGTGCACCATTCTTCACCTTCCTCATCGAAGCCTGAGAGAAGCACCCTGTCTTTTTTTGATAACCACTGCCACTACAATTATATTAACAATGATACCTGGTGTCATCTCTTGTGATTTTGGAGGCTGAAACAGAAATTAAGGTGGTATTCACCAAGTCCTGTCCGAAATCCCAGGGACCCATCCTTGCACAACCATGCATGACCCATAAGAGCAGAGCTCAATTTTGAGGCACCACCCTTATCGCGCTATCACTGTAACGTGCATGCAGAAGTGCTGTTCTTACTGGGTACAGCCATGGATTTGAGCATACCTTACCTTTCTCTGGGAATGCAATGGTCATATTTAGTTTGCTGAGAATCTCTCTGCCCAAAAGATTCACTGGTGTATTTGTACAATATAAAAAGGGAGCCAATACATTAAGGGATAAGTGAAACTCGCCTTCCTTGATATAAGATTTTGTAGCCCCTGTGTCGATCATAACTGAAAAAGTGTGATCTCCTATTCTTATACCTACCTGGAGTTCCTCTTCCAGATCAGTAGTAAGAGACAGGACTAGACATGCTGGAGATTCATGTGGGCTTTCCTAATATGGATACACATTGGCACTCGGCAGCGGGAAAGGATTCCCTCCCAAAACACTCACTCCAGAGTAATGCGACATTGTTCTTTGAGGTAAATGATTCTTTCTGTCTGCCTCGATGCCTATGCTGGCATGACCCACTGAGGTATAAAGTTCTGTGCAACTTCGGTCCCAGGGTTCTGACCAGCCCGAACCTCCTGTGGTTGTACAGATTCTGGGGCATATGGCAGGGTTGGGGGCTGCATCTGTTGCGAAGGACGGCAAATCCCCCTGGATTATCTTGTGAATCAAAATAATAGAGAGGTCTACTTCGATAATCTCTCGACACGTCCCATTTTCTGGCAAGACCAGCATAGCACTCCATACAACCCTCCATACTGACCTCCCGTCGGCCCGATCAACCGGGTCCTTATCCCACCAAACCCGCCAAATGCACCATTTCTTCTCGGGAATGCTCCTTTTCCACTCATGAATCCTCCCATCTGCCTTAAATCAGGAGCACACCCATCTGTCCATCCTGATTCAAAATGTCCTGGTTGTTGTGATCGTCCCTGCTGGTCCTACGCAGAGCCGTTAATCGCTGCTCCTTCCAGATTAATTTTAGCTAATTTCTTCTGGACAAACTTAGCTTCTGCTTTTTGTGCCTGTTCAGAATTCTCCTTTTACAAAAATGAATAATATGCACCTGTATTTCTGGCCACCACTTGGCCTCTATCCCTACAACCTTGTCCAAATCATCCTGAACCTCTTGGCAAACCCCTTTTTCAACATATGATAACAAATTGCTATGTTCTTATCCCATGCTTCTCCTGTTTCTGCTCTCCACATTCCTGAATTGTCTGAATATGTATACTAGGATCATCTTCCAATTCCATAGTTTCAGTTAAAATTTAATTAATGTCTGGCGTATCGGGGTACATTACCCATCGTGCCTTGCACACATCCGCCCTACAAAAATATTGATCAATCATATTAATTCGATTCTAGTTTAACTTTGGGATACCCTGCTTTCCTTCAGAAATCTTCTGATTGTTCCCCAATTAAAGCTGAAAATAAAGTTTTCATGTCCCCATTAGCTAACATGACCCCAGCAATATGTTTTTCTAAACGATAAATCCACTTCCTTTCTCCTGCAATGAGGTGGGTGCCTTCATTAAATTATTCTGGCCTATGTGCAACCAGTGGACATAATAAACGCTTCCTTGTCCTTTCTGAAACAACTGAAATTGAGTTTCTTATTTTCCATGTTCTTCCATTTTTATTAACAACCGCCTTGCGGCGACCACAGCTCGTCCTAAGACCCCATGGTGTGGATTCTGTGGCTGCTGCTACAGGGAATTCTGGGGCTGCTGCGCTCTAGGCTCCTTCGCCAGTCACATCTTCCCAATTCTCATATTCGTCTTGTATTACTGAATCCATCTCTCTTCCTTCTTGTTTACATCCTAGACCTAAAGCAGCACTATTCTCATCAAGGTCTACCTGAACATCTTTGATGGAAGATTTATCAAGTCTTAAAAGTACTTGCCCGTACCTCCATTCCTCCAATCCAGCCTCTCGCTTCTGTCTATTCCCTTGTTCCCTGCCTTGCTGTTGTAGTCCCAATACAGCCTCTTCTCTTTGTGACTGTTTCGTCTCAATCTCTTCACCTCCGGTTTTCAAGTTCCCTTCTCATCCTATTTTCTATTCTGGCTGTCTAAGGCCCTTCCAGTCCTCTACCATCGGTCCTACCCATCGTTGACCTTCTCTTATCTTACGCGGTTATTAATTCGACTAACCTTTCGGTCAGTGGCATGTCCACCATTCTCTCCAATTGGACTTATCCGGAAGCCTCGCCCTTTCAGGCGTAACCCTCTCCTTTTCTTCTAGTCCTAACCTCTCAGCTGTCCAGGCTGACAAAGGCATAATTTCTCCTCTACCCCCTTTCTCAATCTTCCATAGCCCCTCTCTGAAGGCGTTGGTTCTTGCCTTCATCTATCCACAGCCACTGGAGTAATTGCTGGCGGCTCATACTCTGGATTGGAGCATGCTTCGGTGGGCAGAGAGGGATAACACCCATATGGTGGTGGTGCGAAAGGACCCCCTCTGCGCCTGTCTGGGTTTACCCCTCTTTTTCTTATGATGTATGTTCCATAACTTTAAAATATTACATTGCCTTTCTAATTTAGAACCCTTATACCGCATAGCTAAAAAGGTATGCATGTTTGCTAACTTCCCTTTATCAAATGTCCCTCCCTCTGGCCATGATTTAAACATTTTCCCCTTATCTTCTCGTGCCCATTCCCTGTGGTAATTTAGAATGTTTACTTTATGCCTTGGAAACACCTGGCGCAAGTGATCGAGGAGAGTCTCCTTACTTGAATTGATCCGGATACAACAATCTAATTCTACCAAAACGTAACAGCTGAACCTGCGGCACAAAAATCTAATCGAAACCCCAGCACAAAGCCAATTAGTTTCTCCCAATTTCTTAAATTTTCCCCCAATAATTCATTAGCCACACGAAAATTGTCTCACTAACTTTTTTCTATTCCTTTCCAAGACACTCATACACAAATAACACCATGTTATTACACCGCCTTTGCCAAAAAATCCTATTTATTGCTTCATCGTTTACATTGCTGTCAACTATATCTCTGCCTCTTTCTGACTACAGAAAAACTCCCAACACTACTTTGACTAACCAAGAAAATAAAATAATAAACTAAGTACAAAAATAGAATAAAATGGAGTAAGATTTACAACATATAACAATTCATTCACTACGCCAAACACTTCTCACACAACCACCCTGTCTGACTCCATGCAATGAATCCCCAATTATCATTTGCCAAAAAGATGGAATACAAAACCCTTTCAAAACCCCACTTGGTTTCTTGCCAAAGTGCACTCACATAAACTAGACATTTTGTAAAGTTTTTTTTTTAACCAAATACAAATTAACAAAAAAAAAAAAAACTAGACATCCTCCGAAGCTCTCCGTAGTGGTGCGCCTCTCAATCGGTACTATGTGATATTTCCGCATTTTAAAGGGCAAACACAAAAAAGACTGATTTTGTTTGGCCGTTTTTGGGTGGCCTTTAAAATGCTCAAATATCTTATTCCCGTGCTCCCGTTTTCCCCCTCGCCCCCACCCCTTATTTCTCAACGGCCATAGGCTAGACAACTCCTTTGAGATTCAACTAACCCGAGTCGCCCTGAACCACAAAACAGATACAGTATATACACATTTCCAGAACAGTTAACACACTGCAACATTTCCCTCATGTTCCCTTACAAAGTCATCACCCAAAATGCAAATGGTTTAGCCCTATTCAAGGAAATCTAGTCCCCACAATCTCATTGGCTGCCTTCACTGTGGCACCATGCCCTTAGAAATACCATTTCATGACATTGGAAATACAAGCTCAACCCTCTACGTGGGTTCCTTCCTGCAGAACACACAACCCTAACGCCCTTTCATTATGCGACCACCATTCCAATCCATCTGGCCTCCAGTCCCATTACACTCTTTTCTTGCTAATATATTTGGCCCTCTAATGGCCCCACGCTCATCTTCTCTTCCAGTCACCCTTCTACAGTTTCAGCCAATAATTCTGGATTGACCCTGCCAGGTGGCAGATGCTTTTTGGGCCACTCGAACAGAAATTTCCAAGCTCAAACCCTGGGCCCATCACTCTTCATTCTATTTCAGCTCCAAATAGTGGCTCCCATGTTGCTGCAGCTGTCCCTAAAAAAGAAAGCCTCAGCCTACACAGCCCAAACCTGTGGCATCCAATCTCCCTATGTATTTTGCATGTTTATATTTATGTACGTGTGTTCAAAACTACTGTATCACCTCATAATGGTTTTCCCATTAAAGAGCCTTTTCCCACTTTGTATGAAGCTCTGCTCTTTAGATCTCACCGCGCTAATTTGCACAATGTGCTCTCATATTAAGTTGCTATGTGTATGCAAATCTAAATGTATCATACTAGACACAAAGTAACACTAAAAGTAATCTTCAACAAACCTCAATTACCTATTATAGATGCATGCAAAACTGCAACGTTGTAACAATAGTGCATCCATTCTCGTCCCACCATAACATTAATATGGTGCACACAATGTGAACCTCTCCTTTCTATCGGGACAAGATCCATCTATCCCAACATGCACAGTAGCTACAGTAAGGCTTAGGATAAGATCAGCGGAATTGACTGAGTGGAGTGGCACCCTTTGAGGTAGAAAAGATGGTGTTTCAGGACTTATTTGAATGAAAAGATGGTGGTAGTGTTTTGAATTGAAGGGGGAATGGCTGTCCAATGCGGTAGGGCAAGTAAGGCAGAAGATCAAACACTGGAGGCAGCACAAGGGAAGTCAGAAACATAGTGAATCTGGCACAGGAGCAAAGGATGAAAGTCTGAGAGTAGTTGATGAGTTGGCTAGATCTGAGGGGGCTATACTGTGAATAGATTTGAAAATGTGTAGCAATTTGCAGAAGCATTGTTGCTGCATAGGGAGCCAGTGACCAGAGGGTGGTGGAGGTTGTAGAGAAAACCGAACCTTGTAATACTTTTGAGGATGGAAAGAATAAAGCAGGATGTCCAGTAAGTATATTACAACAGTAGTCCAAGTGACTCACTACGAGGGTAGAGATCAGGTCATTTGCAGTGTTAAGTTATAAGCTGGTGTGTTTTTCGGGTGTTCAGTCGGTTGAGCCTTGCAGCTGTTTTGGTTGCAGTGATAAATTGGTGAAGTTTGAGATTGCTGTCAGAGGATTCCGAAGTTGCATGCTCTGTTGGCTGTTTTCCCATTTGGCTTGATATTGTGGGTGTCGGGTAATATTGTCCCCATACATAATGTCTCCGGGAAAACGTTCTGGCGACATCATATATGGTGACCATATATGGGGTCGGGGAGCGGGGGTGTCCCCCGCTCCCCTTGAAAACAAAATGGTTTTAGGGGTTGCGGGGGTGTCCCCTGCATGTTCCATGTAATAATGACTGTGCAAAAAACAGCAATTCTTCCACGATTATTTTTGCCATGTGACATTTTTGCGTGGGACATTATCACATGGAACCATATTTTGGGACATGACAACTTTGTTCTTGAATCTTGAGCGGGTTTCGTTCATGGTCTGAAATCTGGAAAACCGCTCAAGGAAGCTAAATCAATTGGAACATTGCCCCCATGGGTCCACTGACTCATATACACAAGTGTTGTCCTCAAATATGGAGTCTAAAAATTTACAACAAACGCTGAAGCCCTGAACTGTGCCTTGTATCTCTCAACCTTTAGGAAAATGGGTAATTCTGGAGGAGCTTGTCCCAACACACTCTAGACCTTTCCTGAATCGCTCTTGCCTCTTGTCTATTTTTGAGCAAATTCCACAGCTTGCACTTCCCCCGCTTGGCCGACATCGCCCACATTGAACTTCCCTACATGGGCAGCTCAACAAACTGTATCCTATTTGAATTATCTTCTCTGCTAGTCGTGTCTATGCTCAAATCCTGTGCAGCGGCCCTGATGGACCTTGGTCTGTCACTTATCTGCTGCAAAGCAAAACAGAATGCAGATTTGGGGTGGTGCACCAAAACCAACAAAACGCCCCCCCCTACCCCCTCCCCACTCCACAAAGTGCAGAAACACATCAGAAAGAACTACCCTGCGGGATTTGCGAACAAATATGGAACAGGCTAAGATTGACGAACAAACTGGGGTTTTTTTGGCAGCCTGACCGTGCTGCAAATGGGGCAAACTGACTTTTCACATTGGACCATAAATTAAATTGGTTATCGTGGAATATGCGTGTCTACCATTCTTTCCTCACTAACCCAGAGGGATTGGAGACCATCGTAGCCACTGACATTTTCATGTTACAGGATACCTGGTGCACTCACTCGTTCAGCATTAATGGTTTCCAAATCATACAAAATGGGGCACTTCCTTGGATAGAGGTCGGGCCAGTGGGGGCCTCATCATAGGCGCTAGACTTGCACATTCCCTTGTGCAGTTTCCCAGTAATCTTCTGTCACCCTACATTTTTTTCTGCTGTTCTCCAGGTAGCAAATAAAATAATGGAGCGTGTTCTGATAGTGAACACATACAACCCCCCCTTCCCTCCCGGCAACATACACACCAAAGCGATCCAAGCCATTATTGACGAAACAATTATTCAATGGCACGAAGTTTCAACGTCGGGGGCCATCTTTCTTGTTGGCGACCTTAATGCTAAAGGTCTCTTAAACGATCACTCTAAGCCTCACCGTTTCACTCATCAATGGTCACAAGATCTTAAAGCCTTGGATTTGGTCCACCTCCCTCTTGCGAACACTACCAAAGATTGCGAAACGGTAACCCGCCCCTTATTGTAGCCCCGTCACGATTCTTTTTAACAAACTAAGTGACCACGCCACACTGAGCTGGTAGAAGCATGATATGATATGATAGGTTATTTATAACGTGCTTAATACCCAGCATGCAGAACTCTGGTTGCGATAAACCACGGCAGCACAAACGCACAAGGAAACAGACTACAGTGGTTGTGTGCTAATGTCCGGAACGCAAATACCTCACTGTGGAAAGACCAACAAAACATAGAAACTGCACTAACATCCGCAAAGTGGGATCTGGAACACATGATGAGATCCAGAATGATAGATTCCCATAAACTCGGTTACAACGTGGTACGCCACAGCCACACAATCAAAAGATCACTTATTGACCCTCTTATTGCAGCTCGCAAACAATTTCAAAGAAATGCACACACTCAAATTAAGCATGATTACACTTCTTGTGAATCAACCAGGAATACCCTTCTCAAAAAATTGCCCATTGATTACAAAAACTAGTTGAAGTCACATAAAATCGACAAACACATCGAATTGGTTATTAATGTTCACTCGGCTGAAAAATAACGACTCTTGCAAATTCTTGTCTCATTTCAGTGAACATCTCAAATCACTAACGCCGCTAGACATAAACCCCATACTGGAAGGAGTATGGCTCAAACATATAGATATGCAATACAATGACTTCACATTGAATGAACACTCGCGGAAGACACACTAGCCAACATAATCACTCACTTAAAAAGCTCCAGTGCACCCGGCCCGGATGGCATTCCCAACATCATCATGAAAGCTGACCCAACTCTTTGGGCAAAAATATTGGCCACCTTACATAGACACATCCTCTCATCAGGAGTTGATCCAACCCAGCTGGCGCAGATCCATTCTGGTCCCAATATTTTAAGAGAGGTGAAAGATTGGACCCATCAAACTATCGGCTCCTCACTATGTTGGATGTGAGGCAAAAGATCTTTGCAGCCGTACTACTTAAAAGCCTCACCAGATGGCCGGAAAAAGCAAGGCTCCTGAACATCTGCCAGACAGGCTTTAGAAAATCTTAAAATACATTAACCAAAATATGTGCACTGCCGTTCCTCACAGCAGTAATATCTCAACCTCAAAAGCGACCATTGTTTTGCTGCTTTGTTGACTTTAGCAAAGCATTCAACGTTATCCCCTGGCACCTACTGTGGCAAAAACTGGCAGGATGGGGGCATACACCCATACTTATTACACTACTAAAAAAGCTAAATAGAAATACAGAGATCTCAGTCGGCTTAAATACAGCCGGTGCCTAAAAGCAGTACCGACAAGCAAATTGCGGTCTTAATCAAGGATGCGTGTTTGCTCCTACTCTGTATAATCTGTTCACTGCAGACTTTGCTTCAGCAATACAGAAAGCCAGAAATGTTCCACCTAAAATAAATGGCACACACACACTGTGGTTTGCGTATGCAGATGATATCATTCTCATTGATCAGACACAAGTACGCCTACAAAGATCGCTGGACGCACTCACTGAATATGCAAGGCAAAACCGAATGGTCATAAATATCAATAGGACCAAGACCATGATCCTGGGAAGGTCCTAGAGGACAAAAGTGGAGACTGAATGGTAACCCCTTGGAAATGGTTAAAGAGTACTCCTACATTGGTTTCCCCATCACTGCAAATCCCACAGCTGCCTATTATAGTGAAGTAATTACAGCCAAAATTTGGAAAAAATGGCTAGCAGTGAGGCACTACGTTATCCATCAGGGTGGATATAAAATTGAAGGCTTGCTCGAGAACTACTGTACATCCATCACACCCAGAATATCACACGCTCTTGCTGCATTACCACCCCACTTGACAGCTGGGCTTGATGGGCTACAAGGGAACATTGTACTCAGTGATAAATGTTCAAAAATCAGTTCTGGTCAAGTCATTAAGACTGGAATATGGCCTAACTTCATTGACTACTAGTTGGTCTTCTCAAATATCCCTGCTGTACTTGATACTCTTGCCCATATGCCCTAATTCTGACGCCTGACTGTATTTTTTGGGCTCAAATATAGCCTCAGACAGTTTAAACCTGTTTATCAAAGAGCTGGAATCCTCAGCCACGACACATCTCGAGGCAATAGACCTGGATGTGGATATTATTAAAACGACCCAAATTACGAAAATAAGATCAAAGCCAGATCGGCTAAATGGGACATAACAAAAAACATTGAAAGCTTACAGGGTCTTAGAAGGCGCAACGAGTACTCCCACCAGAGCTTCTTACCTCACAAACCACGCTCCTACTTAACCAAACTCTGCTCAAAGGAACTCAAACGTTTCATAATCCGCCTCCGTTTGAACCACCTTCCTACCATGGAGCATATTGGCACCTGGAAAAACATACCATTGGAAAAACGTATCTTGTGCTTATGCCACCCCCAAGTAGAGACTTCCAGGCACCTACTGACCAATTGTCTGCTCCTTAAACCACCCTATTACAACGGATACAGTAAATTTGTTAGTAACATTGAGGATGTCGCCCACGACCAATTCTGGGCGTCTGTTTGGAGCAGAGTCCATTGTCATTACAGCAGCTGCCTACGAGATATGGAATGAAGTATACATTTTTGGTTTACACTCATGAATCTGTGAATTTTCCTAAAAGAAATTTTTACCCTTTTAAACATGAAATGTAGTAAAAATGTCTATTCTCTCTTCTCCACTACATGCAAAATTTCTCTTTTCTTTTGAATGCTTATTTTTACTATGAAATGTGTTTAAAATGTATTTTTTAAACTAATGCACACATAAAAATAAATATATATATATATTGTTGGTGTCCGGTCAAAGGATCGAATCAAAAGGATCGAATGACCTTTTGTCCGTATCCAAAAGGACCGAAAAAAAGTTGACTTTTTTAATTTGTATATTTTTTAAGTTTAGTGTGCATAAAAAGTTATTTATAAAAAGAAAACGGGGGGTTGAGGGGGAACCCCCCATTAAAAAAAGAAAAAAAAATTGACCCTTTTTTTCAGTCCTTTTGGTGTCGAAAAAAAGGCATTCAAGCCTTTTCTTTTCGAGCCTTTGACCTACAACCTATATTGTTTACAGTAAAGTTTACACTGCACCTGATTGCCTTTTATTTAGTTCCTGGAATCCAATCCTGTTCCTCTTGGTTGTTCATAGATCGGCAAGAAAGTTGAACAGCAGTGGCTTGCGCACAAAAATTGCAATGTGCATAATTCGGAGTGAAACACAACACCCAGGGTTTGGTGGAGATCCAACAGCACACAATACTTTCATGGGGATTCTTTCCTCCCTCTTTTAGGGACTGTAATAATTACACAATAAACCCTGAGGCTGGGGTCCTTACCGCCTGGTATCTGCCAGGTACCAGGTGACCAGAACAGGTGGTAAAGCGCCTCCTAGCAGGAGAGCTGAAAAGTAAGCGCCTTACTATGCAACCACTGTAACTTTGTATTTTTTTCTCTAAACAGAAAAGGTCAACAATTTGCCACCAGAATACTGAATTATAATAGAATGAACGTATATCATGCATTTATTGTAGGACTGCAAGTAAAAACATGGTTTTCCAAGTTGAATAATAGCTACACTTTCACCACGAGTGCACCACACATGTTGTATTGCATTTCCTTATATACCGCTTTGATTTAGCAGATTGTGTTTGTTTTCCAGTTGCTCACTTGCAAATAAATAAATACAAATGCCCACCAATTGGCATATTTCTTTATCCTTTCCCGGATTTCCTTCTGTCTAAGAAATTGCTAAAAACTCAGCCGACAGTATTTCGGCAAGTCCACCATTTCCACGATGTGCGATTGGTGGAGGGGGTAATTCTACCCTTCTTGACGGAATAAAATCACAAATATTTTTAAGGCAATTTGGAATTTGCTACTCTGACTCTGAGGCAGTGGTAAAAATAGTCAGACTTTGGCAAAAAAGGGCTGGAGTCTGTTTAGTTGGGTTCCTGGCCAAGCATGACACTGACACCAGTGTAGGAACAGGAAACATCTTTACTAAGTTCTGGGTACAGGAATACATTTAGGCCACACCAGGTAAGTTACTAGGCGAGACATCCACCGGCATCCTGTCAACCCATCTTCTCAACTGCACATTCACAGAACCATTCAAACATAAAATTTGAATGGATTGTGTCCTCCAACGTATTCCTCATCTTTGATATACATATCTCGCCAGCTTTGCTGCTTCGAGAATGCAGCCTCAACCCCCTCGAAAGAATCGCACAAGAGCCATGCACCGGTTGCCGGCTATATGTTAAGATAATACTGGACCCGATGAGAAGGCGTTGAAGGTATCGACTCGAGTCCGTCCGCGATACTGTCGAAGAAGCAGAAATCGTCGAGACCCTTGTTTAATTTGTCGACGCCATCAGTGTCTAGTGTTTCAGCGCCAAAATCGAGGGCGATTCCTACCAAATAGACCCCTTTTTCAAAAGCCGTTTTCGATTCGTTGACGGGAACTTCAATCTCATCGAAGCCTGTGCTAATTCAGGAAAAAAAGTATAAACCTGTTCCAAAAAAAGATTTTTCTAAATCTATGTCCTCAATATATGAGGAGGAACTTGTTTCTGATGAGATTTCTCCATTTGGGGTGCAATTTGGCACACAAAATGTGTTTGAAGAGCTCATTGAACCAGAGTCAAGAATGACACACCTTTTTGACTCCCTCCAGTCTCCTAGTGGTCTTGGCACTTCGCCAGAACTGTACTTTGGCAGGGCTGACCCCTCAGAACATGCAGATTCTAATTACAGGAATCTCATGTATAGAGTCACGAATATATGGGTTGGAGTAGAGCTTCCCCGGCATATGAGCAGGATGACATGACTAACATCCTGGACCAGGGACCTCAGAAGGACCCAATTTTGCCCTTCCATAAGGCCCTTCAGAGGAAGGTTGTGGCCAATTGGGAAGCTCCAGAATCTGGGCCTGCTCTGAACAGAAAGTTCTCTAGGAAGTATAGACCCTCTAGCAGCGACCCAGAGTACCTCACCAAGCACATTACGCCTGAGAGTTTGGTAGTTCAGGCTGCAATTTCAGCTAAACAATCTGCCTATCCCTCCAACCCCCCTAATAGCGATGACGAGAAGGAAGATGCCTGGGCACACAAGTTTTTCACTTCAGGCAGTATGGCCTTGAAATCTACCAATGTCACCTGTACCTCGTCTAGATTTTGTTATACCCTGTGGGACTGTGTTGCCATGGCCGCTGTACACATCCTGGAAGACAAAGAAAGAGACAGCTTCCTGGCTCTAGTAAAGGATGAAAAGGAGGCAATGGGGGAGTGTCTCCAGTCAAGATTGGATACTGTTGACGGCATCAGCAGATCCATGGCTGCAAGCACGGTACTGTGCAGGTTTGTGTGGTTGAGAAAGTCGGGGTTTGCACTGCATGTGCAGGCCAGACTGCTCAACATGCCCTTCGACGGCTCAAGGTTGTTCGGCAGCAAGACGGATGATAGTCTGGAGAAGCTGTAGACCTGCAAGGTGGCAGCTAAGTCCCTTAGCGCCTCCATTCGTCAACCTCAACAACCCTATTCAGGCTCATCTTCCTGGAGGGGTCTTTCTTTTTGTTTCTACTCCTCAGTTGGTAGAGGAAGAGAACAGGCCGGACTGTTATGCTCACCTGGTCTCTGCGGAGGCGTTGGTGCATGGTTGCAGCCCTCCCGGGCGTGAGGTTGCTCGGGTCCGACTTCGCCCTCTGCGCTTATGTGGTGACTGGTGGTAATAGGTGATGCTGCTCGGAACTGATCCAGCGTGGAGAATAGGGGGCGTGAGTATGCCAGCTTGTGCGCCTGATCCCCTTCCAGACCCCTTCTCCCAAACTGTGGTCCCCATGGGATGCGCTGTCCCTGGAAAGTTCACCTGTTGATTAGTTTTGGCGAGCACTCCGTCCTGCTGCTTCTGGCAGGGGCACTTGTATGATCTGGACTGAGTTCCTTCACTGGTCCCTTGCACGTGGTAGTCCAGTCCTGCTGCGACTAAGCCACTATACTTCAGGTAAGTGTTCCTGTTTGCCTTTGCCTTTCCTTGTCTGTTTTTGTTGTATTGTAAGGTTTGTTGTCTTGTATTGCTGTCCGTTCTGCTTTTGATGTTTGCTCTTTTGCTTTGCTTTCTTCCCTTGCAGGTGATGTTGTCGGCCTGGCAGAAGCTGCGGAGCTCGAGGCGGCAGCCGGAGGGAACGAGGAAAGAAGGTGCAGCGGTACAGTAGCTAGTAAGTCATTAACTTGGGGGTGCGCAGGGTTTAAATGTGGCGCGGCCCTAGGACGGATTGCTAGGCCATAAAGACTGCATATGGAAACTAAGGCACAATAACCATATACTATAATGATATATCCGACGCGAGGTTCGTTTTCCAAACAAGTCTGGTTTAATTCAAAGTTTCCCAAACACAGTGAGATGCGAGAGAGAGCGAGCAGCGCTCAAGCAGCAATATATATACACATTAACAGTATCTTTTCGTAAAGGCAATTCGACCGTCCTCGTACATGTCATACAGGCTAGGGTTCGGTGAATGACAATTATGACACGTTATGACAAGTCTTCATTCAGTCTAAACATAGTTATTCCAGCAAAGGCAGCAGGTACAGCTTTCTGTTATGAGGAACATGGGGCTCTGGCTCGGTAAGGTTATCTTGTTCTGAGCAGAGAAACATTCCATACTTTATTTATCTGTGTGTTACGGCTCATGAGCTAAGGGTCAGATAGTTCTGAAGCAGAGAATACTCTTCTCCGTTAAGGAGCACCGCTAGGAGAATATAATTCATGTTTAATTGCCTTTACCATTGCTTGCAAGACAAACCGGCACCTGGACTAACCGAGTAGATGCGGCTTCTGCTCGACTTCAAGGACTTAGTGAGAGAGGAAAACAATGTATTTCTGCACAGTTTGACATTCCTGTCTGTTTTAGCATTTCAGAGTTCAAGCCGTGGCCTCGCACTGTGTGCGATTCTAAAGCATAGAATATGTTTGCAAAGCGCTTAACAGAAAAAGCAAATGGCCGACATTTCACAAAATGGACGCCCTTTGGTTATACTGACGATTCTTGGATTGCAAAGTTGGGAACATGATGCGATTCGCTTCTGGCCAACATACTATACGTATCATTCGACTATGGGATTACTTTTCTGGTCTAACAAACCCTCCTTTTGGCCTTAAGCCAATAGCATCATCCATACATTGCTTCTTCATCGGACCACGTGTCCAATTCCGAACTACTCCTATCGCTATAATCGTCATTAGAAATATGAATTGCCATACATTCTTTAATTATTTCGGTTTTGTGTTGTGTACCATCACTTATCATGTGAGGAGGAGTTTTCGTACTGATTACATGTACACACTCATTTGTGATTTGGGAGCAGAGGATTGGAAGGCATTGTATGCAACAACAGCAGAATGAGGGTTCCAAATATCATAATCAAGATTGCAATTAGTTTCCATCCCCATGATCGTAGCAGTTCCCAAAACCATGAACTTATATTCAGATTCCAACCACCTGTGGGGACATGAATTTCGGAGCTTAGGACATGCAATTTTTTAATTGCTTCAAATATCGTAGGGGAGGAATCACTTAAAAATACACAGCACGCTGATCTCACCAATTTGCATACTCCTCCGCGATCAGCCAAAATAATATCAAGCATCATTCTATTTTGCAGTGCAACTAGTCTAATTGCTTTTTGTTCCAATGTCATATTATAGAGTATATCAGTGGTTCCATTTATATTTTTTTTTAACACCGTGGACAGTTTTCTTATATTCCATGAATGTATTGCTTGTCCCCAAAATGGTATAAATGATTTCGCTATATCCCCAGCAATCTGCTTGGCAGTATCATCTCATTGTGGCCGAGATCTAGATATTTTTGCTATTTCAGAAGTTTTGGCAAGAATTACACCAGGTAAAAGTATCCCTAAATAACAGGTCCCTTCCCACGTTCAAGGTAACCATGGATAGGCCTGATCTCCACATATAAAATAAACAGAACCTCCTATATATAGTGGTTTTTCTTCTTGTTCAAGCACAGCAGTATTCATACATCTAGTAAAAGTTCCCACTGGGTGGGAACCCTTTTTTCGTAAGCAAAATGGGACAGAATGTAGACTATGATCAATAGTATATGAGGGAGGCACAGCATCTTTGTTTCCTACCGGAGCCATTTTAAAAGTGATTATTAGGGACTGGTAAGGCCTAGAGAATCTATCTATTGGACTTGTTCCCGGTTTTAGATGGGAGTTTCTTCTGCTTGTAAATACGGAACAACCCAATGGTTCCAATACCAATCTTTCAAATTCATTTATATTCGTTCCATCAAATTGTCCAGTGACACTATCATTCAATTTTCTGAAAAATAGCGCTCTTAATGATGCATAACAGGCAGTATTAAGCGGTAAAGGATGTACATACCAACCCATTCCTCTTTCTCCATGCTTGGGTAAATGGGAACAAACCCAACAATTGGACCTATTCAGGATAGCATGGGTCATATTCATAATCAGCAGTAATGTGTTATTATCAAATCCTTTTCTATGTTTCACTTCTTGTGATGGAAGAGTATATGAGAACACATGTACCGGGCTGCTCATTGTAGGAGCATTCATAGCAGACGAGAGAGTTTAAGGGATGCAGAGTCTCCAGATACCAAAACATTGGGATCAGTATAATTAAAATGCAAAGCGGTATCATAATCAAAAGCATATTATTCTTTCTAAACCAAGTCTTTCTTGGAGTAGGCTTAATGTCAATCTTTATATCATCAACAGCATTGGTGCAGGCAGGAGCGAATATAGACATTGTCTATAATGTTTATTTCAGCAAATGTTTTTCAATGTTCATTGGAAAAGTTCTCCACAGCAACACATGTTGGCAACAAAATTTCAGGCCAATCCAGGTTAGCCTGCTTACAGATGACATCAAGCTAATGTTGACTTTCACAGAGCTCCAAAAGGCAGGAGCAAGTAGCAATTTTATAGTGTCGGTATCATTTTGCCCCTGCTTGTCCGTGCAAATGACCTCACTTTCAATGGTAGCACCGGGAAACCGCGTGTCAGAGCTCTCAACTGATACAGCTCATACGCTCCTTTTCCCTAGGCCTCCGTTCCCAGCTCATCCGTGAGACAGAAACGAAGGCAAAATAAAAGCTGATCACTTCCGGTTTTGTGAACGTAGATTGTACCTTACGGCTCCAGGTACAGCATGATCGATGAACAATGCACTCTCATTTCCAGATGCAGGATCGGTGCCAATTTGTGATGCAGTGAGTGATGATGAGCAATGTTGAAGCAACTTCGGCCTTTTGATTTTCGTGGTAATCTCCCCAGGCCCTTCCTCTGGCTTAGGAAGCACTTCTGACGGGGATTTGGCGATGATATCTTTGTGATCAGGTACAGCTGTCGTGGTTTCGACGTCAGGATCATCAATCTCTTTCTCATGTGGCAAAGGAAACAGAACTCTTTTTGTGAGTGTTGCGTGGATCCAGTGTTTACGTCCATTCACTTGGACTGCAGTCTGCGTGGCCAGTAGCACCTGGAAAGGTCCCGTCCATTGCTGTGCAAGTGAAGACTTTATTTCAAAAATGTCCAATCACCTGGCTGCAGACAATGTCCTGGGCCTGTATATCTGACAGGAAGAGCCTCCTGCACCTGCTGATGAATCAAACGCAAGTTTTGAGTCAACTGTTGGCAGTAATCAATAAGCAATGGATACTTAATGTCCCTCAAACGTTTTGGTCAGAGCACATTCCAGACATTGGCTGGTCTCCCCATAAGAATTTCATATGGAGACAGACCAGTCCTTGCCTGTACAGCCGTTTGTATGCATAGTAAAGGTAGTGGTAATGCATCGGCCCATTTCAAATTGCTCCCTGTGCACATTTTGCTCAACTTGTTTTTCAAGATACCGTTTTGGGGTTCTACCAAACCGGCACACATCGGGTGTCTGGCCATATGAAATCGCTTATCAATTTGGAGACCTGCACAAATTTGCAATATCATGGCCGCAATAAAATGCGGGCCATTATCTGACCATATGACATGGGGTAGTCCGAATCGGGGAGAATACTCTTTTAGCATGGATTTAGCTGTGGACATAGCTGTACAATCTTTCAGGGGATAGGCCTCTACCCATTTGCTGAATGTGCAGACTACTACGAGGACATACTTATAGTTTTGGCACCTCTCCATTTCTATGAAATCAACATGGATGACTTCAAATGGCACAGACGGTGGGCCAAAACTTCCTACTGGCGTCACTGTTCCCTTCCCAATGTTATGTTGTAAACAAATCATGCAATTCTGAACCAATCTTTCAGCAGTTTTTCTGACGTGCAAATTCTGCCATACCGAATCCAGGTGCTGAATCATTTTTCTAGCACATATGTGTGTCGGACTGTGAGCCATAGTGACCATTGCCATTACATAGGCATTTGGCAACATCCATCGGTTATTTTCTTTGTCCACCCAACAACACTCAGAATCTAATTCTGCTGGACCCTCAGACCATTTTTTTTTAATTTCATCTAGAGTAGCTTCTGCTTGTATTTCTTTAACTGTTTAAATTCCATTTTCTATCATGCAGGACACTCCTATTTTTTCATCATACATTTTTATGTGCAAATCAGTGGCAGTTTGTTTCGCAATTTTGTCTGCAAATGCGTTTGCCTTTCCTACATTACATGTAACCTTTTTATGTGCTTCACATTTCATTATTGCTAATCGCTTAGGAAGCGCAAGTCCTGACAACCGTCTCACTATCAAAGTGCCATGTTGGATTTTGGTTCCATGTGATGTCAGGAAACCCCTTTCAGCCCATAATCGACCAAAATTGTGTACCACCTCAAAGGCACACTGACTGTCAGTATATATGTTTACATTGAGGTTTGCAGAAATTTCACATGCTCTTGTTAACGCTATTATTTCTGCAGCTTGTGCTGAGTTATATGGGATTTGCTTGCTCTCTATAATAGTTTTCAGTGTCGTGATGGCGTAAGCAGCAGTTGATGTGTCATCTGGTAATTTAAAACAAGAACCGTCACAAAACAGTTCTCCATCTGGCTCTTTCTGTGGAGTGTCAGTAAGATCAATTCTTCCTTTTGTCTCTTGTTCAGTAACCATTAAGCAATCATGTGAAAATTGTTTGTCACCCCCTTTTTCACTGGGAGGAGGCATTAACTCGGCCGGATTTAAAGCACAACATCTCTGAATTTGAATATGCAGTGCAAACAGGACAATTTCATTCCTTGGTAATCTGGCTGATGTGAAATGTTGCATCTGCGTTCTATTTAAAAGAACGTCCACTGAATGAGGTACCATTACGGTTAAAGCGTGACCTAAAACCATTCCCTCGGTTTGTTTTACTGATGCAGCGGCTGCAGCAACTGCTCGCAAGCAACGTGGCAAAGCACATGCAACAGGATCTAACGTGGAAGAGAAGTAGCAGCATGGTCTATTTCTCCTCCTGTGTTCCTGAGTCAAAACAGCCAAAGCACATCCATTGTTTTCATGCACAAATAACTTAAAACTCTTGTCATAATTTGGTGTGCCCAAAACTGGAGCTGAACATAATGCAGCTTTGAGCAGGTCAAATGCTTCTTGACATTCCATATTCCATGGCAAAGGTAAAGTAACATCCTTCTTTGTCAATGCCACTATTGGTTTCACAATCATCGAAAGGTTAGTGATCCACTGCCTACAATATGAAGCCATGCCAATTAAAGCCCTGACTTCTTTCTGTGTGTTTGGAATAGGCATATCAGAGATGCTTTCTATTCTTTTTGGTGTCGATCTTCTTCCCTCCTTCGAAAGAAGGTAGCCCAAATAGGCCACTTCCTTTCGACAATACTGGAATTTCTTTAGTGAAGCCTTGTGTCCATGTGCAGCTAAATGTGTCAATAATGCAACAGTGCTTTTTTTACAAATATCTTCTGTGTCTGCTGCTATGAGTAAGTCATCGATGTATTGTAACAATACACACCCTGTTGGTAATTCAAGCATGTCAAGTTGTTCCTTCAATGCTCTACTATAAATACTTGGATTTTCAGTGTAACCCTGTGGAATACGTGTGAATGTAAACGAACGTCCTCCTAGTGTAAAAGCAAACAAATATCTACTATCTGGATGCACTGGGATACAAATAAATGCGTTTTTCAAATCAATTACACTAAAATACGATGCAGAAGCTGGAATCATAGTCAAAATTGTAGTCACATCCGGGACTAATGGAAATTGCGGGTCAACCAGTTTATTTACTCTGCGTAAATCAATTATAAAATAATAAGGTATTTCATTACCTCCTTTTTTTGTAAACGGGAAGAATCGGACTATTGCAAATACTACCAGCAGTTTCTTCAATTACGTTTCTTGTAATTACAAGTTGTAATTGTGAGCACCAAACACTGTGGGTAATAATAAGCAGTGCTCAGATGCTCAAGGGTTTGTAGCGCTATATAAATATTAAATTATTATTATTATTGAATCTGATGCAATGCATTTCAACATGCTTTCTCCCTCAGTCGAAATTTTATATTGCGGAATACGTGGCAATGTAATTACTTTTTTCAATTTTTTTTTTACTAGTTCACTTTCAAATAACCAACATCATTGTCATTTACTGCCCATGCACAAGCCGGTATTTTACTCAATTCAGTCGGTAGTGGCATAGATACAAATTGTGAAACAGGAGTCTTTTGTGGCGAAATCGTCAAATACACTCCATTAGGAGAACAATAAATGACCACATTCAATTTTTTCAACAAATTCAATCCCAACAAATTTTCCCCACAATTTTTCATCAAAAGAAATGGGCAAGACTCTGTAAATGGACCTATTGTTATAGGTACTGGTTGTGAAACTAGACTAATTACTGGCGTACCTGAGAACCCTACTGAGAAATTTCTATGACCTGACAGTGGTATTTCTGGAACCCGCTGATGGTCAATTGAACATTTTTGTGCACCCGTGTCCACAAATAAAATGTGCTCCCTATTCCCGACCTTCATTTCTATGTAGGGCCCTTTCTGGTCTACGGGAATAGGTACTGGTTCCAACCCCTGTTTCGGGCTGTCCTAGTAGAACAATACATCGTCTGATGTAAAATCTCCAGAGTAATATGCATTGGACTGATTATCAAAAATATTTCCACCATTATCCGTATTGTTTCGTTGTTGATTCTGATTACCCTGATTATCCTGAAATTGTGACCCCTTTTGGTTTCGATTCTGCCCTAGTATTCCTGGACGACCTCTATTCTGTCTTCTTGAAATAGTCCCATTTCTATTCTGTATCTGTGGGCACTATGCTTGCCAATGGCCTTCTTGTCTACAATAGGCACATTGATTGATTCCTATTGAACCCCCTTGCATATTGGACGTTAATGCAAATGCTGTAGATGGTGCGCTCCCACCACCTCTATTATTGTTCGCCACTTGCTGTAACAAAACTCTTGTTTTCAAACCTCCTTTATCCCTAAATTCCTTGTCCTTTTCTGAATTTACTCTGTTCTCATAATATTGGGCCATATGTAATACTTCACTTTGTGATTTTCGCTTGCCATGCACTTTCAGATGTCATTATTAAAGTTTGAATTTTCGGTAACAAGCCTCGCACAAACGTATCAACAAATAGTCTCTTCCCGGGTTCGGTACTTAGATCTTGACCACTACAATCTGCAAATACTTCTTCAAACCGATTAAAATAATCCGTCACTCCTTCTTCTTTGCCTTGTAAATAAGCAGTCAATTTATCCCAAACTATTCTCTTTTCAGGCACTAAAGTTTTCAATTTCTCTACTATTTGCGATGGCAAGGCCAACATTACTTGCGGTGGATTTTCTCCAGCCTTTCTCTCACTATCAATTTTAATCGAATTCTCTCAGGTATCGCCTAATATCGGTGCGTCATTTATATTTCTAACATGTTTCCATATATCTACAGGAAGAATCACAGGAAACAGTAAATCAATGTCACTCAATGTACGCCTAATATCGGTGCGTCATTTATATTTCTAACATGTTTCCATATATCTACAGGAAGAATCACAGGAAACAGTAAATCAATGTCACTCAATGTAAAAACAGATGAATTTAAAACAGATTCAATTTCCTTATGGAATCCTGCCGGGTTTTTCCTAATATCAGGGACTGTCTGTTTTATAGTATTTACTTCTTGCCTAGAAAAAGGGACATGTACAAACTGTGCGATATAATGGGCTTTTATCGTTCGCGCCGGAATCACTCCCTCAGCAGCAACCTCTACTTTCGGGACAAACGTGGAAGGCACCTCCCTCATGGGTATTTGCAAACTAGGGGTTTCTTCATTCATTTGTCTATTAAGCAACAAAGATAGATCAAGTGAAAAAGCAGTTGTTCCAGATTGAGGTGAAAATGCTTTTATAAATTGTCATTAAATCTGCGGGACAACATATCTTGTTCTTCATACATTCATCCTGTAAATACTCCACCATAACTTGTAACACCTTTCTCTGCATTTCTGGTGTATACTGACTAAACGTATCATGCACCTTAATTGGAGAAATGGCGGCATCCGTAATCCATCTAAGCGCATCTCGTGTACAAATTCGCATCTCTTCACTAACAGGTTTCAACGGCGGTAAAAGCCGTTTCTGAATGTACGACATAGGCAGTTGATCTTTTTTCAATACTACTTTATGCAATCGGTCAAGTTCTCGCTTAAACACAAATATTCGGACAACGTGTTCTTGTACTTTCGCCGCATTATCTCGCAATTTTGAAAGAACAACCAAATCACGCAACTCTTGTGGTACCACTGTATCAGTCAAATCACTCCATATTTTCACCAGATAATGCCCCATAAATTCTAACAATACCTCTTTTTCACCAAGACCTCTTTGATCAGATATGGAACTTTGCACAGCCACTTCATTGTCATCATCAATATACGTTTCGGCCCATTCTTTCAGTTCTTCTTTCCTTCCTTTGCTAATCGTACTAAGAGTCTATCTAATACTTCCTTGTGCAGGCCCCATCTCTGTAGAACTGCCTGCTAAAGCGGCTAACTCATGCTCTGAAAGCGGTGGAGGAAATGATGACACAGGAGCAGGGGGAGAGGAACTGCTTATTGCAGGTGCGGATGGAATCACGGGAATAGGAGGTACATAGGGAGGAGGTGCAACTGGGTCAGTACTTTATTAGCTCATCTGATACATGCAAATCTTTTGAAGGATATATTTTCTGTACATCTAATTGGAAAGCCCTATCCATGTTCCTAATGGCTTCTGTCTGCTGATGCTGATCATGCTTTAGCGCTTTATCTACATTTGTTTTATGTCTACGTGCGTGTGTCTCCCTACTTCTCAGACGGAGATTAGCTTCCTTCCTCCAGTCTCTTACAACGTCGAACGCTGCAGGTCTGGCTTTTTTGCGCAGCAATACTGATTCTAGGTGCTCTATACGTGCTAATTCAAAACTCCCATTATTAGGCCACTGAAGGTCTGATACACGTCTGGTCTGCTTATGCCAAACCGCATTAAACACTATTGCCCCTATTCCATACTTGATGTACATTTCATGTGCTGGCGACCCTTCGGGTGGTGCGATCTGGCCAGTTTCCAAAGATTGTCTACCGCAGTGAAAAAATCTCACTAAACAGGAAGACAATTTCCCAGGCATGGTTAATTCTTACCCTTTTCTTACCCTCGGCACGACTCACCTGATCAATTCTTCACTCAGGACACAATTTGCCCATGTACAGACGCAACCAAAAATCATTGCGACTGCGTGTCGGGCTTAATCTGCCTCGTTTCCAGGACCCTCGACTTGATGCTCTCTGGACGCTGCTCGTCGATCAGGGATCGGCTGTATACAGATCTGCGGAGGAGTCTTATCCCTTCTACAGGGGCACCCCGAACACCTTCCAATCCCGGTCCGACGGCTTCATCCTCGACTCATTTTTGCCTTACTTCAACGTATGCGATGGAGCATTAATGGGAGGGTCCCTGTTCGGGCGCCATATCGGCTAGGCCATAAAGACAGCGTATGGAAACTAAGGCACAATAACCATATACTATAATGATACGTCAGACGCGAGCTTCGTTTTCCAAACAAGTCTGGTTTTATTCAAAGTTTTTCAGTTGGCCGACTGGGTCTCAACACCTCACAACGTGTGTTCCCAAACACTGTGAGATGCAAGAGAGAGCGAGCAGTGCTCAAGCAGCAATATATATACATTAACAGTATCTTTTCGTAAAGGCAATTTGACCCGCCCTCATACATGTCATACAGGCTAGGGTTTGGTGATTGATAATTATGACAATTGACACGTTATGACAAGTCTTCATTCAGTCTAAACAAAGTTATTATAGCAAAGGCAGCAGACACAGCTTTCTGTTATGAGGAACATGGAGCTCTGGCTTGGTAAGGATATCTTGTTCTGAGCAGGGAAACATTCCATACTATTATCTGTGTGTTACGGCTCATGAGCTAAGGGTCAGATAGTTCTGAAGTAGAGAATACCCTTCTCCACGAAGGAGCACCGCTAGGAGACTATAATTCATGTTTAATTGCCTTTTACAACAGTGCTTGCAAGACAAACCGGCACCTGGACTAACTGATTAGATGCGGCTTCTGCTCGACTTCAAGGACTTAGTGAGAGAGGAAAACAATGCATTTCTGCACAGTATGACATTCTGTCTGTGTTAGCATTTCAGAGTTCAAGCCGTGGCCTTGCACTGTGTGCGATTCTAAAGCATAGAATGTTTGCAAAGCGTTTAACAGAAAAAGCAAAAAAGCAAATGGCCGTCATTTCACAAAATGGACGCCCTTTGGTTATACTGACGATTCTTGGATTGCGATGTTTGCGATTGCTTCCGGCCAACATACTATACCTATCATTTGACTATGGGATTACTTTTCTGGTCTAACAGGATGTTCTAACCTTGTCTTTCTTCTTTACAGGGTCCGAGTTCGTGGATGCGGAGCGCAGTGCTGCGGCGTTGGGATCAAGATCACTGGATGTCAGGAGATGAGTTTGCAGATTAAGCGATGAAGCACCGTTTTCCTGGAGGTGAGTATGCAGGAGAATGCCTGGTTTCAAAGGCAAGTAAACTGGTCCAAGCGGCGGTGAGCGCCACGTTGCACGCGAGTGCACAGTAACGCAAAGCACCGGCCTTAAGGATGGAGCAGCTTATATAGCTGAGCTTTTGAAGCCAGGGCCCCTGTGTTTATGGGTCCTAAAAGGACATAAGTGAGTCAAGTGACCCTTTACCCCCATCACTAGATGATGTGGTTTTTGTGTTCTGGGGCCTGTGGCCATGTCACGGACAAAGGGGGCAAAGAAGATTCCCTCGTGGTGGACGAGAAAGGGGTGCTAAATCAGCCCCAGCAGCGGCAACTTTACCCTGAGCCACCTCTAAGCCTCTCTGAGGCCTTGACCCACAAAACCCCAGTGAGAGGCATCTGAACGAATGGCGGGGCATTACTTCAGATGCTTGGGCACTGGAAACGGTAGCCCACGGTTACTGCCTTCCCTTTTAAAAAGGCCTCAAGATCATCCACCGGGATACAACTGTCAAAATTCCAGATTCGCTCCTTGTGCAGGAAATCTTTACCCTGCTAGAGAAAGGTGCTATAGAACATGTACCTGTACCGCAGAGGAACAAGGGTTGGTATTCCCCTTACTTTCTCATTCCCAAGAAGGACTGAGGATTGAGAACCATCTTGGACTTGAGATACTTGAACAAGCTCCTCAGGAAGGATAAGTTCAAGATTGTTACCCTTTCTCAGATCCTTCAGGCTCTCCAACTCCAAGACTGGTTGGTATCATTGGACCTTCAGGATGCTTACTTTCATGTGCCAATCCATCTCAAGCATAGAAGGTACCTGATGTTCGCGGTTGGCAGTTTCGAGTTCTGCCATTGATGGCGGTAGTGGCAGCAAGTCTCAGAAGAGGGGGATTCATGTCTACCCCTACCTGGGCGATTGGCTGATCAGGGCATGTTCACCCGAACAGGCCCGGGAACATCTCAGTATGACCTTTCACTCCCCTCACAGACTGTATTCTCCCTCAATTACAAGAAGTCCCATATGATACCATTCCAAAAGCTCCAATTCAACGGAGCAGTCCTGGATACTTCCTCGGGGAAAGCCTCGCCTCCCGAGGTGAGAGCTCAACACATTCTGCAGATGGTAACAAAATTCCAGAATGCCCAGTATCTGCCGGCCTTCGATTTTTCTGAGGTTGCTCAGACTCATGGTATCCTGTATTTTTCTGGTGCTAGAGGCCCGGTTGAGAATGAGATTACTTCAATGGTCTCCCAAGACTCAGTGGTCCCAATTCTCAGGGAATATGCAAGTTCTGAGCAGAGTTGCTCAGGACCTTCCATGGTGGGCTTGCAAAGATAACATTCTCATGGGAGAATCTTTTTGGCAACCATGGCCAGAGATAACACTAGTGACGGACGCCTCACTAACGGGGTGGGGAGCCCACACCAACAAACTGAAAATCAGTGGTCGTTGGTCTCCATCGGAGTATAAACTACACATCAACCTTTTGGAGCTGAGGGCAATCAGACTAGCACAAAGCCTTTCTGCCCCCTGTACGGGGATTGAATGTCCTGATAATGATGGACAACAGAGTGGCCATGTACTACCTCAACAAAATAGGAGGTGTATGGTCACTACCACTGTGCAGAGAGGCAATGCAGATCTGGTTCTGGGCAATACAAGAAGGAATCTATCAGCAGTTCACGTAGCCGGAGAGCAGAACACGGCGACGGATGCTCTGAGCAGGCCGAGCAGTCTCCCACGAGTGGGAACTAGCTCAGGAAGTCCTTCAGGAGATCGTCACCCTTTGGGGGACCCCTCAAGTGGATTTGTTTGCGACCGGTACCAACCAGAAGTGCGAACTGTATTGCTCAAGGGAATTTCCCCCCAAGAGGAGCTATAGGAGACGCGTTTGTGGTGGATGGGAAATTTCCACTCCTTTACGCCTTTCCTCCAGTCCCCGTCATTCATCATGTCACCAGGAGGTTTAGAAAGTTTGGGAAATCTATGATCCTAATTGCCCCGGATTGGGCCAGGTGGACGTGGTACATGTCCATCTGCCCTCCTATAAGTCTTCCACAAAGAGAGGACCTTCTCTCACAAGAGGAAGGTCGGGTTCTCCATCCAAAGGTCAGGACACTTAGCCTTCATTCATGGTTTCTGAAAGGCTGAGATACAAGGATTAGGACCTTCTGGATGATGTAATGGAGATTTTGCTTTCGGCCAGAAGTCCAGCAACCAAATCCTTGTTCCGGTGTCGTTGGAATAAGTTCACTAACTGGTGCAAGGACAAGAATGTGGATCCTTTCCAATGTGGCACTCCTATGGTGCTTTCTTTTCTATTACATATGGCTAATCTGGGGCTCCAGATTGGGACCATAAAGGGATGTCTTTCCATGCTTTCTATTTTTAAGCGTTCATCTGAAGAGGTTTCCTATTTCAAAATACCCTTAATTGTTCAATTTCTGAAAGGGCTTACAAATGTGTATCCCCTGATTCCGTTCAATGTCCCGGCTTGGGATTTAAACCTGGTTTTGAAATGTCTAACTTGCATCCCTGTCAATCCTTTACATTTGTGCCCGTTAAGGCTCTTTACTTTGAAAACTGTCGTACTTGTTGCATTAACATCAGCCTGCAAGGTAAGTGAGTTGCAGGCCCTTTCATGCAAGCTTCCTCATACTACATTCCATAAGGATAATGTTATAGGGTAAAACAATAATTCCTACCGAAAGTAGACTCAGACTTCCATCTGTCACAGAAGATAACACTACCAACATTCTACCCTCCTCTTCATTTCGCCAAAGAGAAAGAGAGGCTGCATATGCTGGACCCAAAAAGGGTAAGCTTTTATATTGCAAGAATAGCAACATTTTGCCATGATGATCAACTTTTTGTGGGATATACCGGCCCGAAATTGGGCCTGGCAGTAACTAAACAAACCATATCCAGGTGGATTACACTGGCTATTGGAGAATGCTATAGACTTGTGGGAAAGGACCAGCTGGAAGGGCTTTGAGCTCATTCCACAAGGGGCATGGCAATCTCTGCGGCTCTCCAAAGGGGAGTCTCTATAAATGACTTCTGCTCAGCGGCTACTTGGTCGTCCATTCATACATTTGTCAAGCATTACTGCTTGGACTCCTTTTCCACTAAAGGAGGTCTTTTTGCTAAGGCAGTCCTCATTTGATTAATTAATTAGTTCTCCCTCCTACAAATTGTCACTGCTTTGGGAGTCTATCAAAGATGAGGAATACGTGGGAGGACACAATCCATTCGAAGTACACGTTACTTACCCCTGGTAACGTTCTTTCGACTGGATGTTTCTCCCACACATTCTTCATCGCCCTTCCCAGCCTACCCCGCCATACAATTTACATGTATTACACTCTGCGTTTCCTGAGAGCTTGCGGTCTGGGGTATGCCTGGTTATTTCCTCGATTGAGGGGAACGAAAAAACAGAACTGAAGTCAATGGGCACTGCACAAGCTATTTGTACTGCCGATTGCGTCAACGCTCAACAGAAGCCCTCGAGGGACATTGATGTCACGGCATCGAGTACAGCGCCCTCTGGCGAGAACATTTTTTCCGAAGCAGCAAAGATAGCGAGATATGAATATCAAAGATGAGGAATACGTGGGAGGAACATCCAGTTGAAAGAACATTACCAGGGGTAAGTAATTTGTTCTCACACAAAACATTCCATGTCAGTCACTCCTATCATTCCATGCATACCTGACAGGTCGCATGGAAAGAAAAGACACAACAGAGTACTTTACCTCTGTTGGTATAACATTGGAACAGCACCAGAGATAATACCCACAATCCCTGAATCCGGCAGACACTAATTCAGAAGTATTTTGGAAATACTGCTGGAATTGCTGTGACCACCAAACTCTTAACCCCCTTAATTACCGAAATGCTGGACCAAAAGCAGCCCCTGGGTTTCGGACATCGCCCCATTGGGGGTGCTAACCCTGGGGAACTAGGATTCAGAAAATACTGTCTTTCACACGAGATGCAAACTATAACTTTGTATCCAATAAATGGGAACCATTCTGCTTTGTCTACTTGATGTGTCCTAATGCTACTTTAAACACGTTCCCAATAACAGAATGAATGTCACATCGGTCTGTTCTATGGCACTAGTTGCTCTGGGCAAGCAGAAGTAGCTCCTGGTAGCTGCTAGTGTTCGGCTAAGGAGGCTTTTCTGGATTACAAGCAGGAGCTAAATAGATTGCAGCAATTTTGATCCCAGCTGAAATGTAAGGTAATGTAAAGTGGTCTTCGTACCTGAGCGCTGGGTTACCAAATTGTTCCAAAATGTAGGTATTTGATTAAATGAGGGATTTGAGCCAATTAGTTGGTGCTATGTTTATTTTTAGAAGTCGGCCGACATGTGTTTCGCAACTATGGGTCTTTTTCAAAGCGTATGGTATGATGGTGCAGTCATTGCTGAAGGTTGTTGGATTGGGATCCAAGGTACATTTTTATGTTCTTGCCCCGGTATGGTCTGGTTACCAGTGTAGTACCGATTTTGAAAGATCGCTGTGACTGCAGCACCTTCCACCTCAAGCCCAACCGGGCTCACAGCTGTGATAACTAGCATACTACCGTATTGCACACTGCTTTGGGCTATAGCTTGGACATCGGTCAGCTTTTCTAAACTGGAAATACAATAGTAACCAGACCATACCGGGGCAAGAACATGACAATCCAACACCCTTTGGCAATGACTGCACCAACATACCACACGCCTTGAGAAAGACCCGTAGGATCAAAACACGTGTCGGCTGACTTCTCAAAATAAATATAGCACCAAATAATTGGCTCAACTCCATCATTTCGTCAAATACCTACATTTTGGAAAAATGTTGTGACCCAGCGCTCAGGTGAACAGGGATCAATCTCTTTTCTGCAACATACCATTTGGAGAAAGAAGGGCACTTTCTCATTGGAACCCCATCACCAGGGTATTTTATCAGGGTCTAAGATCAAGCACAGTGATATACCTATTCTAGTGCCCCACAACTACTTCATAGTCTTGGATGCGCACTGCAGCCATTGTGGCGGCTTCCCTGCACGAAATAGGAAGACGTGTATATAATTCATTGACAGTATGCTTTTATTTTGAGTGTTATTTATTAGTATGGTGTACCTGCCCTACCCATATACAATACATGTTTGATACTGACTCTGCAAAATAGCTATATTTTCAAATGTTTGCTTCAGGTGCACCCAATGGCAGGTTACCATTATGTCTAAGACTATGATTTTCAGATATGCCCTCGATGCGAATAGTGGGGCAAGCTCCAAGTGAAATGTCCAGTGAATTGAGAGGCACAATTAAGAGGGGCCATAAAACGTGGCTTTATAATATAAAACACAGGATAGCCTTAATGTCCATCTGATCTATTCATGGCATAGCCCAACCTAACAACTCTTGTTAGAATGAAGTCTGGTTTCTATACATGGCAAAGAACTGGAACACATTCACCAGTATCTATATTTCGGAGTTCCAATTGTGAATCAGCATGATAAAGTCCATCTGGCAGCCTTGGAAGTCAAACTGGGCATGTTCACCTCTCAAGCTAAGATTATTCAATATAGATACGGAAAGTTTTCATTGACACCTGTACTGACGTTCTATTTACAAAAAGTAACGCCAGTTCTACTGTATGGCTCTGAGACTAAGAACACTATCTCTGAATTGGTGTGGATTAAACTTGAGGGTAAATTCTGACAGCGATTACTTAAACTGCCTAATTGTGTTCCAATTGACTGGATTAGAAATGAGCTGGGTCTTATCTCTTTGTATTCGAGGTACTTGCGGCAAATTATTGCATTGTTTAGGAAGTGCATTTTAGCAATAGATTCAACTATGTTGAACGGCATACTCTCAAGAAATGTTTTTACATCTGAAGATGTGTCCATGCGAAAATGGCGACTTCTGGTAGTGCAAGTCTTGGCACATGCTGATGTTTCACTCAATGATTTATTGCAAAATCCTGTGAGGGTGAAAACCAAATTATTTCAATGGGATTTGATTAAAACCTGAGAGAAGTGTATGCGTTACCAAGACTATAGGGACAATCCTTTCCATCATAAAAAGCAAAGTGCCCTAGAACTGTACCTGAAAAAATCCCATTCACCATCACATAGAGCAGACTTTATGCACTTAAGTTTCAATTTATGCAAAACTAAGGACATTCAGGCTGAATGGAAACTTATTTTGCCTGAAGATAATGTTTGTCGCTTTTGTAAAGTAGTTAATCAGCATGAAACTTTACGACATGTACTAATTGACTGTGGTGCTTTAAGATGCTTACATGTACAATATTTAAAAACATCTGTACGACAGTACAGAGAATTGTCTGCTGACTTGTTATGGCAACTGATATTTTGTGGTAAGATATCGCTGAGATTCGGGGCTGTTGCCTTTCTGAATGTACTAAAGTTCAAAGACATGCATACAGATAGTAGAACGAAGATTGAATACGTGTAGACAACTAAGAATCATGAAAGTGACTTCATTTTAAACAATTTGTGGAATCACACGAGAAGAATGTTACTATGTTGAAGAATGTTAGTAAATATTCATTGAACTTTGGAACATTCGTGATTCTCGAAGTTATTTTTATGGAGTCATGTGAAATATTCCTTTTACTTATCTTGATGATGAAATTGTTTGGACGAAGATGTAATTGAACTTGCATTGTAATTTTATATATTATCTTCTCCCTCTTTTCAATATTTTTCTTTTTTTTTTACATTTTCTACATGGGATTATGCTATAAATATTGTAAAGTTGATGTAAATCAGCAGAATCAATAAAAAAAAATGAAGTCTGGTGTCTATGAAAGAGTCATCCTTCTTGGTTTCAAGGGCCCAAGCACAGGACAGCAAACCATGCAGTGGAATACTTTTCGGGGGTTGGCTTAAGCCTATTGTGGCCCATTGCGGCATGCTATGTCATCGAGAAGTGACCAATATGTTGCAGATGGGTGAAATGCATTCTATTTTTAGGAAAAAGTGCTGATTTTGGTCAAGGGATTTGCAGAGCCAGTGGGTGGTACTGTGAACCCAAAGTTGATGTTTGCCAATTCTTGCCAAAATGTAGGGAGGGCTAGAAACATGTCCTGTAGGTTTGCTCAGCTGGAAGCCAGTCTGCAAACCCAAGTGAAATTATGCCATTGCCACGGCCAGAAGGATAGCTGAGGGGGAACGCGTTTGCCTTGGAAGCAAGACAACGCAGAGCAATATTAACTCCCCTTGAAACGGATCCTGATATGTGGTGTCCTGACTGAAGGTGACAAACTGTGCTCGGCTTCCACCCCACGCGATGGGCGGGGGAACCAATTGACAGGTAATGAATAACTTAAGAGTGCATTAGGGTGCTCAAAGCTTGGGGCATAGCTGCTTGCCATGCCCAGTAGGCACTACAGGTAGGCTCAATGTGTCCAGTGACCAATCAGGTTGCTCGGATGCGTCCCCCCACCCCGCCATCTTCCCTTCACACTCCCTTCCCTTTCAATTTCCCATCCCTCCCCACGCCCACTTACCTGATGCCTTCCGCCCCAGCTGCCGCTGCATCATCCGCTTGGAGCCCCGTCTTCCAGCTCCATGGTGGCCATCTTGGATTTGTTTTTTTGCATCATCCCGTTCATTCATACAAAAGACATGGCTATCAGCACCCCGGGTTACCGGATTGGCTAGCTGGGAGGCTTCTAGCAACAATCACCCATTACATGTGCTGGAACAGGTGGTAACAGCACCGGGGACCCTCGTTAAAGGCCCTTGCTACACTTGGGCCTATTAACTAGTTTGCTGAAGTGTGATGCTTTGTCTTGCGTACAAATATAGAGAAGAGGAACCCCCAGAACTACTAAAACAGGCAGTAGTCTTTCTACCTTTTGTTTAGGGGAATTTAAAGAGACCATATATAGAGCAACAAGGTAGGGTTTTACAAAACAGCACTTCCACAGAATCAATTGATACTTACAAAACATATACATTTTATTCATAATCCATAAAAAACACTAAAAGATAAGTTAAACATTTATAAAAAACAAAGTGCTAGTGACATAGAAAAAGGTAGTGCTTTAGTAGCAACAAATCATTCCTGATGTCAAGAAATGGTATCAGTTTACTTCATCCTTCTAATTCAATCAACATGTAGAGATGGAGTGTGATCAATAAAGATCTCAATACATAACTAGTATAGTCAATTACTAGTATTATGTCTTGTGTAACAGTTCATTGTAAATTGTGCAAAGCAGTTAGTACTTTTGCACACATAGGAAGCTCTTTTTGGCATTGTGTAGCAATAAATGATAGCTCAGTGAATTAAGTGCTTACCACTAGTCATTGTATTCCTCCTGCATTCCAAGACAATAAATCATACTTGTTTTACCCAACAGATTTTTTTGCATATGTTTGGTGCTTCACATATCCGCTTTAATAAATAATGGTGTCTGTGACTAATCAACTTCCGTGGCACCAGTGGTCCAGGGATGAATATCGATTCCTAAACCATCAATCAGCCCCACACCTCTAACAAACCAGATGGGATCCGAACAGATTGGAAATAAGCAAATTGTAAACCTCCTTGTCCAATTTTGGTAACGTGCATGGACTGGAATGCTTATCTCAGAAAGGTCGTGGATCTTTGATTGGTTGTAACACAGCGAAAATACACTTATTACCCATTGATAAAAAGGGACTGCCCAGTCAAGGTTATAGAACAATATCGACTTTATTATTATCACAACAGACAGTTCTAGCACACTACAAAATACAACCCACCCTGTAAAGGAATGCAGTGGACAGACCGTTTCACAGAAGGAAAAGGGAAACTCTCTGGATACTGACAGGAGGGTAGTTGGAATAGTTAATAATCGCAACAGTTCAAGAATACTTTGTTTCAGCACAAAGGGAGCAATGGGTCATAAAATGTCATTATGGGCCTTCATAGAGGACCAGGGGGAAAAAACCACATGCACCTTGTGCTGTAGGAGTTCTTGGTGCTCGACAGGGTCGAGTCGGTTTGCAGCTTCTGCGACAAAGTTCAAGCCGAGAGACAGCTGTGGGTATCAGGCAGCAGGCAGTTCGGCGAGCAAATCTGGATGTGGCAGCTCAGGGTCAGGAATCGTTGCCTCAGTGCTGTTCAGTGGTTCTGAAGCACTGGTTGAGTTGTCTGACAGCTTTAGCGACTGCGGCGTAACAGTCAGCGGTGCAGTCGGTTGCAGCTTGAGGGGCTCGACTGGCTCAAAAATATCCTTCAAGGCGGACGTCAGTAGATTCTTGTCGATGCACTCCTCCTAGCTTCTTCACTGGGCTTGTGTCGTCCTTTAAGGCAGAGTAGAGTGTTGAGGAAGCTGCCTTGTCCATGGTTTGTTTCAGAGACTCTCTGGCACTTCCCACCTAGGAAACTTGCTGCAGAGCCTGGCTGGGTACCTGTTCTGGAGCTGCTGGAGGGTCCCCATCTTCGTGTCTGTGGTGGATCAAATTGTTGCTCTGGTTGATGGAGCTCTCTGTGGTTCCTGATTAAAGCAGCATGTCTCCCTTGAAGCTGCGGCAAGACCAGACTTTCTGGCTCTGTCAATCCACATACTCAAACCTTCCGAATGGGGTATCACTATGGGGATCACTGCTGTACGCACGCAGTCCTAGACATGACATTTGACTGTCAATCGATACTGAGTGTGGGATCTGTCTTCAGATTAACACGGTGCATATGAAAAGGTGTTGGGGTTACCTCTCTCCTTTGTTAGCCTCTGCAGCCAGGCCCATGTGGGCCTGTTTGAATGAAACTCTGATTAGTATGTGAATGCTACCACCAGCTACCGGGTTTTAACAAATGGACATGGCAGATCCATGGAGCCTTTGTTCGTTAATTAGGCTCGCCATGGCAGGGGGGAAGGTTTGGCCCTCCCCCATCTTAGATGACATGGTGTACTCCTGGCGGTCATATCCCAACTAAATATGACCGGGGGGACTGCCTGTAGGCTTTATCCATCCAGAGTACACAGGTCTGTGCGTATGTCGTTCGGTGAGCATAGGAAAATGTGTGCAGATTAGCCCCACACATTTTCCGGAGATTGATATACCATCATTCAATTTCATTTAAAATGTCAAAAAATCCCAGGCAAGTGCACACCCACTGTGCGGATGGTCGAATTCCTCCCATGCCCGCAAGCCTCAACATGTGAACCACCACCCTACTGAGGGTCTGTGTCATCATCAAGGCAAATCTACCGGCTGAGACCATCTACATTTCCATGCTGGGAGCCTGGCTTGTGCTAGATGTCAAAATCTAATCCCTGTAGGTATATGCCCCAATGCAAAAGCTTAGGGTTCTCCTCTTTTATAGCCATTAACCATCGAAGAGGCCGGTGTCTGGATCGTAAAGTTCAACCCAAAGATGTAGGGTTTCTGCTTATCTACGGGCCACATGACCGCATAAGCCTCTTTTTCAATGACAGCCCAGTTCCTTTCCCTTTTGGTCAATTGCGTGCTAAGGTAGGCAACAGGCTGCTCTACCCCTTGAGAATTCCGCTGCGCTAACACTGCTCCAATCCCAAAATCACGGGCGTCTGTCTGGATAATGAACTCCTGGCCATAGTCTGGCACATTCAGAACTAGGGCCCTGAACAATCCATCCTTTAAATCCTGAAAGGAGGTTTGACAGGAGGTGGTCCGAGTTAACTTCTTCAGCATTTTCTTGGAAGTTACATCATTCAGGAGCATGGCAATGGTCCCATATCCCTTGATGAACAACCAGTAGTACCCAGTGAGACCTAGAAAGGCTCTCACCTGCGTCTGCGTGATTGGGATGTCCTAATCCTTCACAGCCTGTACCTTTGCTTTGAGAGGTTGTTTCTTACCTCCACCGACCGTATGGCCTTGGTAAGTCACTGTGACCTGCGCTATCTGGCACTTCATGGCCTTGATAGTCAGACCTGCATTCTGCAGCACCTGAAGCACTTGTTTCAGGTTGGATAAGTGATCCTCCCAGGTGTGGATGAACACAGCAATGTTGTCTAAAAGGGCAACACTGAAGTTTTCCAGTACAGACAAAACCTGGTTAACCATCTGCTATAAAGTGGCAGGGGCATTCTCAATCCAAAGGGCATCACAGTGAACTGATAATATCCTCCTGGGGTTTAGAATGCTGACCTCTCTATCGCTCCATTTATCAAGCCGACCAGCCAGTACCCTGCCATGAGGTCAAAGGTACTTTTGTACTTGGCAATGTTGAGCTTGTCAATGAGCTCATCTGCCCGAGTAATGGGGTAAGCATCTGTCTTTGTGACAGAATTGAGACCCCTGTAGTCCACACAAAAGCGAACTTCAGCCTTCCCACCGCTGGTCCTTTTTGGGATCAATACCACTGGGCTAGCCCAGGGGCTGTGGGATGGCTCTATCACTCCTAGGAACAGCATCTTGCAAACTTCCTCCTTGATGGTGTCCCTGACCTTTTTGGACATCCAGTGAATCCTACTCTTCACCGGCTTACTGCCTCCAGTGGCCACATCATGGGTGCATCAATCTGCGCAACCTGGTGTCAGCGAAAACAGACCGGCAAACAGTCCCAGTAAACAACCATAGTATGTCAGTTGCTGTTCTAACTGGTCCGCTGCAACGTTGACACCTTCAACTGACCCATCTGCCTTCAGTGTGCAGTAGGTCTGGGAGTGGATCGGTCTTCTCCTCAGTCTCTCCATTAGTCACTAAGGCCATGCCCAAGTCAACCCAGCTATAATGGGGTTTTAGCCGGTTGACCTGAAAGACCCTGCACATCTGTTTATCCTTTCACATCAATGAGATAATTCACCTCACTGACTTTTTCCAGCACACATTAAGGCCCAGTCCACTTGTCTAAAGGGCACTGGGTTTGACAGGCTCCATATTCCACACCCACTGGCCTGGAGAATAGACTGTCACTGTGGCCTTCTGGTCGTGCCAGTGCTTCAACAGCTCCTGACTGGCCTTTAGGTTTTTCATCCACTGTTCCATGTACTATGTCATTCTAGACCAAAGACCAAGTACATAGTACACCACATCTCGCATAGGGGACGAGGGGGTCGCCCTCCCATCTCATTCACTAGACTGAGGAGACCTTGTACAGGGTGTCCAAACAGAAGCTCAATGAGGCTAAACCCTTTGCCGTTTTCGGACACATCCCTCTAGGCAAACAATAGGCATGGCAGGAGAATATCCCATTTTCTCCTCAGGTGCTCTTCCAAGCCACCTATCATGCCTTTCAGGGTCTTGTTGAACTGCTCAACAAGCCCATTTGTGGAAGGAAGGGTGTAGAGAACCAGTAGGTGACTTCACACTCTTCCCACATAGCCTTCAAAAACGTGGATATGAAGTTTGATCCCCTGTCAGAAACTACTTTCTTGGGGAATCCAACACAGGAGAATATTCCAATCCAAGCCTTTGCAACCACAGGGGCTTTGATGCTCATCAGAGGGACAGCCTCGGGCTACCTTGTGGTGTGGTCTACCACCACCAAGTGTATCTGTTCCCTAAGCTGGTTTGAGGATCCAAAGGACCCACATGGTCCATGCCTATTCTCTCGAAAGGCCCCCAACCACGGGTAGTGTAATTAAGGGGCCTTTGTGGCATCACCTAACTTGCCAGAAGCTTGACAAGTCAGGCAGGACCGGACAAATTCCTTAACTTTAACGCCAAACTGTGGTCAGTTAAAGTGCACAGACAACCAGCCAGTCTGATGTCTTAGTCACTCCCAAGTGACCCGCTTATGGAATTTGGTGAGCCAGATCCAAAAGGAACTTTCTGTTGCATTGGGGAATCACCAACCTTCTGGTGCCCTCATCCTCCAAGTCTTTTGGCTCACTGCACAGGAGACCATCCTCCCAGTACACTTTGAACAGTCCAGGGGCCTCACCCTTAGCCTGCTCCTCCGCCTGCTTCCACAGACCTGCCAGAGTGGGACACTCTTTCTGGGTTTTAAACATGTCAGTCTGATCTGGGCCCCTAGCTGATGCAAACTAATCCAGCTTGGGCAGACCCTTAGGATCTGCACTCAGCTGGCCCTCCACTTCAGGTTCCATTGCTCTGCCACGCACCTCTTAAGTCACTTAATCCTCTGCTATCAAAATAGGGTCATCAGTGGCTACTGGCCCCTCTCTCGCAGGAGTAGGCGACTCAGCAGTCTGTGGAACTGGACCCGGGGCTACTGGCCACACTGGTCCATCCAACAAGCCCTCCAGAAGCACTCCAGGCCCTACGGCTCTGAAGTGTTCAATCTAGCAATCTCTTTGGCCCTCGATCGGTTATCAGGAAGATAATGACCCAACAGACAAAGGACAGCGATGGAGTCTTTCACTGCTAAACGGTGCAGGGTCGTTTCACCTTGTCAGCTGAACTCTGTCTACGAGGGGTACTTACTCGTTCTATCAAACCCACTGACACTACAATCTTGCCCATCGATACACTGGCCTGGCCCTACCCACTGCCGGTGTCATGATTCCTGTCCCTCTTGTCCCCAGCCCTCCAAGTTGTCAGGCTGGAGCCAGGCCACAATCACCTACATGGCCCTCAAGGGCCTCTCCGTCTAAAGACTCACTTGGAGTCAGACTTGGCGCTTGTGCACCAGACTCACTCACTCCCATAGGATAACATTGGGGATTGGACTTGTAATGCAATGATGGGGACAAGATGGATGCCCCCACATATTTGGGTTCCCAGAACTGCATGTGCAGTCTAGTCTTTTGGGTGTGGTTCAACCCAGAGGCACCTGGGATACCCAGAGACTTTTTAAGCCACACCCAGGCTGAGAAGCATGCTTTGCGTTTTCTGCACCTGCAGCGTGACACTTGTGTTCGGATCGGTCTCCAGTGGGCCTGCATCTTTCTTCTGCGCTCAACTCCTGCAAGAACACCATTAGGAACAGCCTTACCTTGCAGCCCTTCTGCCCATCATTCAACGCTCCTTCCTAATGAAGACGAAAAAAACAGAGAAAAGGCATTAGTAAGCATTTTACAGCTCTTCGCTTATTTTTTTTCAAATACAGTACGAGCTTCAAACGCTTACCTGAATCCCAGCCACTCTGGGGGAACTGTGTCTCCGGAACTTCTCATCCATCTGCAAGGCGGAAAAGACACTACAGGTTAGCGTGGAAACCTCTAGAGGCGCTGCATACCGCGCTTACTCACCGCATTTGTTCTTCATAACCGGCATCCACGCTGACATCGCGGCACCTAAAAGACACAGAAAAAGAACTCCGTTCAATACAAATACGAAAAGGGTGCATCGCGCATCATGCTCTCACTCACCTTCAGCGCCACTCATCTCAGCAGCACGCCACCATCCCCGGATGCCGGCCATCATCTAAGAAGGAAAGGAACAAAATTAGAGAACTGTTCAGACTCATTATACTTACCAGTCGGACTCTCGCCAGTGAAGTAACTAGGCACCAACGAGCCTGCATCAATCAACACGCCCCTGCGCTGAAAGCAGGACAGAGAGCACACCATCCAAGAAAACAAGGTGAGCTCTGGATCAAAGGGAAGGGTTGGACCCCGGGGAGGAAGGGGTTCAAGCACACAGAAATGATAGGGAGTTAAACTCTACCAATCCTGTGTTTCAGGCCCAGTCGCCAGTCGAATAGCCTCCAGGGAAGGGTTCGAGGTCGTAAGAGGCCAGGACCGGCTAGGACCGGCTGAGTGATGTCCCCGTGGATACCAGGTGAGCGTTAGAGCCGGGTGACAGCAGTGAGGCTAGCAGCAGTGTCTCAGACCGCAGGAGTTTTGTGTTCATTCACATACATATGTTCTGGATAGAGTTCAGGGATCTCTTCTGGAGACTGGGTACCGTTCCCACTCCAACCAATCCACATTTTGGCCACTCATTGGCTTAGTGGGAAGTCTTCCTCTAGGAGGCCCACAGTAATGACGGCCTCCTCCACAAGTCCACTATTCAATGTGGCTTGCTTGGGTAAGCCCTTGCAAGCAGGATCCCCTTTCCTATGGACAAGCTCCTTAAACGCGAAACAACCTTTGGGTGGAGAGAACACAGGTGTCCCAATGTTAGGGGTGACCCACTCTTGTTTATTCCATATATCACATGTATACAAAGAACAAGAAAAGATGTGAAAACACCAAAAAATATAATACATTGATGAGTAATACACAGGACAAAAATTGTGGTTCATCACATACATGTACAGAATAGTAACAATTATCAAAAACACATTTATAACTCGTATGAATGTGATACAACACATAATCAATTTCTTGGAATTGTGTAAATATAGATTCCACATAGGATGGTCATTATACAGAGTTATAAATACACCCTGCCATTTCCTAGAGTTGTTAAAACAACTGTGTTTCGTCCTGTATAGAGTTTTAGGGATGCCCTCATTTCAGCAGCCTTCATCGGGAAAGAAGATGATTTCAGTGTCTCATTCAAAGAGGTAGTCTATGGTCAAGGATCTAAAACATAAGCACAGTGTAGATCTAGTATTGAATGGGGTCTTATCTGGGTTATATTTGAAAGAAGCATGCTTGCTTATTTATTTTATTCCCCACAATGGGACACTTACCGTGCATTGAAGTATCATGCACTCTGCGAGAGAGGTCTGGATGAGTTTTCTGAGTTTTCTGACATTCTGTATGGGATCTGCAATAGCGACATGCAGAAAAGATTCAGACTATGAACCCTATCACAAGTAGAGGGGACATGCAATAAGGTAGTCCAGTTACCTTCTGGTTGATGGGTCCACATCTACTGATGTATAGGCTCCAGAGAGTGTCTCGGGCACTAGTCCTGTAGAATAATTACATATACTATTGATACACTTTTTGAGTCCCAATTGTTTGTTGTGTTATACAGTATAAGGTGTGGTATCTGAGTAATATGTTATGTTTTATACTGTCACAAGTGTGTGAATGCTCCAAATGTCTGGCCACTTTTCTTTATGAGCTCTCTGAAGTTCTTGAGGGGTTTTACAGAACTTCCTGAGGAGGGCTGCCTTCATGCTCACACAAATTGATCTTTCCTCAGGAGTTAACTGAAGAATTGCATCAGTCCCTGGTGTAGGTAAGCGACTCATCAGGGCTGCACCCCACAGTACCTGGTCCACCTCCTGTACCTGAAAAGCAAGCTCGAGGGCTCCAAACCAGGTCAAAAATATCCTTCCCAACTTCGTAAGCCTGCACTAAGCTTTGGGAATGTGGCGCCGGTATATATCTGGGCACCCTGGTTTGAGCCATTACTGCTGCTTTTGGTAGAGGTGGGTCTGTTGGCCTCCTTCTTGTCAAGTGCCAGAGTGTGGACCTCTCCCGCCCTGTCCCGCTCCATTGCGACCTTGTCCCACTCCATTGCGACCTTGTCCCTGTTTTTGTTCCTCCAGCTCCTCTCCTCCAACAGGAGCTTTCTAGCTATATTATATCATTAACAGCCGGGACAATTATTGGGCCACTTAGAGACTGTACTGAGGCCTGGGACATGTGGGATGCCGCACTAGCCCCTGACCTCCTTGGTACTCTAGAGTGTTGAGAAACCATGCATGCCCCCCAGTGGGATGGTTGGCGAGAAACAATGCTCTTGCTGTCATCCTCGTCATCTTCCACTACCCCTGCCGGAAGGTGGTCTTCATTTGGGTACACAGGGTCTAACCCATCTCCTGGGGTGGGGTCTTCTCCCCAACCACCCTTGCGTCTAAGCATGGAGGCTGGCCAGAAGCTAAGGTTTATTAACCTTAGTGCTGTGGGGAAGTCCCCTCTCTTGACACAGGCCACGCTCGAAATCCTTGTCCAAGCCTTTCATAGTCTCTGCCAAGATCCATGATTATTGAACAATACCTAGCAGAGTCTAAATGTTGCCTCCAACAGTGCATTTATCGTTGGGTGACTAAGCTGTGAGCAAGACTTCAACTCAATCTGACCACCTGCCACCAATGTGACGAATCAACTTACGTGGCACCAGTAGTCCAGGGATGAATATCCGTTTCTAAACCATCAATCAGCCTCAAACCTCTAGTACACCAGAAGGGACCCAAACAGATTGGAAGCACAATCAAATTTTAAACTTCCTTGTCCAATTTTGTTAATGTGACAGTATCCACACGTAAGAACATACTCCAGTTGGCTTTACCATTAAAAATTCTTGCAAAAGTATCAACACATGCACAAACTGGCTGTACTAAAATGCCAGTCGAGCTACATAATAACTTATCATGCTTGCTTTATCAAAGATGCCCAATACAAAATGTAATACCACAATAAAAAATGACTAGATTGACTCCATTTAAATGTCAGTCTAGCAACATAATAACACTTAGGCTTTTTTTTATCAAAGATGCCTAGTACAAAATGTCATGCCACAGTAGGAATAATACCACTGATCCTGGTGGTTTATCAAAGATGCCCGATAGAAAATGTCATGCCTCAGTATGAAATGGCTAGACTGGTTGCATATAAAATGACAGACTTGCTTCGTAATAACACTTATCATGCTTGCTTTATCAAAGATGCCCAATACAAAATGTTATGCCACAAAAAGAATAACACTGATCATGCTTGCATTATCAAAGCTGCACAATATAAAATTTCATGCCACAATAAGAAATGCCTAGACTGGCTGAATTAAAATGCAAATCTAGCTGCATAACACTTATCATGCTTGCTTTATCAACCATGCGCAGAAAAAAATGCCATGCCTGCTCCATGGTGTGCCAGCGCCTTGTAGTCAGACATAATCACATTAATGATAAATGTGATTATGTGTGATTGCGAGGGGCTGGGTGGCACAGAGGGCAGATGTGTCAGAAGCTGGGGTCCCAGGGTACATTTGTGGCATTTTTTATTGGGCATAGATGCAAAGGAAAAACTTCCACGGCCACCCCCTGAGGCCGAGTGCCTCACAGGCACACATTGTGTGCATGTGAGGTGCTGGGGGGCCCAGTGATGGTATTTTTTACTGGGCATCTATCAGATGCCCATTAATAAATGCCATTCCTTCCCTCATTGCCCTCCAGCGCCTCATATGCCAGATAATCAATTGTATAAAACTAGATTAGCCACGCCAAAAGTCATCATCCAACTGACCTCAAGAAGTCCATACCTTATGGGGAATTCTTGAGAGCTAAGCGTATATGCAGTTCAGATAACGATTTCCTTAATGAAGCTAAACTCATTGGCAAGAGATTTTTGAGTAGATGGTATGTCAAGAGCTCAGTGGTTGAATGCTACGATAAAGCAGAAAAATCCAATAGGATCGACCTCTTCAAATCCAAAAATAAACCTGCAGATAAAACAATCAGATTTATCACAGGATTTAATAATCAGGCACAAGCAATCAAATCCATCAGGCACAAGCACTGGAAGGTATTGACTACAGATGATGATCTATGTAAAGTTTTGAACTCAAGACCTAATGTTACATTTTGGAAAGCAACTACTTTAAAAAACATCTTAGCCCCTAGACACACAGAGTTGGCTTCGTAACAACAGTCAAAATGTAGGTTTTACCAAATGATGTAACTGCAAAATGTGTGATTATGTTTCAAAAAAATCATATGTCAGTTCTAATGGGCTCACATGGAAACATAAACATAGAATAACATGCATCACAAATTCGTAGTGTATGCTGTTATATGCAGTTGTAGATTCACTATATTGGATCCACGATAGGACCTCTGAAATTGCGTATCCTTCAACACTACAGAGCGACTAAAAACAAAGACCTAACCTCCTTGCCCATGCATTTTGCTGAGAAGCACAACAGTAGTGTCAAAGATATGTCATTCTTAGCTTTACCCCATGTCCCCCAACATAAGAGATTGGGCAACAGAGCTAAAACTATGCCAACTTGAGGCTAAGTTGATCTGCATATTTGACACCCTGAAGCCGAATGAGCTAAACATTGATTCCGAAATGTATGTCTTTTTACATGAATAAGGTGGACAGTCATGAGATCAAATAAGTAGAATTCTACCATTATTCCTGAATCACCATCTAATTGAGACTGATTGTCAGGTCCTTATGAGTGTGTAAAATGAGAGAGGTTTAGAGTATGATACTGGTACAAGTATAGCTCTCAAACATCCTTTATCGGCAAAAATATATATCTCTCTCTTACATGTAATTGTATCACTTAATATTCTTCTTTGTTTACTTTTTGTTTTGTTGCCAGAATAACTACTTTTCATTAAGTCTGTGACGGTTTAGTTGGGTATAAATATACCCATGAGTTCTTAGGTCATCTATTTAGGCCATGATGGTAGTGAATCCTCACTGGAGGAATTTAATGCTAAGAGCCATGTTTACAGTACTTACATTTTATATGCACCTGTCCTGGTTCTTTTGGAGAATACATTGCCCCTTAGATCCCCATGCCCACTGGCTGTGTTAACTAGGGTAATAATGAGTTTGAAAGCACTAGCACTTTAGCCCTTTTGAATACTGTTTAACTGGTGTGTTACATTATGATCTGCTATTTAATGGATCAAAAGCACAGACACTTTATACGTATAGTGCTATATAAACTATCTGCGAGTTATCTCATTGTAGGTAAAATTACTTCTGAATAATAGCTCGATAGTTCTAGGATGTATCATATCTTGTCATTGGAGAGAAATGTGTATATTTTTATGTAGATAGCACCAGCACTTTAGCCCATTTGTTTATTATACAATGTGTTGGTTACATCTTGATTCGTTATTAGATGGATTCAAGCATAAATACATTTTTTACAATGTGTATAGCAGTTTAATACATGCATTGCAGATCGAATTTTCGATACGCACACTGGGCATTGCAATTCAATTACTGCATTGGTACGAATCCGCATTGCAGTCTACCATGAACATAGCTGGTAAACAGGCTTTCTTGGGTACATAGGGTGGTAATGGATGCTGCGCTTTTTTCCCTTTTTTTTTTAAACTTGCACGATTGGGGATTGATCGACTGCCGGATGGGAATGTACTCCCAGTCTGTGCAGCCGAGTTTATACCAAAGAGCACATTAGTGCATATCTCGCACAAATCTTTTATAAATATATTGTTCCAAAAAAGAGGCGAAAAATCATGTGACAGGAGACAGCCCACCATGCCATTTATAGATGCATTCTTATAATAGTTGCATTCATCTATATAGTTTGATAGAATGTAATCTTTCATCATTTTATGGAGTTTTAAAACAGTCCAATATGGTGGATTTCGTAGTCTTAAAGATCATAGAACTCTAGATAGGTGGAATGACCTCCTGGTCACATGACTAACCAGGCAAAGGTGGGCGGTGCATGTTACCCAATTTTCATTTCTTTAAATGTATGTGTGAGCAAATAAACAAATGGATTGAGAACAAGCCTGAAGAAGCTCGTGGAACGCTTGGCGTCATCCACGTTCCTGGTGAAAGTTTCGAATGCCATAGTTTCGAATGGCAAAGTTTCGAAAATAATGCATCGAAAAAATGCATTTATTTATTTATTTTTTTAATGGGAGGGAGGGGTCGCCCCCAAGCCCCGTTTTTTTACCCCTTAAAAACCACTATAGGAAAGAAAAAAACTTTACCTAAACATTTTTTCGATGCATTTATTTTCGAAACTTTGGTATTCAAAACAATGCATGGATACCGTCATATCCACCCGGTTGGGTGAGTTTTGTGCTACACCTGGTCTGCATTAATATGATGGTGTGTTATTTTTTAACCATATATGTGATGCGCATGTTTATATGAATTAAAGAAATTCTTTTTTGTTACACCAAGTCTGGTCTAGTGTGCTTGGGCGTCTGTTACAGTTCCACAATTGCAGTCTACCAACACTCTTTAGCTGCTGTGGATTTCTGTTGTTTTTTTTAATAGATAATCAAGTGTGTGTATATGCGAGGTGCTGGGGGGCTTAAGGGCCGGGCTTGACATTGCATATGAGGCACTAGGAATCCCAGCGGATTGGGCTGGCATTCCTTACTGGGCATACCCAGTAGAAAATGCCATGCCTGCCCACTGTCCCCCAGTGCCTCACACAATTAATGTAATTGTGTGTATGCGAGGCCATGGGGGACACTGGGGTAAGGCATGTTTTTTTTTTTTTTTACTGGAAATCTATCATAGATGCCCAGTAAAAAAAATGACACGCCTTTACCTTGGATTCCGAGCCCCTCACACATGCACACTATCAATGTGGTTATGTGTGTATGCCAGTCACTGGGGGTCCTGAGGGCAGGGATGGTCTTTAAAAAAATATATCATGCCTGTCCCCTGGGCCCCACAGCACCCCTTGTTGGTGGGAAAGGAGATGTGCAACAAAGGAATTTTTAAAATGGCCTTGTTGTACAAACCTCCTACCCCCACTCGACAAAATCATCTCGGAACAGCACAAACGCACACACTTACACAGCATGTACACAGCAAGCACTCGCTGTCTCATTCACAGTCACCCAGACCCACAGTTATCACAGCGTTTGTACAGGGTAATAACAGAATAAATAAAGTAAAAACTTTACAGATCATTGTGTTAGTAGGCAGTAGTACAGGCAAAGTAGGAGACAGTCCATGCTGAGAGTGTTAGTCAAACTTGTTGAACATCCAAGTTTTCAACAGTCACTTGAATGCTAGGTAAGAGGGCTAATTTCTTAAGTGTGGAGGTCAGAAGCTCCTCGGGGCGGGGGCTGTGGTGCTGAAACTAACCTCTTCCTGCTCTGGCTAGTTTGAAACTTGGAACAACTAGGGTGAGCTGGTGAGAGGAGTGGAGTGAGCGACAGTGCTGTTTCTTAGTGATGCAATGGTTCAAGTACATTGTAGATGCATCAGTGCGCGATAGTCAAGGTTTTGAAGTCAATATGTGCTTTTATTGGTAGCCAATGGACTTCTCGGCGAGTTGCAGAATGGTGGTCCGATTTGCAGAGGCCCAGAGCTGCTGCCCAGAGCTTTGTTTTGAAGCAGTTGTAGCTTTGCTAGATTGTAAGTGGCGTGCCCTTGAATAGGGCCTTGCAATAGTCTAGTTTGCGCAGGATAATGGCTCTGAAGAGCGTGAGGCAGTTGTTGGGGCTCAGGAATTGTTTGCTTTAATGAGATAAGTTTGGCGGTGTGAGAGGTTGAGGATGCCAGAGCATTGCCAGGCCTCGTCATGGTTAATTCCGATCGAGGTAAACTCCCAGGGTTTTTGCATGTTTGAGGTCAGGGATGGTAGAGCCGTCAATCGTGAAGGAGGCGTAGGAGGGGTTGAGAGCTTTGAGCCAAGCGGGAGGGCCTACAATATGTCTTATCATTGAGGCAAAGGTTATGGGTAGCCATCCAAGACTGAATGATGCAATGACTTTGTTAATGGTGTTAGAGTCATTAGTGTAGTTGCCGGAGGGGGGGATGAGAATTTGCTTGTGGTCCGCAAAGTTGGTGCAGGTGTTGCTTAGGGTGTCAAGTATGTCAAAGAGGGGTTTAGTGTAGGTGGTGTAGAGGGTCGGGAAAGGCAAGAGCCTTGTGGGACACCAAGAGGGACAGGGATAGGATCAGCTGAGTGGATGTCAATGAGTACTCTGGAGGTACGGTCACTTAGGAAGGATTTGATCCATCGGACTGCCTCGGGTGAGAAATGGAAGATTCCGGGAAGGTTGTGGCAGAGTAGGTCATGGTCCACGAGATAAAATGCAGCAGAGAGGCCTAGGAAGAGTAGGATGGCAGCATTGCCAGCATCTCTAATGCTGCCAAGTTGCAAGCTATGACCATCAAATAATAACGCAGTCCCAGTGGGGTCTGTCAGAATACTAATAAACCTATTGCCAATCCTTCTAAATACAAAATGGTGTGGGATAACAGTCTTCAAGAAATGATCGGTCAGGATAGTTGACCAATTGGCTTCCCTTCCCCACGTTTTCAGCACGGGAAAGGTGGCACGTGCGGGCTTCGCACACACTATGGCTTCTTGGCCATGAGGTAACATTTCAACACGTAGGCATCAAGACCTTCCGCCAAAGTCTCTATCGCAATGACAGTCTCCTATTGTAAAGGGCCTGATGTAACAAACAAAACACAAAGGTTCCTTTCCTTTGTCAGGATTTTCACTTTCACAAGTTCAAGACTGGTCTCCTCCTTCGGGCTTGGACCACGGGTCCCCCTCGTCCGGGCTCAGACCCCTTTTCTACAATGTTCACAATTTGGTCTCCCTTCTTCGGGCTCAGACCATGGATCCCCCTCGTCCGGGGTCAGATCCTCTTTTCCACAATGTTCACAACTTGGTCTCCCTCGTTCGGGCTCGGACCATGGATCCCCTTTGTCCGGGCTCAGATCCCTTTTGATACCAGAATCGAAGTCTTTCTAATGTGCGATGGGTTTTGCTTAAACCGTTGCAGGACCACAATTTACACTTCACTTCAATGAAGAGGAGCAGCTGCATGCCTCTGCAGGAAATCCTGCCCTCTATCCCCTATATGTTGGAAGCCTGAGATCGTGCCATGCTTAGCACCAGCAGTTGTGAACATTCCACAGCAAGTATTCGAAAGAAGGTACCCTCTGAGAAAGCCCTATAAAATGTATCCCCGAATAGACTACAAGCTGAGGGAGGAACTCCCTGAAGGAATATGAAAAAGAGTGAAAGAGAAGCCGGTGACATCACAAGTGATGAGTGTGACATACAGAGAATACTGGTTGAAGAGAATGTACGGAAATTGATGATGAGGTTAAGAGTCAAGTGAACTTCCATATGCAAAGAGAAGATTGCGCGTGTGCGAAGCACTACAGAAAATGCAAACCATTTAATAACTGTACAGATGCTGTAACGCAAGTAGATTAAGTAATCTTAGAAGCTGGCTATATGTAGTGAATAGGCTGCAGGCGAAGCCGCCACTGTATAGAAACTGGAAATCAGTGTCATGAATTTAGTAAGCCAGGACCCATGGAGAGAGAGGCAGAGAACTGTGTTGCAGCAAGCATTAACTGAGATTGTGGAAGCAAATGGAGAGGCTGTCTGGTATGGTATCAAAGCTGAAGCTGCCAAGATCGGTTATCTATTCTTGAAGGCAGTGGACCTGTGAAGCTGAATCATCCCTTGTTACGGTGCAAAGAAAGAACACCAAGCGTGCCAAGTTTTATTCGTTTAAGACATTTCAATGCTGCAAAATGGACCAAATCGTGGTCTCCTGTAATGTGAGCCAAGAATGGAAATAGAGTTGAGCGTGGAGCCCTGGAACGACGATAGTGCGTGCTCGCACTCCCATATATTCCCATGGACAAGAATACTTTGCAAGGCCAAGTTCAAAGACAGTCTTTATGGCAGAAGGCATGGGTGATGAGAGAAGTTGGGCTATTTGGGTGGGGGGGTAAGGTCAAGTCCACCTCCTAGCACCTGGGTCTGAGCATACGTGGTGCTAAGTGAACCGAATGTTCCAGAATGGCACGAATGTGCCAACCAATTATAGAGGGCCGTATAACGAAGGGCCTTATAGTTTAAAGACCAATGATCTACTGTGTACTTAATAGTGTTGAAGATGACATGTTTTTAGAGGTAGGCATAAGCTGTCCACCTGACAGTAGATATCTAATCACAATCCCAACCCTTATAGAAAGTATACTTATATATATCCTTGAATATATCACAATCCTTCAAAGGTTTTTCTATCATTTGCCACATAGTATGATGTCACATCTGACGTATTTTGTGCATCTAAGGATGTTTTTATCAGAAAAGGACTGAGAGCTCAAGCGAATGTCTGTTGGTGTCCTTTGTAACTCCCTGTTTTAGATAATTGTTATTAAAACAGCACCTTTGCCATCTTCCTGAGTTCAATCATTTGGTGTCCGAGTTATTCTGCATCCCCAGCCATTGCATGCACGATACCCAAAGGGCCATAGCCTCATCATTCTTCTACTTTTGTTTCTTTTGCCACAATACCGTACAGAGACCTTTGACTGAGCACATTCACAGTGCCGGACCACTCTGTCAATGGTATTGTATCTTTCCTTCTAATGGTTAAATGTACACCAGCAATTTAGCTTCACTCGCATCTTTCATCACACATGTTGCTGCTTGCAACCTTGACTCCCCCAACTCACTAGCTGTGTCGTTTACTGTTGCTTATTTGTTCTTGGAGCCAACAACGATACCATGGTGTCTGCTGCTCCTCCCCGCCTTGGTCAGTTACACGGGAGGACCCTCGGTATCGACGACACAGCATGCAGGATTCTTCAGCCTGGTTTCCAGATCTTATGTTTTTCTGCCTTGAAGGTTTCTTGAAAGTAGCAGCTTCCTGGCAAAAAGGTCAAGGGTGTTGTCTCTCTCACAAACCTCTCGTGTCTGGCCATCTTTCTCCCCTCATTCAGGTGCCGACTTGAAACTGCTGTACCTTTGTGTGTTTTGCCTCACTCAGAGTGTGCTCTCGTGCTGTGCCTTTTATCCGTGTGGGGAAGTGTAATGGAAGTCAGGCGTGAGTGATTGTCGATAATTGCCTGACCTCGCCTGACCATAGTATTGTGACTTGTCAGGTACACGTCTCAGGTACAAGTCTGTTTTCTCCCAGAGCGGGTTGTCCATGTAAAAGTGTTGGTGCAGGAAAAGGGGCCGGGGCTTGAGTTTATAAATACCCCATCGGGTAGTATGGGGTAAAGGTGTTACAGGGGAGAGGGGGATACTGTGTCTCACCATCTGTTGTCCCACTCCCCGAGGACCCCTCACCCAGGTGATCCTCCCACACTGGTCCACCCCCAGGGTCTGGATCCAAAGGCAATGGTCGTGCCCTGGCCACCAGAGAGAGAGATCCGTCAGGACTAGCGGGTGGGATGCGTAGGTTTGACAGTGAGTAGGGCTTTCTTAGTCTTTTTTTTTGTTGCAGAGTAATTTGATTTTGGTAGTTAGAGCTGTTTGAATATTAGTGCACCATGCTTTGTCAGGCTGAACTAAGGAGGTTTGTGCCCAAGTGTTTCCTAATTCGTGCAACATTGCGAAGAGTTTCTTGGTGTTGGAGCTTACCATGCTAATTCGGTTGTCATAGGAGGCAGCTTTAGTCGGAAAAATAGTGGCCTTGTAGGTCTTGGAAGTGGTGGCTAGTAGGGAGGCATTCTTGGGGGCGAGGTGTTTCTTATGTAGATGCTCAATGGCTCTTTTCTGTCTGCAGAGCAGAACTAGTTAATCTGTGAACCAGATGTTAGTGGGTTGGAAAGGTTTTAGAGCTTTGTTTTTAAAGGGAGCATGTTGATCTAACATGACTAGGAGACTTTCATGGTAGTGGTTGGCAAGGACAGTGGGGGTCTTGCAGTTGGGAGGCCGTGTTTCAATGAGAGTAACCAAGGTGGGTTTGAGAGTTTCATGAGTGAGCTTCCGAGTGCTACTCGCTAGGATTTGGATGGATGGTGGTCTGGTTTTGTTGTTCGGAAGTTCATGTCGTGGAGGGCTTGGACCGCAGTGGTAGCTTTATAATCAGCGGTATCACTGAAACCCAGATGGAAGTCACCTAAAATTATGTATTTGGTGGCTACTTTGAGGAAGGGTGTCATGAGGAGGTGGATTTCAGAGTCCGGTGAGCTGGAGGCATTAGGTTGCCTGTAGAGCAGGAGAATGGTGGACGAAGTCTGGGGCTTAGTCTTAAATTCAAGTAATAGCGTTTCATATCCCTCAGTAGGAGGCAGAGAAATGGAGCGCATATGGAGGTCAAATTTGTAGATGACTACGACTCTGCTACCAATGGCGTTAGCATGGTTGGTTCTGTGGATCGAGTAGTTAGGGGGAATAGCAATGCTGTGCATAGGACCCAAGGCACTATTTAGCCAAGATTCTGTAATGGCTAGTAGGTCAATTTGGTTCTCCAGCATTGGATCTTTCATAGATTCAGATGCTTGAATATTCCCCGTCGTCAGACTGGGAATCCTCGGTGATAAATTAAATAATAATAATAATAATACATTTTTTTTATATATATATATATATATATATATATATATATATATATATATATATATATATATATACCTACACTGCCACCTAGCAGTGCATGTACATAGCCCATTATAGCCTATGAGCCACTTCATTGTGTAGTCCCTCCACCTCACTTTGGTCCTTTATGGCCCCAGCCAATGAGGTGGCAGGGCTTAAGCTCCGCCCCCGGCAGCCATCTTCAGATTTTTCACCGCAGTCTATCAGACACAGGGAATCCTCAAGCTCTCTGAGCTTTTCCAAATTCTTTCTACTTTTGTGTGGAATATATTTATAAAATATATTCCATCTTGTTCCCCTTCCTAGGGGCTTTCTTTCCAATTAACCTTGGTGGCAAAACTTGTTGTTTTCCTCTCAAAATCGTCGACTGAACTTCTCTTCAGAAATGGAGGCACCTCAGGCTGTCAGGAAGCCTTCCCTGTTCAGGGACTGCACGAGGTGCAAGAAGAAATTGGTTTACTACAAGGACCCCCACGAGCATTGCATTTATTGTCTGTACCCACATGACATTAAAAAATGCGAGATTTGTAAAACTTTTTCCACCAAGACCCTTCATGACAGGCATAGAAGACTCCTTTCATACCTGAAATCCAGGGATCAATCTTCGGACGAAGAGTCTGTTAGAACAGCTCCTGTCCAATCCAGCACTCCATCTGAGAGGCAAACTTCAAAGAGAAGGGCCTCTTCAGTGGAAAGGAGTTCCTCTCCCAAATCCAAAAAGAGGAAGCTGGAATTGATACCCTTTCTGCCTCCAGTTGACCTTTCAAGCCAGAAAAAGTCAGCAAAATCTGCCTCCAGAGGTAAGGAGGAGTTTGCAAAAAACGGGGGGGGGGCAGTCGTCGGCGGGTAAACCGCCCACGAATGAAGGGAAAGGTAAAGGCCCGTCATCGGCCATACCGTCGACGAAACCAGCATCGACGACGTCAACGCTTAAGACATCGTCGACAGTTAGATCATCGTCATCGGATGTGTCGACCACGAAGCAATCGTCGACGAGCAAGAAACACCACTCGTCCACGAAGCATTCATCCATGACACAGTCGTCCATGGAGCACACTCCACATTCGTCAACGAAGCCCTCGTCGAAGGGAAAATGTCAGTCGTCGACGACGAATCTCTCGTCGACTGGAAAATCTCAGTCGTCGACGGGAAAATCTCAGTCGTCGGCGAAGCCCTCGTCGACGGGAAAATCTCAGTCGTCGACGGGAAAATCTCAGTCGTCGGCGAAGCCCTCGTCGACGGGAAAATCTCAGTCGTCGACGAGAATAACACCATCCATAACGCCTTCAGAGGCACCGCAAGTTACAGAGGAATTACTGCCTCTTACTCTGGAAGCTCCTGTCATTACAAGCAATATCATTGAGAAGAATACTGTAACTGAACCTCTGGTGCAACAATTTTCACCTTTGGGGCACATGGCAGAACTTCCGGATATAATTCTTCAGGAAGAATTCTCCGATGCAGAAGTGGCGGAAGAGTCCAGCGGTCCCTTACCGAAACAATACAGCCCTCCTTGGCACCCGTCCACGGGAGAATCCGAATATCCTCATGACCCGGTGCTCATGTTATCCGTGCAGAGGATTGTAGAAGAATTTTACAAACGGCAAAGGGAGAAGCAAATTCCGATTAATCCCATTCCTAGAGAGTCATCCCCGATTCCAGGCACATCGGGTTGCTCTCCTTACAGGAGTAAACCGCAAAAACGGATGAGATCACCTGCTCAAAGACCGAGGGGCAGCACTCACAGTGCTTCACCTACAAGAGTCCCGTCACCACAGTCATCGCACAGACCGCGATCTCCGGACGTAGATCCCACCATGGTACCGTCCACCATCTCGGTATCAGACTGGCAGGAGGATCCTTTTGGTGAATTTTCGGAACCAGAAGAAGGAGAAATAACTCAGGAGCCAGACGCACACAGTGATTGGGATGACTACGTCGTCGAGAAGCCCAGGAGGAGAGACTCGCCGGGCAAGGCCTCACCACCGGATGATCTCGTTTCTTTCCACACCATAATAGGTAAAGCCGCAGAACTGTTTAAAATTCAGGTTTCTTCGGAGGAAAGGCAATCAGTGCTCTATGAGCACAGGGACAAACGAAGGAGGACAGTGACCACAATTCCCCTCCTCAATACCATCTGGGATTCCGGATCCAAGATCCTATCTACGCCCTTATCAACTCCGGCGTTGATGTCCAGGCCAGAAAAGAAATATAAAGCTCCGGATTCGGCACCGCTTTGTTTAAGGGGTCATACGAAACCGGACTCAGTTATTACAGTGGCGGCCAGAAAGAAACTCGCCAACCCCTCCTCACCTTTGTCGGCACCACCGGATAAGGACGGACGCAAATTGGAAGCCATGGGCAGGAAAGTTTCATCTTCTGCATCACTTACAATCAGAGCGGGTAATGCACTGGCCATGACCGCATGATTCGATCGCGAGCTTTGGCTCTGCATGTCTAACTTGGCGAAACAATTACCACCGGAGCTCCAGGAGGAGGCAAAATCCATTATCGCGGATGGTGAAGCAACATCGGATCACATGATCGACGCGCCAGTTGATGTGGCCGAATCGGGCTTCAGGCAGATGGCACACGGTACAGTGCTCAGAAGGCAGGCCTGGATGAAGGCTACTAACTTTAGACCCGAAGTTCAGGCGCAGATTCTGGACATGCCATTTGACGGTCAAGATCTCTTTGGGAAAAAGATAGACGACCATTTGAAAGCAATCAAGACAGACACTGACACAGCCAGAGCCATCAGTTCTTTAAAGGACAAAAGTAAGGACCATCGGTCCTTTCGGCCCTTTAGAGGTTCATCTTCCAAATTCAGGGGATACAGTCGTTCCTCCTCCTATGGTCAGAAAGCACAAGGCGGCACGTACCAAGGCAATAAATATCAGTCATCCAACAGATACGCCCATAGAGGCAGACGTGGCTCCGCCCAAGGGAAGTCGCAAGGCAAGCAGAACTGACGACCAATCCCCTCCCCCCCCTTCGCCACGCCCCGGTGGGGGGAAGGGTGAGCCAGTTTTTCCAACGCTGGCGGTCAATTACGTCGGACAAATGGGTGTTACAGGTGATCCGAAAGGGTCACACCTTGAAATTTCTGGACCAACCTCCTTCCCTGCCTCCAACTCCCCGCAGAGTGCATATACTAAGACAGGTCATGTCCGAAGTGCAAAAACTGCTCCAGAAGGCAGCAGTAGAGCCGGTACCCTATTCTCAGAGGGGAAAAGGTTTCTACTCCCGATTTTTCCTCGTCAGAAAGAAAAACGGTCAATGGAGGCCCATCTTGGACCTGAGGGCTCTCAACAAGTTCATCAAGCGCATAACTTTCAAGATGGTAGCTCTACAAGGGGTGCTACCTTGGTTAAACAAGCACGACTTCTTGGCCACTTTAGACTTGGAGGATGCATACTTCCACATTCCGATCCATCCAGCACACAGGCAGTTCCTCAGGTTCACAGTGGGAGGGCTCCACTTTCAGTTTCAAGTGCTTCCGTTCGGTCTAAAATCGGCACCAAGAGTTTTCACGAAGTGCCTGGCACCGGTAGCGGCAAGTCTCAGGAGAGCAGGAACGGACGTTTTTCCATACCTGCCTGATAAAGGCAAGTTCAGCTGCAAAGGCTCGTTCGGCAGTGTCGAGGACGGTCAACCTTCTAAAAGAGTTAGGTTTCTCCATCAACCAGACGAAGTCCTGCCTCGTTCCCAGCAAGGTAGCTCTCTTCCTGGGAGCCGAGCTCGACTCCAGCATTCCCAGAGTGAGACCATCCTCAGAGAGAATAGCAGCGATTCTACGCTCAACTTCGAACTTCCTACAGAAAGAGACAACATCTGTACGCTCTTACAAATCCCTATTGGGCATGATGTCATCGTGCATATTCCTCATACCGAACTGCAGGCTTCGCATGAGGCCGATTCAGGAAGCTCTGGACCACCAATGGAAACAAGCTTTCGGATGCTGGGAAGACATTGTCCAGATTCCATCGACATTGCACAAGGCCCTTCGATGGTGGAACGTTCCGAGGAATCTTCTACAGGGAATGCCGTTTCGGGCACCGACATCGACCCTCCTGCTGCGGACGGACGCTTCCCTATCAGGCTGGGGCGCTCATCTTGCGGACCTCCAAACCAAGGGATCCTGGTCGGCACAAGAGTCCCAGCTCCACATCAACGTGTTGGAGCTCAGGGCCGTAAGGTTGGCGCTGAAAGCCTTCCTACCGGTTATAGCTGGTCAAGTTCTTACGGTCCAGACAGACAACACGACCTCCATGCACTATACAAACAAGCAGGGAGGCACGAGGTCTCAGATTCTGTCGCAAGAAGCCCAACAGCTATGGGCATGGGCCTTGCGCTATGGGATACAGATCAGGGCAGAGCACCTTCCAGGAGTAGACAATGTCCTAGCGGACAGATTAAGCAGAGAATACACAGCGTCACACGAGTGGGAGTTGGACGACAGAGAAACCCGACGGATATTTGCCTTATGGGGCCATCCGCAGATCGACCTTTTCGCCACCAGGAACAACAAAAAATGCAAGAGATTTGCGTCAAGATACCCCGAGCACCAATCGCTGGGAGACGCGTTCTCAGTGGATTGGTCGGGGAAGCTCCTCTACGCCTTCCCACCCATTCCCCTCATGTCGAGGGTACTTCGCAGGGTGAAAGAACAGGATTGTTCCTTGATTCTTATTGCACCCGATTGGGCACGGCAAGTCTGGTACCCGACGCTGAGACATCTATCCTGCAAAACCCTGATTCGTCTCAAATCACATCAATATCTACTGACACAACAGAACCGCAAGGTCCTCCACCACGACCCGAGGAGCCTGTCCCTCAAAGCATGGTTCCTGAGCAGCGTAAACTAATGCACCTAAAGTTACCATCAGAATGCTGGGATATCATCAGTGCCGCTAGAGCCCCGTCCACGCAACTCACCTACACCAGAAAATGGACCAGGTTTTCCAAATGGTGCGAGACCTCTGCGATCGATCCCCTCACGGCCTCGGTTGATCAAATTCTGCCTTACTTGTTGCACCTGGCTAAATCAGGGCTCTCACTGTCCTCTATCAAGGTCCATCTGTCAGCCATAGCGGCCTACACAGTAACCGCGGAGACGCAAGCCTTACTCTCCTTACCGGCGATCAAGATCTTCCTGAAAGGGCTGATGCGTACTTATCCGCCTACACCTACACCAGTTCCGGACTGGAGCCTCAACACCGTCTTAACAGCCCTCATGCAACCTCCCTTCGAGCCCATACATAGATGCGATATGAAATTCTTGTCCTGGAAGACATCCTTCCTGGTAGCCATCACATCGGCCAGAAGGATCAGTGAGTTGCAAGCTTTGTCTTCGGAACCTCCATTTACCTTGTTCCAGAAGGACCGCGTCATCTTAAGGCCTCACCCGAAGTTCCTCCCCAAGGTACTTTTGGAGATGTCGTTCACTGAGCGCATTGTTTTACCAACCTTCTTCCAGAATCACGCTTCGGAAGCGGAAAGGACATTACACTCTCTAGACGTTTCTAGGGTGTTGAAGTTTTACTTGCAAAGAACCAAGGAGTTCCACTCCTCAAACCGGCTATTCATTTCCTTCTCTGGCCGTACCAAGGGCCAACATATATCCAAACAAAGTCTGGCACGCTGGGTATCGTCCTGCATCACCCACTGTCATCAGTTGAAAGGCGACCCTTTAACTAGACCGCCGTCTGCGCACTCCACCAGAGGAAGGGCGGCGTCAACAGCATTTCACGCAGGGGTGGCTTTGAAAGACATATGCAGAGCTGCCACGTGGAGCACTCTACATACTTTCGCGAAACATTACTGCCTGACTGAAGATACCAACAAAGAAACTGCAGTTGGACAGGCAGTGCTCCGCCATCTCTTTGTATAAGGTAGGACCAGCCTCTATTCCCACCTTTCCCGAAGTATGTAACCGTTGTGTTGCTGCATGGTAAAGGTTTGATCAGAAATATGTTTTTCTGTAATTATGCATATCTGTTTATAATGGTGGCATGTTTTAACTGCTTGGTATTCTATTCAAGCATCTGAATCTATGAAAGATCCAATGCTGGAGAAGTCTTAGTTACTTACCTGTAACTGTATTTCTCCAGCATTGGTATCTTTCATAGATTCACATGCACCCGCCTGCCTCCCCTGAGAGGCTGCTCCTATGCTCGGCATCCATCATACTGTAATCTCTACGGTTCAAAATCTGAAGATGGCTGCCGGGGGCGGAGCTTAAGCCCTGCCACCTCATTGGCTGGGGCCATAAAGGACCAAAGTGAGGTGGAGGGACTACACAATGAAGTGGCTCATAGGCTATAATGGGCTATGTACATGCACTGCTAGGTGGCAGTGTAGGTATATATATATATAATTTTTTTTATATATATATATATATAAAAAAAATTATTATTATTATTTAATTTATCACCGAGGATTCCCAGTCTGACGACGGGGAATATTCAAGCATCTGAATCTATGAAAGATACCAATGCTGGAGAAATACAGTTACAGGTAAGTAACTAAGACTAGTCGATGATCAGGTCTTGAGCTTCTATAGCGTGGGCGCCCAGGTATCTGATGTTAATAAGGGTGCAATTAAGTGGTTTATTCTGGTCAGTAGGTGATTGGTTGCCATGCAGACTCATGGTAGGCGGAAGGGAGGTGGCGAGGTCCGGCTGAATAGCCTAAGCAGTCTGTAGTTGGTTGTGATAGGGTAGGAGAGCTGTTGGAGATCAATGGGGTGCCGGGAAGTTCTAGAACTTAGGTTGTGTAATCTTTTGGCTTCTCGGGGGGTGGGGGAGTAGTCATGGGTTTAGGTCTGGGGGGTGAAAGTCATTTGAGGGACAGAGCAGGTGGAAGGGCACTCATGGGCTTGGGTAGCACATGTGGCAGGGCACTCATGGGCTTAGAGCTGGTAGGTGACAGGGCGCCAGTGACGCTTAGTGGGCTTGGGTTGCTTGCAAGCTTTGACAAGAAGTAGCTTGGGTAGGGTGCGATTGCATAAGAGTTGGGGAGGAAGTGCGGGATGTTAGACTGTATGAAGGGTTTAGCAGGGGCCAGGAAGGAAGTGGGCAGGATATGTGGGTCTGTGGGCATATCTCCTACACCAGTAAAGGTGTTCAGGGCTGGTACAGAGATGGAGTTCCCAGAGGAGATGAGCAAAGCAGGTGGGCCATACGTAGAGACTTCATAGAGGCTTTATTGCCAGAACTACACTGGGAGTCAGAGCATGTCCACACGTATCCTTCCCCTCCGGAGAACTCCTCACAGTCAAACTGCCACTTTCACCTTCACATACCATGACCTTACACTTCATATATCGGCCTCCCGGTCCTATCTCGTCCTTTGAGGAAGATATCTCCTCCTTACTCTCTTCTAACACCAAACCTAATTTGCAGATCATAATACTAGGAGATTTCAACCTAGGTCTCAATGACAACAATGCCCTAACATTGGCTAATACCATCACAGAACTGGGTTTCACACACTGTATCAACCTCCCTACCCACAATAAAGGAAGACAGTAGACTGGTTTTGCGACCTTAATTGTGATACCAAAATTATCACTAATGAACAATGTGCCTGGACTGACTATCACAATCTCATTACCCTACCTGTCAAGTCCCAAGTCACAATGAACCCCATAGACCGCCCTCACCCACACTCTGACCAGAAACAAACATAATATAACCGTGGATAGTCTACTACCATTACTCCAACCCATTACCAACCTCACACTCTCTAGTTCAGACCCCACAATGCTTGTTGAACTCCCTCAACTCCTGGTTCACCCCCAACCTCAAAGCTTTGCGCAATGAGAAAAGAAGGGCAGAAACCCTCTGGAAGACCAACCTGTCAGATCATAATGAGGAAAAACTGGCTCTAATGACCAAAAACTTAAGAAGGATATACTCCAAACGAAAAAAAGACACTTACAATGACAGGATCAACAAAGCAAGCTCTAACACTAGAGAACTGTTCATCATTTAAAAGAGCTAGAGTGACCTACCCCCAATCAGAAACCTGCACCAAGGACAAGACTTGGTGTACTAATATCCAAACCGCACTAGCTAACAAAATCGTCCTACTTCAAAAGAAAATAGAAAATAAAAAACGTAAAATAGCCAAGGATTTACCTGCACCAAATTCGCACTCAATCCCGGAGAAATCCTGCAACCGTTTCAAATTCACCCCCGTCTCCATCAATGAAGCAACGGAAATAATATCTTCACTTAAACCATCAAGATGAAAGGGTGACTCTTGCCCTGCACCAATTATCAAAGAGGCCGCCAGAGAGCTAACGCCCTTCATCTTTTTTTTTTTATTGTATATGGTTACATAAAAAACTTTACAATACTTACAGCTGAGAAAAAAGAAAAATGTTATATAGTTATAATTCAAGATTAAAATTACAATTTCCATAAACAACAAGAAGACACTATTCTACATTCAAATTAATAATCAAAAGTAGGCCACTGTATACAAAACGCTAGCTCTAAACTGTTAAACCAAAATCACAGATTCACTCAAACAGTCATATTACTGTACCCTTTTTATATCTTCTCCTCAGTTCCCTGAATGATATTACAATTTTTCAGGACCCGAACTATAGCTGCTGTTAATGCTATATTATGGCCTGAAATGAGTCTGTCCCAGAAGTATTCTGCAGTAATTCCCTCCTCCTGAATCAGAAAACATCAAAAATTAGCCAATCGAGCATACCAGGTTTCCTCACATTCCATCAGGAGGTGTCTCATTATTTGGGGGAAAGGAACATAATTTTATAGTTTTGTCCCCCAAATTCCATTTTGCCAATACTTCACCAGTATGTAGAAGGTTCAACCTAATCCTCAGAAAATGTCACCATGCAATGTGGAAGATAACCTTGTTTTTTCTCCACTGCAAGAAAAGGATTAGGATTAGAGGTCTGCCTCACCCTTTCAATTGTTGATATCCAATCTAGGGCTTCAAGTTCTATTTTAACCTTCAAAGGATTTGTTATAAGGGTCTCCATATTTAAATCGGCCCTTACCAAAGCTTCTTTTGCTGTATTTTCAAGGTTTGACAAAATCTTCGAACGGGAGTGCACAAAATGCATTTTAATATCCCCGTAAAGTTTGGTATTTTGACCTGTGATAATCTCCCAATAAAGAGTAATCAACTTCCAATTAGCAATACATTCCAGAGATCTAAGACCTAATTCAAAACGCAAACTCCAAAATGGTGTACTTAATGGAAGACCCAAAGCCCTCTTCCACAGTCGTCCCTACAGTTTATTCCAATTTGTTTTCCAGAGAAAGGGCATTGCCTCAAGGCCATACAAAATAACCGGGGTTGCTTTTATCTTATAGAATTTAATTAGAGGTACAATGGAGAATTAGAAGAATTTGATGTTTATTTAAACCATCTGTGGTGCAATTTGCAATACTTTCCCCATTATAAATGACTCTGCCTTATGACACGCTGGCTAAGCAAAGATTTTATAGCCCAAGTACGTCAGTTCTTCTACCCTTGGGATCGATTGGCCATCTAACACCCACTTTGAAAATGTTATCTTTTTCTGTGGATGTTTAAAAACGACTATCCTTGAGTTCAATGGGTTTATAGATGGTTTGTTTTGCACAGCATATTCACCCAACTTAGATAGAAGTCTTTGTAGACCTATAGCTGTTGTATCCAATAGGACAATGTCATCCGCATAGGCCAGCCAATGGATCTTGATACCGTTTAACAATGGACTGGCTAGAGAGGACGAGTCTAAATAAATTCCCATGTCGGCCAAAAAGAGGTTGAAAAGAGGGGGGGGGGCCCAGGCAACTCTGCCTGACCCCTCTCTCAACCTTGATTAACTTGGAAAGGTGCCCTTGGTTATCTAAGCGGACCTTCAAGGAAGTGTCCTTATGTAACTCCACCAGCATAACTAATAGAGTTTCCGGGAATTCCCCATCCCCTTATTTTGCTCCAGAGCAATGCCCTATCCACCTGGCCAAAAGCCCTGGAGAGATTCACCCAAGCTCCATACAATGGTGCATCCCCCTTCCCCTTGGTGTATGCACTCACCAGGTTTAAGGCCAAGCCATTCAGGGCAGTGGAAAGGCCCCGTCTAAACCCTGTCTGAAGATGGGACAGAATCTGTTTTTGCTCCACCCAAAATCATAATTCATTCAGCAAAAGCTTCATAAATACCTTACTATCTATATCAAGGAGGGCGATCGGACGGTAACTTACTGGATTTAATTGATCCCCCCCTTGAATAGAGGTATAACTAATGCCGTCTTCCATGAGGGAGGGAACACTTTCCTGCCCAGAATCTCCCTAAAGAGGTGGTATATCAAAATTGACCACAATTTTAAATCATTTTTAAGGACCTGATAAGTGAGACCATTGGGACCCGCAGCTCTTGATGATTTCAAAATAATTTCACTAATATTCTCCTCATTAAAATGTAGCTGCCAAGGTACATTAGAAACTGGGCCATAAGAGTACCCTTCTGGGCTGCCAAACACTTCTGTCAGGTATTTTACCCAACTTGATTCTGGGACAAGATTACACAGGGTATTACTGGACTGAGATTCTATCTGTCCCATAACTGATCAAATGTTCCTGGAATTACGCTCATTCAAATGTTGGAACATATGTTCCCCATCTCTTTGGAGTCTTTAGGGATCTATGATTCCCCGGCCAATGTTTATAATTCGCTTTTAATCTTTTCACTTCTAATCTGTAAATCTCCAGGTCGGAGTGAAGCCCCCTTAAGACCGTAAGGCTTCTTCTAAATTCTCTTTTCTTTTGCCAAGTCACTTCATCAGAATTGTGTATTTGTTTTTGTTTAATCTATGGTACTGAGTCTGTGGGGGGAAAGGTGGACCATATAAACTTTATAAATGTATCCGGATGGAATTGAGTCTTCCAGACATAATTGGGAATTTGCTTGAGAAGGATATTCAGATTTTTTACTTCATCTCTGTATTTAATAAGCCTAATTTTTCCTTTATTACCAGAAATATCCTGTGTATTTGTTTCCACAGATGAGTCTGATATGTCTGGAAAAGACAATTTCAGCCGGGAGCGGACACTTCCGCCATCCTTCACTATTGTCATGGATGACGGGTGTGCAAATAGGCCAGGGGAAACAAATATATAATCCAAGATTGATAAAGAATTAGCTCTATGCCAAGTCGCAATGGGCACAGAGCGCCCCCCCCCCTCTCCCCATACAACCATTTAGGATCTTCAAATCCCATGACTCCATAAAGTATGACCTAATCCGACCATTTTTTGAGATTCTTTTGGTGGCTAGGCTGTCTTTATGCCTGGGTAACTGCACACATTCTGTGTTCAGATCCCCTGCGAGGATTATATTGGCTCCACCAAAGTCTGTTTTGACATTTAATAACAAGGAGAACAATGCTGCCAAAAAAACTGAAAAAGTTCTGAACAGGCGGGGTTCCAGTATATATTGATAAATCGCATCCGGAAGTGTACGCAAGTGTGTTGGCTGTTGGGCTGTTCCTTAAGCCCTGCGTTCCGTGCTGCTCTTTGAAGTCTGTTTTTTGAACTTGGAAAGAGAGACTCCACGACTCTGCGCTAATTAATCACAATTGTTGTACTTTATTCAAACAGGTGCCCTTGATGATAACACGTGTTTCGGCTCAGCAGAGCCTTTCTCAAATCTGGGCTAATGTTCCAAACTATATTTTCAATTTGAATTGGAACTATACCAATCGTAGAGACCAATGTATTTTACGTCTTCTCGCTCATTAAGTTAGAAATGTTCTTTTCCCTTGGGATTAATACCAGAATTCCTTCCTTAAGCAAAGTAATCCCTCGCGTTGGCTAGACTTGGATTGACTGAACGTTCAGAACGTTCAGACATTAGCCCAGATTTGAGAAAGGCTGTGCTGAGCCGAAACACATTTTATCATCAAGGGAACCTGTTTGAATAAAGTACAAAAATTGTGATTGATTGGCGCAGAGTCGTGGAGTCTCTCTTTACCTCTCTTTAGGTTCTGATACCTCAGTTATGTTAGGTATTTTTTATAGCATGATTCTGCTCGAACTACGAAAGCAGACGGCTGCTATTAGTAACTTATCTGTTGAGGTGGGTAAGCTACCCTTTAGAATGGGTGAAGCATTACTACTTCTTGTACCAAAGGATGCATCTGTCAAGCTCCACGTAGAGAAGGGGGATGGAACCACTGGAAAGATGTCCAGTGGGTGAGTGGTCCCATCAGAAATAGGAGAAATGATAATTCCTTTAACACAGGGAGGGGAAGGGGTTCAGACAGCTCTTCATCCAGTGCGAGATACAGGTGAAAGGAATAAGGTTCTGGGAGATGAAGGCAACCAGCCAATTGGTGGGGAAGGAATCCCGAATCAGGTGGTTATCGAAGACTTCCACATTAAAACGTCTAAAAGACAGGGTAAAAAATTTGCCAAATAAAAAAGTGAGGCAAACAATAAATCATGAAGAAAATTCTTGAGGGATTATGACCTCAAACACACCATTCAAGAGGCTGTGGATGTGATGTTCGTGCCAGAAAGAACAGTGGAAAGGCCAAGGAAGGGTATGATTGATCCAGGTCCACAGTCTCATCCCAAGGTAACCTCTGACCAAGCCTCACAGAGCATATTTTCAGAGGGCGATTATGCGCTCTTTGACGTAATGAAAAAGAAAAGGGACAATGTTTTTGACATTTTCAAAAACTCGACCCTATCTACTAATAATTTTGAGACAATTAACCTCAATTATGAATAGGGGTCTAACGGCTCTAGTAATCCTTCATTGGCTACAGCCATGAAGGATAGAATGACTCAACACATTGCCAACATATGTGACTCATCTGACCCTCTTAACAAAGCAGAAAGAATCACCGTTAATACAGGTCTTGGCAATTCAGAGTGGAAAGTCTCTCACGACACAACCTGTATTAATTTGACCACAGAATCAGATCACGTAGTCACTCAAGATAAAAATGGAGACATATTGGCCCTAAACTTAACAAAAGACGTGCCCAAGGATGAGCAACATAACAAGGAAGATAATCTGCGTCAACTGATTCTTAAGATGTTTACAGAAAATCTTATCCCTTTAGAGAATAGGCGTAACTTGGTTGACACAGACCCGCCAATTAAAACAACAGAAACCAACTTAAGCAAAAAGAAGGGCTATGAGGCTGATGGGAATAAGGATGTTGGTCTATATGAGAATGTGAATGAATATGGAGGGGCAGGGTTTTGACGGTATCAACAAATCAGGAGACCGATCTGAGAAAGCCCGCTAACCCGCAGTTACCTGGGTTGATTATAAAATCTCTCTTCAATGACACTGGCAACATATGCTCGAATAGACCTTACATTCTATCTTTATTTGCATCTATTCCCGAGTTAAGTCTAATCACGTCAGCAGATATACATTTAGTTGCCTTCATTCATAAATTCAGATAAGACTATGTACGTCTGGTTATATCCTCCCCCTTGGTGAGGTCACTTCTTTTGAAAGAAGCTGAATTGTTGCAATGTAGAGGCTTTGACATTTTCGAACAGAGCTTTAAGATTTCTACTACTCAGATTAATGCACAAGGGTCAACGAAGAATGAACGGGGTTACCAAGAAGTAAACCGTGAGAGGGCAAACTGTAACCTGGAACCCAACTCGGATAAATAGGACTGGAGGTGGTTGGCTCTGTCTCTGCGTGAGTCAATTGACACGTTGAAACAGTTGGGCAAGCCCCTTTAGCTTTTAAAATAGTTTAAAGTTGCTCAGTTGGAATTCGAGAGGCTGCTTTAATTTAATGAATAATGAGAAATTGATGTTAGATTTGGCACAGTTCGACTTTATTCTCATCCAAGAGTCGTGGTCTAGAGAGAAACTGTATTGGGAAGGTTTTACTATGTCTACACTTTGTGCCCATGGTGGCAATAAGGAATGTCTCAAGGGTGGTGTTATCATAGCAGCTAAAGACTCTAACCGACTGTTTAAAACAGGGGAATGGTGCTTTTCACGTTTCTTTCTGGTGGTGTCCTTTTTGGTGGGGGATAAAGAAGTGGGTGTACCACTACTCATTGTGAATGTGTACTGGAATCCCAGTGAGCAGTCTGATCAACAACTAGAGAATGAGCTGACCAACCTGGGCTCCTCTATTGAAGTATGGATTCAAGAGAACCCAGGGGGGCAGCTTGTTATTGCTGGCGACATGAATGCAGACTGCTCGGTTGACTGTTTGTCTGGGGATGTGATATACTCTAACACTGTCACACAGGTCAGAGTTTGGGGGGACTCCAAACTGCAAGGGAGATTATGGACCCATGTTGCTGATTTATTGGGGCTTGATCTGTTGCACAATGACCATTTCACCTGGAAAGCCAGGGGACATGAGTCAACAATAGACTATATTTTCCTTTTGGGTGGTTTGGCGAATCACCTTGTGAAATTTGAAATAAAAGGAGTCAGCAAGCAGTGACCACTGTATTCTTACCATTGAAATATCGGTTAATTCTCAATGTTCAACGGTCGATACTTATAATGAAGGTATAACGTCAAATAATATGGTGACAGAATCAAATGGACCCAGAAAAAAAATGTAACATTTACTGCCACTATGGTAAGAGACTATGATGTACTATCTCATTATAAGCGGGCGGATTATTACTCAGCTACTACTTTCACACACTATATAACAACCACTACCTCAAAGTTGGAGGACAGCTCATCTAAGAGGATAAGGTTAAATAAAATGCATACTCATCACACAGACAGCGAGGTACACAATCTTAAATGTGTCCTGAGGAAAGAATTAAGGCACCTATTTAAATCCGGGCTACCGGAAATTAGTGTTTTGACTATGAAAAAAAAAATCAAACAAAGATACTAAAATTGGATGATTAATCACAGAGGGCGTAGATCACAACTGGATGGTGAAGCGATGTTAAAGTCTTTTCGGGGGGCTAATTCCTCCAACTTCTGGAACCTGATTAATGATTTAGAAAGACCTCAGAAGGATTCAACTTTGAAACCTGTTACAGAAGATATATGGTTAGGTCATTTTTCTAAGCTTTATAAAAGCAACAAGTAGAATGAGGGGGCGGGGACAGATGTCAGACTGAAGTGAACCCTGGACCGTTCTCTGTAAAATATTGTGGGTTTAAATAAAAGATCCAAAAATTCGGGAGCTCCAGGTCCGAACAACTTATCTAACAAATTATTGAAGTTAAATCCAGTGTTGTGGGCCAAAATATTGTATCTGCTATTTGATAACATCTTGTATCCCAAACATATCCCACAGTCTTGGAGAGTTTAGATTGTTATACCTGTGTTTAAAAAGGGATCCCGCCTGTGCCCTTCTAGTTATAGGCCAATTGCCATAGCAGATCCAGAGTCTAAATTGTTTGCCTCTTTGGTGCCCCTTGATATACAGAAATTGATCTCGAACAATCATATTTTGGACCCCAAACAAATTGGGTTTAAAAAGAACATTGGTACGGATTGCGGAGGACTAATTCTAAAATGTTTAACTTTGAAATCGATGAAAATAGGAGCAGGGCCCACTTTCAGTACGTCAATGGATTTAAGTATGGCCTTTGATCTTGTCGATAGAAAGACTCTATGGCAGCTGTTGAGAGATCTAGATATGCCAAAACACCTCTTAGACATCGTAATTGCTCTTTACTCTGATACCAGGTTGAAGGTTTGTTTAAACTCTGAGGGACATCTTTCTACAGAATTTAAAATACCGAATGGTCTACGCCAGGGCTGCATGTTGGCCCCCACGATATTCAACCTGTATCTCAGTGGTGCTGAAGTTGCATTGTCTAATAAAGGGTTAGTTTCCTCCAAACTTAATGTTTTTCACGGATGGCCTACGCGGTCGATTTCCTACTGATAGATAACCCAAAGGTGGGTCTCCAACGACTAATAAAAGCGTTTGAAAGGTTTGTGTCTAATCTATCACATAAAATTAATCCAACAAAAACAATCATTGTTCGCTTTGGCAGACCTAACGAGGCAAAGTGCCTTCACTTGGTCATGTGAAGGTAAATTGATTAGATCTCAACCCGTTTTTAAATACTTGGGTTACCACTTTTCGGGGGTGGGCTCCACTGCCCTAATCAAAAGCCAGCTTGAATTAAAAGCGGAAGTTGCAAATGCGCTCTATAGAAATGAAATTTGGTAAATTCTCCATGGTACCTTTGAGGGAATTCTACATTATGAAAGTGATACTGAGACGTGTATGGTATGGAACGGTTTCCAAATGAATTCATGGATTACTTGAAGTGCTTGGAGGGAAACATTTGGAGGACTGTGTTATTTTTCTTACCAAATGTATCCCAATTGAACTCATAAAGTACGAATTTGGCCTACAATCCCTTTCTCAACCTGTGTAATCTCGAAAAGATTGTGTTTATGGAGAAAATGCAAAATGTCTAGTGAGGGTGAACTATATGCGTGTGCAGGCAAGGGATTTACTAATCCTTTCATAAATGCCTTACATACAGAGACAATGCCATCTCTTAGCAACCTGGGTATGTCTGTCACATCAATGCTTAACAAACCTAGTAAAATCAAAAAAAGCCTTATGGGCTTCGATTGGCAGAATACTGTGAACAGAATTTTAGAGACTCAACTGCATAATCAGGTTTGCTCGACATGGAAATGGTTTCCAGCTATCAAAGGATATTTAAAGAAATATCCTGGCAAAAGGCTACACAATGACTTTATCGTTTTAGATTTAACGTGATCCAAACCAATCAAATTAAGAGTATTAGAAACTGTTGTTCAGAAGATTGGCAATGGTGTCGATTTTGTAAATTTGAGGGGGTTGTCGAATCACTCCAACATATTCTTCTTATATGTCCAGCACTTAAGAATCAAAGGATTGTTTATTTTGCGCAATTTGTACGATCAACTGAAACAGTTAATGGGGAATTTATTTGGAATAGAATGTTGCATGATAATTCTACCATTCTAAGTATACGAGTAACCTCCTTTTTGAGAAATGTTTGTGATTTGTGCTAATATTGTGTTTTGTTTTTTCGGGTCATAAAGATTCAAGTATTGATGAAGGTTTTCTAAGTTTACTGTGGAGTTTATTAGTATAATTCAAATTTTCAAAGTATTCACAGTCCGAGGCTGTATAGAATGGGTATTTCATTTGATGTTTGTGATACCTATGCTTTTAATGGAAAGAATTGTAGGTTCTGTAAGATTATTGTGAAGTTTATTGGTATATCTTACATTTTCAATTGAATTATTGTTTTTCTTCTATGGTTTTGTATATATGTTTAGATTGTGAAATTGTTCTTTGAATTTTGTAAAGGTTTATAATACACCAAAACAAATAAATAATAATAAAAAAAATATTGATTAATATCCAAATATGGCCCAGTATGTCACTGTTTATATGCACTCTACATGCCTGAATTCCCAAAGTATTTGTGAATAAAAGGAATAGTAGTTTTTATTGTCTGATTTTTAAAGGCCATCAGGAGACCACCTGATGGTCTTCCTTTTGGTTGTTGTAGAGCTGATAAGCAGTGAATAGTATACTATTCGATGTTTATAGGGTTTACCAGCTACGTTTCATGGAATAGGAGGATATCATATACATGAAACAAATAATCCTGCATCTCTCTGGCTTTAAAGGTATTGGAGCCCTGCGTGTTCCAACTAACTAACTGTAGTCCATATCTTCTAAAGCTGCTGCGTTCCCACTCCCAACTTCAGGAGAACTTGAGTCAGAATTTCTGGTAACAGACTCAATGATTTGTCATGGGAAATGTCTTTATTTACTAGCATCTTTCATCACTTCCATCATAAACTCGTCATTTGACTCTTGCTCCGTCCCCGCCAGCCTAAAAGATGCATGGGTACTCCCTCTTCTAAAAAAAAACAAATCTAGATCCCAACATACTGACCGATTACAGACCCATAACCACTGTCCCCTTCCTTTTCAAAATACTAGACAGAGCTGCCATCCTCCAGATACAGTCTTATCTAGAAACTAATAACCTCCTTGGTCTGCGTCAATCCGGTTTCAGACCTAAACACGGAATAGAATCAGCCTTAATTGATTTAAAAAATCAAATGGACAACTTAAAGGACAACGGGAAACTGGCTCTCTGCCTGCTTTTAGATCTCTCCGCCGCATTCGACCTAGTTGATCACAAGGTTCTTTGTAACCATCTAACCTCTGCTGCACACTTCTCCAATGAAGCTACGACCAGGATTCAGTTATTTCTGGATAGCCATACTATAGGAGTCTTTTCACCCAATGCTTCAGCCAAACCCATACTCACCACCTGTGGAGTTTCACAAGGGTCCTGTGTCTTGCCAACCTTATATAACATATTTACTAAGCCCCAATTTAATGATCTTGATAATCTGGGTGTCACCTACACTAACTATGCGGATGACACTCAGATTCTCATACCCATCACTGGCAACTACGAAACCGACTCTACCTTCCTTAATACAATATATCTGATTATCCAGGCATGGATGGCCACCCATGGCCTCTCCCTGAATGACGAGAAGATGGAGTGTCTCCTTGTTTGTTTGCTTATTTATTTATTGTGCGCGCTGGACACTGGGGTAGCAGGGCGCATGAGACAAGGAGATTTACAGATTGATTACAGAGGTTACAGGTTGCAGAACATGAAAATAAACCAAGATATTCTTGGCTCCACAGGGTGAGACAAGTACAAGTGCAGACGATACGCAGTCAAGTAGTCAACTTATAACTAGCGTTTACATAGTAGCAGGTCAGTCTATATCAGGTGCAATACATGTGGAGGTAAGTGTGAGAGTGCCGGTTATATAGTATTTTCGGTGAGCCATTTTATTGTGTTCATTCTGAATTTGTTAACCGTTAGGTCAGATCTAAGTGCCTGAGGTAGAGAGTTCCACAATAGAGCTGCCTTGACTGGGAAGCTAGATGCTTCGATAGTGGTTAGTTTAAATCTGGGCACTAGAAGGGAGTTAGGGCTGACTGTTCTTGTGAGTCTAGTAGGATTTTTTCTAGTAAATCGTTCTGTAAGGTAGTGGGGGGCTTTGTTATTTAAGCATTTATGGATGAGGGATGCAGATTTAAGGTTGATTTTTTTCTTGGGTAGAAAGCCATTTGTATTTACGTCTTATTTCAGAAATATGTGCTCTTCTAGGGATACTTAGGGCCGCTCTAAGTGCATTGTTTTGGAGCACTTGAATTCTGTTGATTATTTGTTTGGTTGTCCCTATGAAGAGGGAGTTGCAATAGTCTAATTTTGATAAGATGAGGGCTCTGACTAGGATAAGACAGCTGTCATCTGATAAGAATTGTTTCCCGGCTCGTATTAATTTACATGTATAGGCCGTGGATGAGGCCAGTAAATTCACCTGTTTGGTAAAGGATAGAGTCGAGTCAAGGTAAAAACCTAGAGTTTTTACTTCTCTGGCGACCTTAATAGTGTTCCCATCGATGATAAATGCTGAGTAATTCCGTTTGAGTTTAGAGATGCGAGCTGCAGTGCCCAGGATGATGAGCTCTGTTTTGTCATCGTTCAAGCATAGGCCGTGGTTGGCTATCCATGCTTGAACGATGCTATAGACTTTGTTCACCAAAGCCAGATCTTTCCCATAATCTGCGGTAAGTGGTAGGAGAATCTGGGTATCGTCTGTGTAGTTGGTGTAGGTGATACCCAGATTGTCAAGATCGTCAAAAAGTGGCTTGGTGAAGATATTGTAGAGTGTTGGCGAGACGCAAGATCCCTGGGGCACTCCGCAGGTGATGGGTATCGGGTCTGCTGCCGCTGAAGGGGAGAACACCCTCATGGTCCTGTCACTCAGGAATGATTGTATCCAGAATATAGCCTCCCCTGAGAAGTTTGGCCGCAGAGTCCAGGTGATTACATAGGACTGTATGGTCCACCAGGTCAAAGGCGGCTGAGAGGTCTAGTAGGAGGAGGAGAGCTATTCTACCCTCATCTCTGAGTAAGTCTATTTGGGCCTTCAAGTCAATAAGGGCAGTCTCTGTGCCGTGTTGGGGTCGGAAACCGGATTGGCGGACGCCAAGGAGATGGTTCACCTCAAGGACGTTCTGAATTTGGGTGTAAGCTACCTTGTCTAGTATTTTTAGTAAGAAAGGCACTGTGGTGATAGGCCTGTAGTTTGTGGGAATGTTAGGTTCCAGTGTTTGTTTTTTCAATAGGGGGAGTACCCAGGATTCCTTTAGGTTGCGTGGAATGGTGCCCGCAGTAAAGGAGGCATTGATAGGTTTTTTGATAAAGGGAGCTAGATCTCTAGCAGCGTCCTTGATCAATTGTGCTGGGCATTGGTCATCTTTGCAATTAGATGGTTTAAGAGCCAGAATAGTTTTCTCTACCTCGATCACTGAGACCTTAGAGAAACTGAATTGCGTACATTCTTTAGGTTTGGGTATAGGAGTATTGTCCAGGGGAGTTTGGGTTTGGGCTGGTAATGAGGCTTTCTTTAGGGCAATTTTAGTTTGGAGGTTGGACACTTTGTTGGTAAGAGCTAGCTGTATGTGTGTGCACCAGGTTTTATCTTTAATGGAGTCATCCTGTACAGCGATAGGAGTTTCCAGTTATTTTAGTCTTTTAGGATGGAGAAGAGCTCCTTCATACTGGAATTGGCTTGGTTAATCCTGTTATTATACGTTTCTTGTTTGGCCAAGATGATGTCCTTTTTGTATTGCGTGGAGATGTTTATTAGATTGGTTTTGTTTTCAGCAGTAGGATGTAAGTTCCATATCGTTTCACATTTTCTTTTCTGTAGTCTTAGGTTTTTTAGGTGGGGTGTAAACCAAGAGTTTAGGTGCTTTTTTGGTTTACTATTCCTGAGTTTAATCGGAGCAACACTGTCACGAGCAATGGTCATAACATTATTGAATTGCTCCACTAGAAGGTCTGGGTCAGTATATTCTGGTAGAGAGTTAAGTTTGGGTAGGATATGGGGCATGATATTATCCGTTGTGATATTTTTCTTGTTACTGGTTAAAGAGGATACGGCTGGGGGGGGGTGTTAGAGCTATGGGTCTTTTAGTATTGATAGTAAATGAAATTAGATGGTGGTCCGTCCATATTTGGGGGGCAATGGCTATTATGGATGGGTTACAGTTGTGACTGGCAAACCAGTCGAGAGTTCTCCCTTTGGTATGGGTGGGAGTATTCACCTTCTGCGTGAAACCTAGTTCTGATAGGGTATTGGCTACGGCAGTGGCCTGGTGATCATTAATATCATTGTAACCTAGGTTAAAAATCTCCTAGCACTAAGGTTTGTGAGGGTTTTTTTAGCTTCTCAGAGATAACAGTGGTGATATCTTCGTTGAAGGAACTGATAGGACCTGGGGGTCTGTAGAGGAGATGGATGTTTACTGTTTGAGAGTTGGCGGTGGCTAGGTTGATAGAAAGAAACTCACAGAATTTAAGGTTCGGTGTGGAGGTGATTCTCATGGAGAGATTGGTTTTGGCAATAATCGCTATTCCTCCACCGCGTGCATCTGGTCTGTCAGCTCTGAGGATTGTATAATTGTCTGGGACTACTAGTGTAAGTGCAGGACCTGGTGCCTCGTGGAGCCATGATTCAGTAATGGCGATGAAGTCAAGGTCATTTTCCCGGATAACGTCAGCTACGTCTGTCGCATGAGCGACTAGTGATCTGGCATTGATTAAAGCAGCTTTTAGTTCAGGTTCTGGCGGTACTGTAGGAGGCAGGTTAGCAGTGGGCTTATTTCTTTTAGGATGAGGTTTGTGGTTGGGAGGGACGGTGGTTTCCAGAGTGGAAGTAGTTTCGGACGATTAATGTTATATTTATTGATGGGTCCGAATATTTTGGGTAGTCGAGCCCGGAGTCTATGGTTCCTCTGTGCTAGGTTGCAAGGGGTTTTGGAGATAGATTGTATGTGGGCTCCTGGGCCCCTAGGGGCTGGAAAGTTAGCATGGTGATGTAGGCAGTAGTAATGAGTGTAGCTATCAGATTAGAGAATGATACTCGGAGGACTAGGTTTGGCAGGTAAGAGTACATAGTGTTACTACTAGTTGAGCTACGGTCTGTTATTCCCTGCATTGATCGAATATTAGCCTTGGCAGGGTAGGCTGGGTGTTAGGGAAAGTAGACTAGATGCGGCAGTTGGATACTGGTCAAAGTGGGCTAAGAACAGCCATCAAATAGTATGCAGAATAGGCTAAGTGCAGTGACCAAAGTATTAGGGGCGAAATAGGCTAAATGCAGCAATCAAATACTGGGCTAAATGCAGCAATCAAATTCTGGGCTAAATGCAGCAATCAGATACTTGGCTAAATGCAGCAATTAAATACTGGGTTAAATGCAGCAATCAAATACTGGGCTAAATGCAGCAATCAAATACTTGTCTAAATGCAGCAATCAAATACTGGCTAAATGCAGCAATCAAATACTGGATAAATTCAGCAATCAAATACTGGATAAATGCAGCAATCAGATACTTGGCTAAATGCAGCAATCAAATACTTGGCTAAATGCAGCAATCAGATACTTGGCTAAATGCAGCAATCAAATACTTAGGCAAGAATAGGCTAAATGCAGCAATCAAATACTTAGGCAGGAATCGGCTGAAGCAGCAATCAAATACAGGGCAAAAATGGGCTAAATGCAGCACTCAACTATTGGGCTAGATGCAGCAGTCAAATACTAGTCAATCAAATGTTGGGCAAAAGATGGCTAAGGGTAGTGATCAGAGTATTAGGCGGAATAGGCTAAATGCAGCAATCCTTGTCGGATCTTCAGTAAGACTAAACAACCTAAGTAATCAGTTTAAATCTTTCAATATCGACCGTAACAATATTAACGTTTCCAGTGAGGTGAAAACATTGGGATTCTACCTTGACTCATCTCTAAATGTAGAGCGACAGGTCAATGCCACATCATCAGCCATGGCTTAAACCTGTACATTAATGCTTGTAAGCCCTTCCTCTCTACAGCCAGCTGTCCCACACTGGCTAGAGCTCTAATTCTAGCAAAAGTAGACTATTGAAATGCCTTATATCTAGGCTCCAGTAATTACAACCTAACTAAACTTCAAACCCTACAGAATAATGCGCTAAGAACAGTGTTCAACATTCCCAGAACTTGGCATATCTCAGCTGTCAGACGCAGTACAAACGGGCTTGCAGTCTAAGATGGAATTAAATTCAAATCCCTAACTCTCACGCATAAATGTCCAGCTAATTCTGCCCCTAAATATCCAGCTGATAAATTCACCAAAAAAACACCAGAAGGCCCCACGAGAACTATACACTCACATTGCCTAAATGTACCTAGATATAAACTACAGAAAGCAGGAGGGAGTAGCTTTCCAGTGATAGCAGCAAAAGTCTGGAATTCATTACCTGTTAACCTTGGAGCCAAACCTTCCTTCTATAGTTTCAGCAAGAACACGAAATCCTGTCTCCTGTCACTTGATGTATAATTGTTTTCTCAGTTCAAGTACCTTGTATATATCTGTATGTAACACACGTTATTACCTGTAATTATTTTGTAGATACTCTGATTGTTTCATTAAGGATCTATATGTAACCCTTTGTAACGTGCCCAGATACCTCCGGGTTTGGTGCGCTATATAAATAGACAGGTTGCTGGGGTGCATATTGTTATTGGGTGAAACACCCATCGCATAATCCTGGGATGAGGCACACAGAAGATTGTAATCAGAAGGGGCATACCAAGGCAGTGGCATCATGCAAAACACATACTTTGTAGTCAGGTTGGGCACATATCAGGCAAACATATTGGGCAGCACACATGACAGTGTTGAGAGGATGGGCACGCATCACTTTGTAGTGAAGTGGAGTATGTAACCAGCTACTAATTGGAGTGGCTGAGGCGCGCAAAGCAGTAACATCAAGCGAGTCATGTAACAAAATAGAGGTAGCATCAGGTGCATTTGGAGCGCCAAACGATATACAAGGGTTGAAGGCATTTATAGATGGTTTCATTGTGCGATCAGCTGTTGATGATTTGGGGGGAATGGCAGGTGTCGGGGTGAAGGAATGCAGGCAGTAGGGTCACGGAATATGTTGGGTAAGGGTAGAGAAGGTTGCTTCTGAGCAAGATTGTGTTTGCTGGCCAGGGTGGTGACTTGATGTGTACCGCTGGGAATAAGCGATGCTGAAGAGTGCAACACTGTGAGGGCAGCTTGGGCAATGGACGGGACTGATTGATGCAGTGTGTGCAGCTGAGAGAGAGGGTTAGGATAGCGTGCAGAGAGTGGGTGGTAGCGTGCACACACAATGTGAGTGGCGGAGGGGCAGGTTTTGTGTTGGGGTAAAACAAGGAGCCTGGGTGTAAGGGGTGAAGCTAAGATGCAGTGGACTGACAGAGGCTTGTATGAATCAGCATGGGCGTTACCTTTGTCAGAGACCATGGAGGGGCCACCGCATCATAGGATTTTTCTGGTAGACCTTCAGAGAAGGACCAGGGGGACAGAACCACAATATACCTTGTGCTGTAGGAGTTCTTGGTGCTCGGCAGGGTGAAATCGGTTTCAGGGCACTGTGCAGCTTCTGCAACAGAGTTCAAGATGGGAGACGGATGCGGGTACCAGGCGGCAGGCAGTTTGGCGAGCGAAGCTGGATGGGCGGCTGCAGGCTGGCCTGCACGGCGGCTCAAGATCAGGAATCGCTGTCTCAGTGCTGATCGGCAGTTCTGAAGCACTGGTCAAGGCGTCTGACAGTTTTAGCCATTGCGGGATAACAGTCAGCGGTGCAGTTGGTTGCAGCTCAAGGTGGACGTTGGTAGATGCTTGTCGATGCACTCTTAGCTTCTTCACTGGGCTTGTGTCGTCCTTTAAGGCAGATGGCCCAAAGCTGAGGACAGTGTTGAAGGCAGCTGCCTTGTCCTTGGTTTGGTTCAGAGACTGTCTGGCACTTCCCACCTAGGAAGCTTGCTGCAGAGCATATCGGGGCATGCTGTGTGCTGCCTGGGTACAGGTTCTAGAGCTGCTGGAGGGTCCTCTGGATTCGGTATCTCCCTCTGTTCCCTTGGATATGGTTAGGAGAGGGATCTTGTTTCCCTTTTGGAGGTCCAGGCAGTCTGTACCTTCAGCCAGGGTCCATTGATAGGTTTTTCCTTCTGCTTCTTGTGAAGCCTTCAGATGATCTGTCAAAAGAGGGGCTTGGCCCTCTGTTAAAACCAAATGCATCACAGGGATTGGTGTAGGCTAAGCCTACCTTAATGAACAAATCCTGGGTCCCCACCAACAATCTCCTGTATGGGTGAGGTCATTTTATTTTTATATATTGAGTATTTGAAAGGCGCTGATACAACAGAGTGTTTCCCGGAACCACAAGGCAAAAGGGCAGGGGACAATGGAATATACAACAAATGGCAATAAACAACAATAATGGTCCTACTAGGCCATCTGACATTTGGATTGTGCAAGTGCAGTACCGAGAAGTGTAAGTAGGGGTAGGGTTGGCCCTGGGCCTAGAAACTGCTAAGAGGGGCCCATGGGGTAAGTGCAATGGGGTGCCGGAGGTGAGGGCCACAAACTAAGTGCTGGGGCGTGGGTGAGAGAAATTCAGGGGGGGCTAATAAGGAGGGGGGCCAATAGGGCAATGCAGATAAGGGGAATGCTGGTTTGGACTGGTCAGAGAGTGCCTGGTAGCCTATAGGGTTCATAAAGAACCAGGCCACCAGTCGCAGCGGTAGAGGAGGACTCAACAAGGAAGGGAGAGAGGGAAAGAGGTAGAGAATAAAAGGAGAAAAGGGTCTTCAGAAGTTTGCGAAACTTAAGGAGGTCTGGCTCAAGTCTGAGAGCGGCAGGAAGGCTATTGCAGAGAGAGGCACCTGGGAAGATAGATATCTACCCCCCACTCTCTGCTTGGCTTGGAGAAGCATCTAACCTGCAGAATGTTTGAGCTAGAGGACCAGAAGACTATAGCAGGAAGGTACTTGGGGTGTGAGAGTTGGAGATAGCAGGGACTCAGGCCCCACAAGGTCTTGTGGATGATGCAGAGGGTTTTGAACTTGTTCCTTGCAGCCACCGTGAGCCATTGGATAGATTTTAGGGCTTGAGAGATGCTGTCCCTGGGCTTGAGGCCACGGATAAGTCTTGCAGTCCTATTCTGGAGTAGTTGAAGGCAGCGAAGGGAGGAGAGAGGCAGATTGAGGAAGAGGCTGTTACAGTAGTCCAGCCTGGAGAGGACCAGAGCTCTAGAGACATTGTGTTTCTGGGGGAAGGTGAGGAAAGGGAGAATGCCTCTAAAGAGGTGAAACCGAAAGTGGACCTTCTTGGTGAGGTCCATGATGTAAGAAGAGAAGGAGAGAGGGGAGTCAAAGATGACACCAAGGCTTTTGGCCCCACAATATGGTGAGGTGGAGGATCCAAGGAGGGTGGCCAGAGAGTGGGGGTGGGGAGCAGGAGGCACAGGTCCGTATGAAAAGGATCTCAGTCTTACTGGCATTAAGACAGAGATTGTTAGCAGTGCACCATGCCTGAATAGCAGTCAGGAATTGCTGAGGAAGAAGGGGAGGAGGAGGAGGAGGAGGAGGAGCGCTTTGCAACAGAAAAGGTAAAGGGGTGAAAACATGTAAAACTAAGTCCCACCCATCTTCCTGTCTGTTGTGGATCAAATGGTCCCTCTGGTTAATGGAGCTCTCTGTGGTTCCTTAATAAAGCAGTAGGTCTCCATTGAAGCTGCAGCAAAACCAGACTTATTTGCTCTGTCAATCCATATAATCCTACCTTCTGAATGGAGTCTCCCTGCGATAATCACTACTGTACACACGCAGTCCCAGCCATGACATTTCACTGTCAATCGATACAGCATAGGAAAGGGTGTTGGGGTTTCCAGTCTCCTTTGTTAACCTCTGTATCCATGTGGGACTGTTTGAAGTAAACCCTGATTAGTATGTGAATGCTGCCGCCAGCTACAAGGCTCAACAAAAGGACCGGATGGACCCATGGAGCCTTTGTTAGTTAAATAGGCTGGCCATGGCAGGGGAAAGACTCGGCCCTCCCCCTTCTGAGATGGCATGGTGTACTCCTGGTTGTCATATCCAAACTAAATATGACAGAGGGGACTGCGCCGGTAGGCTATGTCCACCCAGAGTACACAGGCCTATGTGTAGGTCGTGTGGTGAGCATAGGAAAATGTGTGTGGGTTAGCCCCACACATTTTCCAGAGGTTGATCTACCATCATTCAATTTTATCAAAAATTTCAAAGAAAGCCCAGGCGAGCGCACACCGACCATAAAATGGTGGAATTCCTCACAGTGTCTATGAAATAATTGAATCCAAACGTATTTGTTTGTTGGTTGAAAATTCAAGATGGTAGTTGATGTGACCTCCTGGGTAAATTGGAGACAGTGAAATAGGCACTTGTCCTGGCTTCACCTGACCAACATGTGTGTTCCTGGGCAAATCGTTCAAGTCATAAGGACTAACGTCTCAAATTGAGACCATCAAAAGTGATTCAGTTAAGTTTGCACCATGAAATAAACATGTTAATCATGTATTAGGGCGATTACGTCTGCACTATAGCGTTACGACCCAATCTGGTGCGTGGGGTCGGGTGTTATCGGCCGGGGGCCCTGCGTGTTAAGTCCTCAGAGAAGCGATGGCTTTTCACAAAGGTCCCTGGGCTGATAACACCCGATCCCACCTGCCGGAGAGGATCTTAAGGCTATTAGCACCCCTGGTTTCCTTGTGGAAACCAGGGGTGTTAAAAAAAAAAAGAGAGAATTTTTCCTCCAACGAACGGGACACGCACAGTGTCCTGTTCATTGAATGAAAATACTGGCACAAAATGGCCACCATGGATATGAAAGGTGGGGCTCCTCTTCCATTCCCATGACGGCCACGGAGTGGAAACGGAAGCGAGACGACAGCGGCAGAGGGTGCTGCCGAAGAGAAGTTGAATGTCGGGCAGAGGGGTGAGGGGAACGTAAAAATAAAATATAAATCAGGGTGGGGGAAAAAGCCTTCAGGTTCTGTGAAACACGGGCTGAGATTAGCAGTTTCCGCCCACCATCCAAGGAAGCTGATTGGCTGCTCCCTCTGCCCCGGGTGCTAATTGGTAATGAGCACTGCACAGCACAGGGCTTGTGAGGCTGTAGGTGCCATTTGATGACTACATATATTGCGTGAGGCTCAACTTGAAAAATGGTGCTACATGGGATATGTGGTTGCACTTGGCATTTTACAGTAGCGCCTGGCATGCAAAGCTTTAACAGATATTAATAAAATGGCAGTGACTAGCCATATGAGACAGTCCTGGCTTAAGAAAGCAGTACACCTGACCTCTGAAGGTTCTTCTGGGTGTGCCCCTGGCATATTATGAACGTCCCCATTACATATTGGTACAGCACCATAGTTAATATATGGTTTGAAAACAAATAGCCTTTTTGTCCATGTTAGCACTATTACATTATTTTTATTAATAATGCACTTATTGTAACATGTGTTTGTACTTTCTAAGGGTTACTACCTGTGATGTCAGCCAGGAAAAGGGTTTTATGGCATCACTTCCTGTGATGCTATTGGGGGCAACTGCAATATGGTGTCACTTCCTGTGATGTCACTGGCACGTCCCTACTGGCATTTTGATGAAATGAAGTAGCTGATATTATTTACATTATTAAATGCCTTGAGAAAACACTAGCATGGCAAGACGTATGTCAATGTCCGAGCACTTAATCTGCTCAGCAATATCCTGAAACAATATTGATGAGAATGGGGAATGGTTCGCTGCCAGGAGATATACCGGCTGAGCCTACATCGCAAAGAGGATCCTCGAAAGCACCATCGATTATATATTCCTCTCAGAAGATCTATTTATGAGGGCAATGAAATTCGAAATCTCAAAACAGACTACAAGTGACCACCATATGTTAACTTTAACTTGGTCTTGGGGTGATGAATCCATTACACAACAACAACAATGGATGGCAAAGAATCTCATTATTAACAATGCCAAATCCCGCTTTAGGTGGGCACATGACAAACTAAATATGCTGAATTCTGCACTACAAATCTATCAATCAGGACCCGATTTTGAGTCATATGTGGGCACATTAGAGCCGTTTAAAAATCTGATTAACCTTCAAGACCTTAGGACAACGAAACAGAGACATACCTATGACTATCACCTTTCACATATAAAGACAACTTATAGAAAGAATCTAAGATCTGTCTGCAAACTTCCACATGACGAAAGACAACAAGCTAAAAAATCTATCAAATGTAGATATAGAAACTGGATTCGTTCATACAAGGCTAATATGTTTCAAAAAGACAGCGAAACGTTCATGTCTTCAATCTGCAGTAAAAATGTTTCACAAATATGGATGCTGTTAAATGAAAGAACAGGGCAAAAATAAGTGGTCATGCAGCTGAATGGTGTTTCGGAAGCTCAATCGGTAGCACATTTTTCTGCATTATACCTAGATGAAAGATTTGATCATTATCAATACACAATGCAATCTGACTCACTGTGGAGCCTGGACTGCTCGGAGGAAATCATGGAAGAGTTAATAAATAAATCCTCTAGCTCGCGTGCAGCAGGCCATGATGGCCTCACAAATTTTATGTAAAAAGAACATCCGAAACAGTGGGCCATCATCCTCAACAACATTTTTAAACATATACTTCAAACCCAAAGGATCCCAGGTTCATGGTGTACATCTCTCATTGTCCCCATCTTCAAGAAAGGCGATCGAGGAGTGCCGTCAAATTATCGCCCGATAGCACTCCTCGACACTCCTGGGAAAATCTTTACACGCCTAGTATTGCGAGATTTAAATATTTGGTTAGATGAAGCCAAACAACGGTATCCAAATCAAACAGGATTTGTCGCAGGTATGGGGACCGCGATTAACCTCCTCACATTGAATGCATTAAAAAACAAGCTCATAATTCCAAAGTTCCTATTTACTTTGCTTTTATTGATTTGCAATCCGCTTTCGATTCCGTATCGAGAGTATAATTAATGGATAAACTCATCGAAGCACAATGTCCATAAAGTCTAATAGATATTATTTACAAACTGCACTCCACTACATCGGTGCAGATTAAACTATCAATAATGGGCCTTCTATCATCAGCAATTTGAACTGCAAGAGGGCTGAAGCAAGGTTGCATACTTGCTTCAGCCCTATTTAATTTTTTCATCCATAATGTAAAAACAACTTTTACAAGTATTGATTCTGATTCCCCGAAGATGCATAAAGTGGTGATACAAGCTCTTTGGTATGCAGACGATCTCGTCCTAATATCAAAGACCCTGACTGGGCTTTAGAGGTTACTCGTTGCTCTTACCCAATACTTTGACAACAATGAACTCGTCATCAATTTAAAAAAATCTCAAATTGTTATGTACGCACCTAAATGTTCATCTCGAAATAGGATGGAATGGAAAGTTAAAAATGTGAATTTAGAATTTGTACCTAATTATACTTATTTAGGACTTGCCCCAACTGCTAATTCACAGATGACCATTATAGAAAACAAAGTGACACCAGCCATATCTCAGACCAAGCTAATTTTATACAAATTTGGCAAATTTTCCATCAGTCCAGCAATTCTATTCTGGCATCAGAAAATCACTCCTACGTTGCTGTATGGCCTTGAATCAAGCACCATTGTTAAAGGCAACTACTTTAACAAACTTGAAGCCAAATATTGGCAACACATTTTGAGTGTCCCCCAATGTATTCCGGGACCATGGCTGAGATATGAACTGGGTCTCACGTTGTTACAAGCTAAATGCCACTGGCAACTATGTGCCCTGTTTCGCAAATGTCTGATATACTCTGATACAGTATTAACAACAGTTGCAAATTACATGTTTTCATCTAAGCATCAATTTGTATAAGAATGGACCAGAAATGTTATGGAAATCATGGCGATTGCTGATGTGTCTTTGGAAATCTTGATTACTGACCCTGACAGAGCCAAAAAGAAGATCCTTCTACAAGACTGGATAAACACACGATCTATTTGTCTAACCTATAAACACTTCAATCAACAACATTTTGATGAAAAGAAACTTGGCACTGTAGAGCCCTATTTGTGCAAGGCTCCTAATCCTCAAATACGTTCTGCCATTTTGAGATTACGCTTGAATTTATGGCCTACCCGTGATCTCATGGCACAGCGAAAACAGATTAGTCAAGAGGAAAATTATTGTCGATTCTGTGCCAATGTATTAAACAAAGAGGCCCTTGAACATCTGGTCACAGTTTGCATAGCACTGTCTGATTTGAGATGTAAGCATTTTGTAAAACATATGGTTCAGATCGCAAATGTGGCCCCTGAACATAGATGGACCATGATAGTAGCAACAAGAAATATGAGTATACGTATAGCAACAATCAACTTCCTTAATGCATTGCATTTGCATGATGCGAATAACACTGCAGAAATGTGAATACCGCTGAGTGAAGACATTGTTATAGCATGCATAATGTAATCATTGATTGTGTATACAAACGTTTATACAACCTATGATTGAGATGAAGAACATGTTCTGATAATCCTGAGTGATTATGGTGAGGAGAAATATAGAGCACCATGTATACTTAGCTGGAAGGAAGAGAACAACTCTAATGTTATTAATATCATTGTTATTAATCACTGATTTATCATTTTGATGCTGTATTTTTGTCATCGTGATGATCACTACATTATTGTAAGATAAGTGTGATTTTTATTATAATTCATTTTTTATATAAATTGAAAAGTTGAGAAATCTGCTAAATCCATAAATAAATACAAAAGTAGCTGATGTTATTTACATTATTAAATGCCTTGACAAAACACTAGCATGGCAAAGCGTATGTCAATGTCCGAGCACTTAATCTGCTCAGCAACATCATGAAACAATATTGATGAATAATTTGATGGGAGCTGCATCGTTTACACATTGGAACGAAATATACGTATATTTCAGAAATACTCATGAATCGTGAAATGCCAGCAGTGGGAGGAGCTCACAGATGAATTTGATCACATTTAGGGGACGGCACTGCCGAGTCCATGGAGCGCCTGTAAACTATCCTTAATCTCATCTCGGGTTTGGGTTAGTCCTGTGCCTAATGTTATGCACATTAAAGGAAGGAAAGGAAAAGCGGACGTGTCTTCTTATAAACGGGATAAAGATCAAAACGAATCGGAAGTGAGAAGGAGGTTTGTGACATTTATCAAGAAAACACGTTTTAACTTTGTAATAGTGAATCCTGCGTGCTGGGGCTCGCCCCTGCGTGTCTTGTTATGCAAGTCTACTCCCCCCCCCCCCACCCCGCCCCCGAAACACGGGCTTAATTAAGCGAAAACGACTCGCAGTTCGAATGTCAAAAGGGAAGTAATTCATTACCGGCTCGTGGAGTAATAAACACCTGTCCACTTTGGCCAAGGCTTAACTTCTCTGATGAGCGCTAACGGTTGTTGCCCTCTCGTAAAACTGTCGAAAGTGACGGGAAGCAGCACCCTTCTGGGCTGGAGTCACACGCGCTGCCCCCACCCCCTTGTTTTTTTGCTCTGACCCTGTGTGAGATCTCCTTTATTGCAGGTGGGTGACTGCAGGTGGGGGGAGAGCAAAGAAAGGCAGCCGCAGTGTGCTGCACGCCAGACGGCCACTTGTGGACATTTGGCCTCCACTACAAATGTGCCTTTGTCTTTCTCGTTATTGTGTCTTAATACAGTTGATTTAACACCTTCCAAGAAGTGTAATATTCTGCAGAAAGTGTTTTCCTGTCCGTACAAACAATTGACATCCCTGTGAAAAATTCAATTTCCTTAATGTGATGGCAACTGGACATGTGCGAGGGATCTCGGTTTCACTGTGTTGATGAACTCACTGAAAACCACCTCCTAAGCCCCCATCTGGGTCTTCCTAATTCTGAGCAGACCAGACCAGTCATTGTCTCATGGCCGTGTGGAACTGGGGCAGCCTAAAAAGTAGCTCACAATTTAAAAAAGTGGACCACAGGCATGCTTACATTTGAAAATCAAACACCCTGAGATGTCTGTGGCCTGCGGGCGTTGTGGCACCTGTAAGTACTCTAAACTCTATCGATATATATCCCCTATGTGTGAGGGTTTGTGTCTATATGTTATAGGGCGGCTAAGGTGAGTCGGACTCCCATAGGAAACCCTTAAAATGTTATTGTTAATAACCTTTGATTCGAGGAACGGATTTGACCGAAATTCGCAAGTAATTAGGGACTTGTACCTCCTGGACCACTCCCCAGACTGCAAAGTTTCATAAAGATACGTTAAGAAATAAGAAAGTTGATTCCAAGATGGCGGCCGCGGTGTAGAGACTTATTCAAGTGTCTCTCCCGCCGGGCCGCCTGCATAACGGGGAACAATGAAGCCAGTGACCTGCCTGCAGTGAGCCTGACTTTATCTCCCCCTGTTCTTTCCGAGCCGGGGACCCAAGGGAGTGGTGGTGAGGTCCCCTCGGATCCTGGCGAAGGTGCTCTCTGGGAGGTGAGAGTCTGGGCTGTGGGGGCGCCCATCCCCCCAACGCTATAAAGGAGCGGCACGGCCGTGGCAGTGGTGCTCCGCTTCACCGGAGGGATACTACAGGCCCCCAACGCCTCCCTCAGACACTATAACATCCCCGCGGAGGGGGAGAGGTCGGGGGCGCGACGCCGTGGACGCGGGGCCCATGGCGAGCGCCAGCGCCGCTGCACCGGGCGTCGGCCGGCGCGGGGGGGGTCCCACCCCACCCCCCGATTACAATCAGCAGTTGGAGTGGTGGCTGGCGGCCGGGAAGCAGTGTTTGCGGGTGGCCAGTGTAGCAGACCCGCGGGGCTTGTCGGGGAGTGGCTCCAGGAGGGGCACGCTGCTGACATTGGAGCAGGCATCCATTGGAGAGAGGATACCGCTCGGAGGAGACCAGCGACGCGCAGCAGCCCACCAGATAAGGAAGGGGACGGTGGTGGGGGGCCCGCAGCACATGAGGGGGCCTGGAGTAGGAGGCGGAGCGGGTCGCACAACCCCACTTGCCCACAGGAGCTGAAGTGGGGAAGGACAGACTGGAGTGGACTCCTCTAGTGGGGGCAGACAGCCGGTGCAGAGTGGTGGAGCTGGGGTGTGCTCCCCCCTCCACCTAAGCTGAACACAGTTCCCCATTGGAGTGCTGGAAGACGGGGTTGGTGCTTCCCCACCCTACAATAAGAGAAGGTGGTCCCCCCCTTGAGCCAGGCGGCGGCACTTTGGAGCCCAGCCAGAGCAGGAGTCCGGGCGGCAGGTCTTGGAACTAAAGGAGGGACCCCAGGTGGGAAGGAAGAAAGGACCTGTACTCTAAAGTTCACGGGGGGTGGGGCTCCCCTCGCATAGAATGTCCAAGTCACGGGAGAAAAGTGCTGCACCCAATGCGCAAGCCACGCCACCAAGCAAGACCTGAACTTGGTCCAGATGTGGGCATCGGAGACGGTGACAAACCCGAAAGGGGCTAGTCCGGAGGGCATACAGGCGGGACAGGCCTCCCCATCACGGGCCTCAAACTCGAAGGAGGAGCTACACTCATTCTTCAAGGAACTACAGGAGTCATTTATGTACACAGTGCAGGAGCAATTTGGTTCCCTAAGAGACGACATGAAGAAAGCGTTACAGGAGATTAGAGCCGATGTCTCCAAACTGGAAGAATGGTCAGACGTACTGGAGAGAACAGTTCAAGGCATGGAGGAGGACATCCAAAGGAACGGGGAGGTACAGGAGCACCTTGTGAACCTCACTCACAACTTGGAACTACAACGTGAGGATCTGGAGAACCGGTCTCGGCGATCAAATATAAGGATCAAGAACATGGTCGAGTCAGTACTGGATAAGGACCTATACACCGCCGTTCAGGAGGTCTTCAGGGACATCCTGGGGGCTGACGGAGAGGAAGAAGTGGAAATAGATAGAGTCCACAGGGTCGGCCCGAGGAGATCGGGCAAACCCGGGGAGCATCCTAGAGACGTGCTGGTCGCTCTCACCTCATACCAGCAAAAAGAAAGGATCCTGAGGAAGGCACGAGATATCGAACATATCCGGATGAACGGAGTGGACATTCAATTGTTCCAAGATCTTGCTCTGGTCACGTTGCAGAAGAGACGAAGAATGGCTCCTGTGATTAAAGAATTGAATGCAAGAGACATTAGATACAGGTGGACCTTTCCATTTGGTCTTCTGTTCATGTGGAATGGCAAGCAGAAGAGAGTGCAAACGTGTGAGGAGGGCCTGCCGATTTTGGGGCTCCAGAAAGCGTGTGATGGGGAAGACCTCCGCCGGGAGAGGGAGGCCCGACGCAGAAACCTGTCCGGATGGAAAACCGTGCAGAACAAGAGCAAATTGCAAAAAGGGGGGGAAAGGAGGGCGGGACCTGATGTTTTCTGAAGAGACTTGGGGTCCCCCGGCATGGCGAGGTTGGGACTTACGGGGACTCTCGAGCGGGCGTCGATGGTTTGCTGATCGATGGATGGCGGCCCGGAGGAGGGCTGCAGAACTGGAATCCAAATACTAGAGGTAAATGCAGGGTTTAGGATCCCCCGCGCAGTTATACCCCAGTATGTAGAGGGTCGGGGGCGAAGGGCGAGACGCCCTAGCTGTGTTAAATACCTGGTCCCTTCTTGGGTTTGTTGTGGTTGTTTGGGGGAAGTTGGGGGGCGGGAAGGAGGGCGTGGAGGGGGATAGTTGTTGAGAGTTGGGGAGCGACAAGGGAGGGAGGTGGGGGACGCCGGAGGGGAGTTCTGAGCGGGCTGGTAACAGGTGATAGGCCTCCATCAGGATATAAGACCAATGGGTAAACTATGAATACTAACATTTAATGTCACAGGGCTTAACCACCCGGTTAAAAGGAAAAAGGTAGAGGGTTTCCTGCAAAGAGACGGGGTGACATTATTATGTTGCAAGAGACCCACATTAGGTTGCGGGATAAAAACAAATTGAGAATAAAGGGATATGACCTGTTGGGACAGTCTAACGCTCAGGACAAGAAGGCAGGGGTTCTGATAGCAGTGCATAAACACCATAATTTCCACCTTCACGGAACGCTAATGGATAAGATGGGGAAGTATATGTTTGCAAGGTTATCGATAGATGGGCTTCGCTGCACGTTAGCAACTATATATGCGCCAAACACGGGGCAAGACGGATTTCTGAGGGAAGTGGTTGGGAAATTGGAGGGTTACGCAGAGGGGGAAATCATTCTGGGGGGTGACTTAAATTTAGCCTGGAACCCGTCCGTAGACAGGAGCTCGCGTGGCAGTCAGGATATGGGGGCCCCTCAAAACGGTTCCGGCAGTTAATGAACCACCTGTCACTGGTAGACATGTGGAGAGAGCGCAATGCTCAACAAAGTGGTTTCACTCCCTACTCACATGTCTATGACTCAATGTCACGAATAGATTACCTTTGGGTGATGACAGGGCTGTTGGGGAATATTTTGGACATAGAAGTAGGGCCGATTTCGATCTCTGACCATGCCCCCTTGTCCATGGAGGTGAAACTGCCACACAGGCACTCGGGATTGTGGAGATGGAGACTCCCGCAGGAGATCCTGCGGGACACGCTACGGGCAGAGGAAATCAGGGGGCAGATTCAGGAGTTTTTAACCATCAACGATATGGGAGAGGTCAGGCTGGGAGTTGTCTGGGACACTCTAAAGGCTGTTATAAGGGGGCAATTTATTGAAAAGAAAGCGACCAAAGACAAACAGAGGGTGGCTTGGGAAAGAGAGCTGGAAAATAAATTAACAGACATACAACAGGAATGCGCAAAAAATCTGACACTATCTTTGAGAAGGGCTATGAGGCACGTGCAGGGGCAGTTAGACGTACTACGCACAAAAAAAAGCGGAGATGAGTCTTCTACGCCTCAGACATTGGTAATATGCTAGAGCTAATAGAGCAGATAAACTGCTCGCGAGACAATTGCGCGCACAGCAACAGAAGGGGACGATCAGGGGGAAAGGCTCACCACTACCACTGACATAGGAGAGGAGTTCAGAGCCTTTTATAAAGATTTGTACTCCACCGAGAGACCGGACGGGGTTGATCAGGACAGCTACCTTGACTCTCTCCCTCTATCACAAATATCTGAAAAGGATAGGGATGCGCTGGATAGCGATATAAGGAAGGAGGAGGTGCGCCAAGCTATTCAGAGTCTACAGACGGGTAAGGCCCCGGGGCCTGACGGCTTTACGGCGGCCTTTTATAAGAAGTACGCAGATGTCTTTGTCCCTTTTCTAACCAAGATGTTCAACTCCTTCAGAGAAGAGGGTAATGTGTCCCAGACAATGAATGAGGCAAAGGTGGTTGTTTTTCATAAAGCAGGGAAAAACCCGACCTCGGTGAGCTCGTATTGTCCAATCGCCCTTATAAACCAGGACGCTAAAATCTATACTAAAATCCTGGCCCTTAGATTGTCTCTGTTACTTCCCGAAGTGATCCATGCGGATCAATCGGGTTTCATCCCGGGCAGGCAGACCCATGATAACCTTAGACGCATGGCACACCTGGTGGAGAAAGTGGGTATTCAGGGCATCCCTGCGTCTCTTCTAGCGGTCGATGCTGAAAAGGCATTCGATCGGGTGGAATGGTCAATGCTATTTAAAACATTAGAGCAAATGGGTTTTGGAGATAACTTCCTCAAAATGATCAAAGCCAATTACAATACTCCCTCGGTCAGGATAGCTGTTAATGGGGAGATCACGCACAGGGTTGACCACTTCCGAGACACCAAACAGGGGTGCCCTCTGTCCCCGCTACTGTTCGCCATTTCTCTAGAGCCGCTGTTAACAAGAATACGGGAGTCGAGTGTGATAGAGGGGATAGTGATGGCAGGGAGGCAACATAAAGTGGTCGCTTATGCTGACGATTTGATGTTGATATTGGGGGACCCGGTCCGTACTCTCCCGGTGGTGATTACAGAGTTAGAAGAGTTTGGGGGCACTAGCGGGTCTAAAAATAAACAGGAGTAAGTCAGTGGTTCTCCCGCTGGCGAGGGACATGGGGGAGTTGGAGAGTAGCTGCGACAATGGGGTTGAGCAGTGCGGATAAAGGTATAAAATATCTGGGCATTTCCCTGACGCGGGAGGTGGAGTGTTGGTATGGCGCAAACTTCCCAGGGCTGCTGGGGGAGATTAAGAGAGACCTCGAAAGGTGGGAATCACTGGTGATTTCGTGGATGAGGCGAATGGCCATGATTAAAATGGCATTACTACCGAAGCTGCTTTATTACTTCCAAGCCTGCCCGACAAAGATCCCAGGCTCCTTTTTCAAGGCACTGACCTAAGCTACTACTTCCTTCATTTGGAGGAAGAAAACCCCAAGGATCTCGAGGATGGTTTAACGGCCCCAGTGGAAGAAGGAGGGCTGGCCCTCCCGCATTTTTATAAGTACTACCAGGCAACACAGCTGTGGGTGCTCAAAGAGTGGTTGGGGAGGAGCAGCTGAAGGTGTGGGCCGTACAGGACCGGGCGGTAGCTAGAACTTCCCTATGGGAACTCTTATGGAAAGATACCCGGCATAGGCACGTTAACCCATGACTGAGTGCGGTAATGAAAGTCCCCATCAGAGTGTGGGACGAATTGACAAAGCGGGGTGTACTATCAACTGTACCGGGTCCTTTCACCCCTATGTTTGGGAATCCAGACTTTTACCCGGGGAGGGGTGCATACACAGATTGGGGACGTGCGGGATGCTCGATGATAGGGGAAATGATGGATGGTTCAGAAGTCTTATCCTCTGAGAAGTGTGTGGAGAATTTGAAGATTAAACAGGCAGATAGATTCAAATATGAGCAACTAAAGCATTGTCTGAGTCCCCCCCCCGATAAAACAGCCGGCCACACGGGAGCTTAAGCGTTTTGAGACCTTTGCGATAACCTACCCTGGCACAAGGAAATTAGTGTCCACCCTCTACAGGTTGATTGTTGGACATGATGAAAGTCAGCTGGACATAAATGAGAAAATGGAAACAGACCCTGGGGGAGCCCATCGCTAGAGACCACTGGGAAGTGTTGTGGGGTGAAATTCAGCAGTTGACACGCTCAGTGCAGATGAGGGAAATGTGGGTGAAGGTGATGACGCAGCGGCATCTAACCCCAGAAAGATTACATGTGATGTACCCTCGTGTTTCCAATCAGTGCTGGAGGGAATGTGGAGGCGTGGGCACCTGGAAGCATGTTTGGTGGGAGTGTAACAAGCTGCAAGGTTTCTGGGGGGATGTAAAGCTACAACTTCAGAGGATTTTTCCGAAGACCGCACTTATGGGGGAGAGAGTGTAGTTGTGCGGCCTTAAGGATGCTTCAGCTAAGGGACTTTGCATGGCACATTGGAGATGTTTCATGGGCCTACTGATAGCGGCTTGGGCGGCCATAGCACAGAACTGGAAGAACTCAAACCCCCCTCTGATCTTTAATTGGCTGCAAAGGGTATGGACACTAATTACGATGGAAAAACTGTCACATTCCCTGAGAGGGGGAAATGAATGCTTTGAAATGGACTGGGGAATAGTGTTGGAATACCTCCAATCGGACTATATGGTGCAATGGTGCCCGCACAATATTAGAATTCTGGACCTATTTCGGGCGTGAGATGTTTAAAACACTCCAAGAGCGACCTCTGGCGTGGGGGGGTAAGTCATTTGTTGTTGTATGTTATGGAAATTAAAATAAAAGTTTTAAAGAAAAAGAAATAAGAAAGTTATTACAACAGCAAAAAAAGTTTTTCCAAAGTGGCGGCCTAGTTCCCATTAATTTTCCCCTAGACAAGGTACATTTTTGCCAAAGCGCACTGCTTAAACTGCTGGACGGATTTGGACCAGGTGCAAAACAACTTGGGCACAAAGCGTATAGAAGAGGCCAGAAAGAAGAGAAACTCAACACCCGAGGGCAGAAAACAGGCAGAAACAGTGAAAGCTTCTGTCAAACGCACCAGCAGTTGACTTTATTTCCTTTGTTCACTAGAGTTGATCTGGCTCATAGTGACCTGAGTCTTGCTTCAATGACCCAACGGTCCTAATGCTCCCAACACTCCAACACACAGCGTCCTTTTTGTGGTTTGGGGTCATTCTGTGCAGTAGTTATTTAAATATTTGATGGAGAATGGGGTGCCTGGTTTAAAAAAAAATGGCTATATCTCAGGGATTTACGCCAAACTGTGTGTTTTTCTCTCGATGTGAGAGATATTCAAGGTTATAGCTGAGGTTATGGGAAAATTAAACGTGGGAAAAAAGCCATTTGCAGGTCACGAAAAATGCAAACGCCATCAGGCTAGAGGTGGGGAGGAGGGGTGGTTGCTGGCTACAGGGCACCAAGTTAAATTTGGGAGTTGGAGGGGGTCTAGGGACTGAGTTGGCAACACAAAGCTTTCTGTAGCCTCAGATATAGCCATGAATAGCCGACATCGCAAAGCAAACTGCATCAAAGAAACAGTATGTGCTGTGGGGGGGAGAGGACAGGGGAGGTGAGGAAGCCACCTGGGAGTGGGGAGAGCTGGAACAGATAAGGGGGGGCCTTTGGTGAGGGCCTGGGGGTGGGGCAGGAAAGGGTTTTTTTTCTGCCTGTTTTTCCGATTGTCGTGGCTATATTCGAGGCTATAAAGTACAACGGATATCTGAGGGTATGTGTATTCAGTACCCGCGGTTACAGTTTTTTGGTTGTTTTTTTTTTTTTTTTAAAAAAGATATTTTTACAGCTATAGTGACCTCAGGGGTGAAAATGACGGACCATGGCCAGTGACAGGATTGCCATCCAGGTGTTCCATCCATGCAGTAACCAGGACAGACCCTGCTTAGCTTCAAATTGAGGAAGGCGCCAGCCTACTGAGGCCATGTTGCCCGATAAACGAGCCAAAGTTACAAGACCACTTAGAGAAACAGGCCGGCCCTTTCCTTGCTTTGAAGCTAAGCAGGGTCAGTCCTGGTTACTGCATGAATGGGCGGTCAAATGGGCATCCAAATTATTTATTTATTTTAAAGTGTGTGACGCTGTGTGTTGGAGTGTGCAGTACTGGCAATACAAAAAGGCGATGGCTGGAAGGTTTTGAATTAACCATAACCATGGGCAGAGCTATGGGCAACCCTCCAGATCATCGTTTTTCAGCCTGCAAAGCCATTAGAGAAGGGGAAAAAACCACATGCAAATCAGGCTTGCTCCTACCCCAAAAGGAGCAGTCCAGCCCGAACTGCTAGGTCACATCCCTTCTGTACAAGACCACTAGCATCCCCAGACATGTTTCAGCCTTGTTGGGCATCATCAGCGAGGAGTAGCGTGGGTCTCTAGGCCAGGCAGTATCGGGACCTCGGGACCCACGCCTGGGCATACCCGTCCCACTCAGGTTGAGTTTAGCAAAACAAAAAGGTGATGGCTGGAAGGGTTTGAAAGAATCATAACCACAGGCACAGCTCTCTGGGCATCCCTCCAGACCATTGTTTTTTAGCATGCCATTACCTGTGCAGATTTTTGGTATTGGCGGACTTGCACCTTGAGTCCCTCTTCAGTGCTTACCTCTAGAGGAGGGGCATTTTCTACAAAATCACATCGCTGGTGCAGAGCGTGCACGGTGTGCGACGCTGTGTGTTGGAGTATTGCTCCAGTCAAAAAATCACTGTTTGAGGATTTCAAAGTGATATGTGGGGGAAAAGGCCTCTCCGACCAAGAGAGAACTGGAAGAACTATGCTTGGTCTTACTGGCCAAAATTGGTTGTGAGACTGAAGATCTTATTGGTAATCGATCCAGAGTCAAACAAGCGTTATATGACCTTGACTGGGCCCACACTGTGGATGAATTCCATCACTACCCCTTGATGGGCCATTTTAGGGGGGACCACGAAAAGCAGGGTGTGCTTGCACCTTTCTGTCCATCTATTCTGACAGGCACACTCTGCAACTTTATTTGACGTTTTGTGGAATTTACTCCATACAAAGGTCATTTTAATTCACTATGGTCTTGTTGGAGAGGAGTCGTGGGCATGTAGTTTTTGCCAAGAAGGGGAACCTGACACATTAAAATATGTGTACATTTATTGAAGCGCACTCCAAGGAGTGAGAATGCATGTGTTTCGAAAGCTTTGTCATACAATTAATGGTAGTGGTCTCGGGCTACTGTGGGATCACTGCTTGTCTGGTTCTACCCCCTCTGTGGTCATAGCGGTTGTAACCTTTCTTAGAGTTTTAAATATGATCTCTGATTTTTAAGTGCATCTTCTCTATTGGTGAATATAGTTCCGTTTACTTTTGTAACTCCATGTTTTTCTTGATATTATTTCTTATTGTAAGCTAACTTATTTATTTCTTTTTTCTTTTTTTATCTAATTTTTCTTTTTCCCTTTTTGCTTTTCTGTTTTTCTTTTATGAAGATGAATTTTCTGATAAATGTTTGTTAAAAGTGTAAAATGTGAAAGGTTAAATTGTTCTCTTTTTTGCGTTTTTCTGAACTGCATTCTGGTATTTGTACGGGGAATAATGCCACAATTGTACACTTTTTGCGTAAAATTGTTCTATAAAGATTTATATATTTGAGTGACACTATGGTATGTGTACATTTCAAATTAGCTTTATTAAACAGAGTATTGTTGAAAGCCAGGTATTGTATTGTATTTTGTTGTTTATATAGCGCTCTTTCCCCACTTGTGTGGCCTCAATGCGCTTTTTCCTTGGTTGAACACCCTTGGTGACCATAGTCGATGTGGTTGGACATTCTAAGGGGTTTTCACTTGGGAGATGCATGTATGCATGTTTGCTGTTCTAGGACTGGGTGGCTGGCAAAGCTCGACTAAGCAGCCCAAGAGAGGTCAGACACATGGGTGGGTGCTGTTGGGTGTTAGCGATAGATTGCTACTGTAGAGAGAGTCTATGTGTGGCCAGCTATGCCAGTTCCTTTTGGGCGATGGTCACTGTATGCTAGTGGCAGAGGTGTTGAGGTACATCAGGTGTTTCAGTCGGTTCTACGTTATTTTGCTGCAGGATTTTTCATTGCAGGATTTTTCATCACCGTATTTTTATAGAAAAAAACTTTTTTTTAAGCGGGGGTTACCCCCCCAAACACCCCCATCATTTTATTTTTATTCCCTTACACCCACAACCATTTATTTAATTTTTAAACCCCGCCCAAAAAAAAAAGCGATGAAAACTCCTGCGGCAAAACAACAGTATACCTTTCAGTCTGGGCGGCTATGTGTGCACTAGGCCGGATGTGCTTAGCCGTAGCCGTATTGTATCGTGCATGGACGCTTGGCCGTGCCTGCGGTCTGTGTCCACGCTAGTGTGAGGATATACGTACTGTAGGCTGCAAGGTTTGTCCAGGTCTAGAATTCAGATTCCTATACCAGTGGGCATAGCTTTCCATATTGTAACGGGTATCTGCATATATTAAGCAGAGATGGGAGCTGAACCCAGACATGAGTATCCTGTATAGTGTGCAACAAGCCCAGGTCTCAGAATGCAGTAGGTCTCGTCATATAGTAAACAAGGGATGTGGCTACACCTAGACTCAAGAGTCCTGTATCGTGGGGGGGGGGGGCTAGGCTTCCCGGTGCTGTAGGTTTCAGACTATAGTACAGTAGGTTTTGGGAGGTTTTGAGTACAAGGCTGAAAACAGCTAGACCTGAGAGTCCCACTCAGTGGGAGAGAGGCCCACACCTAACACTGCAATCTGAGTACAAGGCTAAACACAGCTAGATTTGAGAGTCCTGTATAGTGGGAGAGAGACATACCCCTAACAATGCAATTTGGCTAAACACAGCTAGTTTTGAATACAGGGCTACACACAGCTAGTTTTGAGAGCCCTGTATAGTGGGAGAGAGGCATACACCTAACCATGCAGTTTTAATACAAGGCTAAACACAGCTAGTTTTGAGTACATGGCTACACACAGCTAGATTAGGGAGTCCTGTATAGTGGGAGAGAGCCCTACACGTAACAATGCAATTTGAGTACAAGGCTAAATACAGTTAGATTTTAGAGTCCTGCACGATGGGAGAGAGGCCCACACCTAATAATGCAGTTGGAGTACAAGGCTGACCACAGCTAGACCTGAGAGTCCCCCACAGTGGGAGAGAGGCCCACACCTAACACTGCAATTTGAGTACAATGCTACACATAGCTGGATTTGAGAGTCCTGTATAGTGGGAGAGAGTGAGGCAGAGGTATGTAATTACAGTATTGTACAGGTGTAGGTAAGTTTGCTAAGTGGCTGCAATGATAGAGTAATTGCTCTACTCCCCACCCAGGCCAGTCCTACCGTACTACTCCTAGTTGCCGCTGGTTGACGGCTGGCCACTGGCTTCCCCTGCTGACACCTGCAGACACCTGCAGACACGATATTGAGCTGCATCTGTAGGAGCCGCCCTTTGCCTTGGGGCCCTAAGCCTTGGGGCTGCCGGGCAGAGGGCTGTCCTGGAAAGGTTGTTTAATACCATCTATTGGACCAATCACGGGACGGGGCAGGCAGGGAGGCGGGAGGAGGGAGGGAAAAGGAACTGGAGGCAAGGGGACGATCGGGAAACAGCGGGGAATGGGGGGGTCAAATACAAATATGGAGACACTGGAAACAGGGCCATGGGTCCCAAAAAGTACCGCACTCACCTGCAATGGCAAGATGGAATCAGGCGTGCAAGGAGCGGTGGGGAATATGGGGTTGAGGAGGGGAAATGATGAGGGGGGGGAGTAAGTCATGAGTGTTTGCCCATGATATGGCAAGCGGTTTGCAATCCTGGACACTGGTGCAGTTATTTTCCCCTGATTGTGGCTGCTTTTCAGGGCACCAGTAAAGGACACATGGATGGACAGCGTAACATTTTTTCAGAGGGCGGATGCAACCCCTTGAGTTTTTTTAGGTTGGCAAGCTTGCGCTAGTATTTTGATGCCAGGATTTTACTCAAGATGTCGTGCACCCAGTGCAGACGCTTACCCACAAGACCACAAGAACTTGATTTGTATTAGGATTTTGTTTTTCATGGAATCTTTCACTACGGATTGCTGGGTTTAAAAGGTGAGCACCTTTTTATATTTTGCCAGCATATTTATTAGAAGATTTCCTCTTTCTCAGGTTATTTTCCTGGTGTTAATTACTTTTTTAAAAGTCCAATGCTATTTTGTATTGGACACTTTCTTCGAAACTACATTTGTATATTTCATTTTGAAATATATGGTCACTTACTGGTGTATATTTCAGCCAGGGTTATAGGTGCGTCTTTTGAACTATACATTTTCTGTGCAATGATCATATTATTATGCGGATGATACAGCTCAGAATTTCATTTTTGTTTGTCATTTTATGTGCTTTGGTGTTCCCTTGTTTCAGTTTTGAAGGCCGGCTTAGTTTGATTTTGAGCTTGTAAAAAAAAGTACGCGTAGCCGCGGCTACAACGTAAGATTTATATCCACGTCCAATAGCCGCAGCAACAAGAGATGCTGGGCAGATATAAAATAGATTTCTGTGAGTTTGATTGTTTGTTATTGGTTGTTGTTATTGTTTTATTTGTATAGCTGTCTGTGATAGGTTGTAGTGAAAGTGTGTCATCTATTTTAGTGGTTTTGTTTGAATTTAGTTCTCTTTTTGTGGTATTCATTTTGGAAAGTATAAAAGCCAGCATTTTGAGCAGTATTCTTATTTTGATTGCAGAACTCCACAGTACAGTATGCTGAGTGTGTGGCTGTTGTGCAGGTAATCACCAGTAACATTTTACATATTTAAGTTTATTTGGAGTGTTATGTGTCAGGTAAGTTTCCACTGCTATCAGATGTATATATTGCCACTATTTTGGGCTAGTTAGATTAAATGGTAATTTATTTTCCTACCTTTTACTTTAATTCTGCTTAATAAAATGTGTGTCAGTTATATTTATTAGTTTGGTACTATTTTTCATTTACTCAGATGTAGTAATAGCAGTTAATGTTTGATGTTTTTTTTTAACTTTTACTAATGTGTTGCTTACATTCAACAGTATTTTTTATTAATCCGTTTCTTTTATGTATGCAGGTTTTTTAGGGTATTTGCTGTAACTGTGTTGAACAAGAGCCTTCCTATAGGGTTCTTCCTTGTCACATGAATGGACCTGAGCAAGGTGCTGGATGGCAGTTGAGGCTGTCAAACTTTGAGATGGCGTATTGTACAAAAAGTATGCTGCACTTCGTGAATGTCTTTCTGACTATGTTGCTCCTTGATCCGAAAATAGTGTCATTTATTAGCTACAGTTTTCTGAGCATTTGGATTGTTTTTTGTTTGGAGGTAAAGCAGAAGCTACCCACACCATGTTTTTATGAAGTTGTTTTTTTCAATCCACCATGATTTTTTCCCCAATAACAAAATGGTTCTTTTTTGTCGTGTTCTTAGCGGTCTTGTAGATCTGGTGTAGACGAGATGTGATGAGTTTGGGAGGAAGGGGCGGTGGTGGCAGAAGTGGAATTTAATGGTTCACTGCCACTATGTTTTTTTTTAATCCACCTTGAATTTTGTTTTCCCAATGATTACTGTGTGTGAATGGAACAGTGTTGTATGCACACATTTTGTATCTTATATAGTGCATGTGATGCACCAGATATGAAATATGAGGGTCATAAAAACCTGAGAATTAAAGTGTGTTTCTTAAAGTGTGTGTGTTCTGGAACTAATTGTTTTCTTTTTTTACAGATGGAAGGAAAATATCGTATCTTCCATTTCTTTATTTTTTTTTACAAACTTTCTTTTATTTTCAAGAGCACAAATTACAAGCATCATAAGCATCATTTTAAGCCACAATGTTGTCGCACAAGTACTCATGAATGTAACTATTATAACACCCCTTCCCCCCACTCTCCACCCCCCCCCTTTGTCGTATAACTTCCAACTTTGGTTAAGACAACACAACAGTGTCCAGTTCAGGAAGATGCATTGTGCACCAGTGCATATTGTTAATGTGCAGAATTCATAAAATAGATACCCTGCGGAGGAGATTAGGCTTAAAGTACATTTGCTCCCTGTCCTTCATAAAGTCGTGGAGCGGCTGCCATATACTCTGGTATTTTGAAATCGATCCATACGCCAATGCTGTTACCTTATCCATGGCCATCACTCCCCACAGTCTCACCCACCATCTGGCCACTACCGCCCCATGCTTATCTTTCCATGCTTGTGCTAGGGTGATTCTAGCCAAACTCAGCATATGGGTGATAAGAGCAGCTCTATTCCCAGATTTCGCGTAACAACTCTCCACCGCCTTTCTCAACAGAACTACCAATGGATCTAAGGGGAGTTGAACGGCCACCACTTCTTTAATATGGCTCAGCATCTCCTTCCAATATGTCTCCGCTAATGTGCAAGCCCACCACATATGAATCATGTCTCCAACTTGTCCACACTCTCTAGGGCATACTGGGGGGTACTCCAGGTTAATGGAATGCAGCCTCTGCGGCGTCATATACCACCAGAGGTGTAATTTGTACACCGCCTCTCTAGTTGCAGCAAACCTAGAGCCCTTTGCGAGCCGATGCCATATTTGACTCCACACCTCCCCAGGTATTGGCTCCCCTCCATCCTGCTCCCATTTCCGCATGTGTTGTAGGCTCTCCTCTGGGTCTGCCTCGCTCATCATCTTATAGAGCCTTGACACTCCTTTCTACGACCTCCCTTCTTTTAAGGTGAGTTCTAGACTTACTGGGTCCCGGGTTGCCCCTTCCCTTGTTTTGGAGTTTGTGATCCAGTGTCTGACTTGAGTATAGCGAAAGCGCTCCCCCTCGGGTTTTGGAATTTATCCCTACATCCTTCAAGTGTCAAGGGTACTCCCTCCTCGTACAAGTCCCCCACTGTCAGGGATTGCCCCCCTCCCCAATGTGTCCAAAAGCCAGGCTGCAGTCCCAGCGTAAAATTCGGGTTGTGCATCACCGGCTCAAGAGGGCCTCCGCCTATTTTTATCCCTTTCCCCCGCAGAACCTTGTCCCAATACCATAATGTGGCTTTGGTCGTTTCCAGGAGTGTTTCTCCATTCCCTCTATATCTAGCTGGCAGGAAACCCAGGCTCTCCAAAGGGATCCTAGTTGCCTCCCTTTCCACCATTATTCACCTATTTTGGTTCTCTTCCGGCGCCCACTGCAGCATTGGTGCCACTTGAGCTGCCCATAAATATCTGCAGAGTTATGGTACCGCAGAGCCCCCAAGCCGGTGGGCGATACAGCACCTTCCTAGGAACCTGGGGCTTTTTCTTGTTCCAAATAAAGGACATCACTTTTGTAGGTTTTTAATCGCTGGGCCCGATACACGTATTGGGAGCGCCCCCATCACGTACAGCAACCTAGGGAGAAGGGACATTTTGACTGCCGTTATACGAGCAAGCCAGGATAGCTCCTGCCTATCCCAACGCCTGAGGTCTGCCATCAGCGTTTTCAGTAATTCCGGGAAGATAGCACCATATAGTCTCCCATGCTCAGATGTAAAATTTATCCCCAGATACCTCACTGATTTGCCCTCCCATTTCATTGTATACCGCTTTTCCCATTCTGGCACGCGGTATGTTAAGGGCCTTAGATTTAGAGTAATTGATATGAAACCCGCAGACCTTGGTGAAGTTATCAAGCAGCTTTATGGTCGCAGGGAGCGAGTACGTTGTATCTTAAGAACATCAAGACATCATCCGCGTAGAGTGCAATTTTCTGGGGTACCCTATTTCCTACCTCCACCCCGCAGATTTCCTGGTCATCGCGTACTTTCTGCGCTAGAGGCTCGATGGCCATCGCAAAAATCAATGGGGACAGTGGGCACCCTTGCCTTGCTCTCTTACTAATCAGTATGCTGTCCGTAAATTGGCCTTTAACCATTAGCCGAGTGGAGGGATTCCCATAGTTAGCCAGGAACATACGGGTGAAAATTGGACCGCACCCAAATTTCCCAAGGCTAGTTGTAAATACTTGTCACGATGCCTGCCCCCGGGAAACCAGGTTTGGCCCAGCTACCCCGGAAGCAGGCATCATGCCATTTAATGCAAGCCCATGAACCCCAATTAGGGGCTATTTGGGTGCAGTCCTGGCGCCTATGGCGCCAGGCTCATAAGTTCAAAATCGGTCCTGGCACCATGGGCGCCAGGCTCATGGTCAAGGGCTTACCTGAAGCAGACCATGCTGTTAACTTACCTGAGGCAGACCTTGCTGCCAGTGACCAGAAGTCAAATGAGGCCTAGGAGGGACTATTTTTCCCTAGGAACTATTTTTTACTCGGGTGGGGCCGTGGAAGAATACTTACCTGGAACTACTTCCAAGGCTATTTAAACCACGCCCTGACAGCAATCCATGCTTCGCGTTATTCTGCACCTGCAGCGTAACGCTCACCGTGCCTGCAGCAGCTTCCAGTCTTCAGCCACGCCCGCCTGGATGCCGGAGCTCCTGAAAACCTGAAAGAAAGCAGAGGGAAGGTTAGAACCGGAGTTTTTGCCTGCAATCCTTACCTGAATCCTGAATCTTCTTGGCTCTGACCTAGAAGGAAGAAATCATCAGACGCGCGCCGCTTCGCACCCTGCAGCGCCGCGAGGGAACTCACCTGAAGCAATCCTCCGCATTCCATTGCACTTTTCAGCCTCCAGCGGCCGCTCTCCAACACCTGTGGAAATAAAGACAATAAGGTGAGCAAGGGAGCTTTCCCAGACAATAAAGGCAATCCCCAGGACTTACCTGATACCACAGGGGGTACTTACCTCATCTCGGGTCGGCGCGGCCTCCACAGCTTCTGCGCCATACCCCGGCCCCAAAGGGGAAACAAAAGCAACACAAAAGCGCAAGTAGGGGAAACCAAATTCCGCTACAGACTTACCTGGTTACTGCCTGAGGCCGCAATCACCGGAACCTCCACCGATTCAGCTCCTGCAAAAGGAAAGGGTCACAGGTTAGACCAGGTCCTCATTATCGAACTGAACAGAATCCATAAACACTTACCTGCATCTTACTGGTTGCCACTTGGAACTCTTCTCAAGAACTATTAAGGCAACCTAGGGAATTTGGACAGAGTGAAAGCCAGACGTTTTTGAACTCTTTTTCAAACTATTTCCTTACAGAGTCAATACCGTTCTGCAACTCTCCAACATCCCACACCAGTGAAGTAACTGGTCATCTACACGCCCCTGCGCTCGAGGCATGATGGAGAGCTCATCTTTCCAAACTATCAGGTGAGAACATAGCAAGAGTTCGGAAGTAATTTGTGGGAAGAGATCGCAGGAGTGGGGGAAGGTGGGGTTGGCGCCCAGTCCCCGCAGGTGGCTAATTCCCTTTTCTCCATTACAGAAGAATATTCATACGGGCAAAACAAGCTAAGCTGGGTGGTCCGGTCCAGTCCATCATTTCGGCGCCCCGTGTGTCGCTGGAAGAGGTAACCACAGCCCAGTTCAGATCGACGCCCCCGTGGACACCAGGTGAGCGTAACAGAACACGAAGCCTACCCACAAAAGGCCACCTGGGCGTTATGGAGACCTCAGAGGTGGATCAGTTAGCTAATTATTAGGGGAGCTAAGAGCTGAAGTGCACTCGGCCCGCCAGGAAACTAATGCCCTTAGAAGGGAACTGATAGTTTCAAAGGAACGGACAGATGATTTGGCCAGACAGTTATTGCAAAACCAGGCGGGGCAAACACCACTACCTGGACTCGGGGTTAGTCCAGCTCCTGTACCATCTAGTAACCCAGTAAAAATACATTTTCCAGGAACTGTTCCATTGGCTCCGCCCAAACGTTTTGCCGGAGACCCTAAAAGGTTTGCCGTATTCATGAATCAGTGCCGCTTACACTTTTTATGCAGACCTGCAGCATTCCCAAGTGATCAAGCCAAGGTAGCCTGTACTGTCCTATCTCAGCGGCAGTGCAGCAGATTGGTCCATTCCTCTAGTTAATCAGGATGACCCAATTCTTCGGGATTTCCAGGGGTTTCAAACAATCATGGAAAGACTTTTTGCCCGACACTCCCAGGGTCAGGCCCTGGATAACGAACTTTTTTCCCTAAGACAGGGGAATCAGGATCTTCTTTCTTACATTGCAACCTTTAATAGACTAATAGTAGAAACCGAATGGCCTGAAGTTAAACGAATCACATTGTTCCATCGAGGGCTTCGAGGAGAACTCAAAGATGTCTTGGCCCAAATTGTGAACCCGCCTCAAGATTGTGCGGAATACATCAACCTAGTGGTCCAACTAGATCACAGACTTCAAAATAGGAAGGCCGATCGAGCCAAGTTTGAGAACCGAGTGTTGGTCAAGACCCACGTCAGTTCCAAGGGAGCAGAAGCCTCAGAACCTATGCAAATCGGTAGGTTGAGAGGACCCTTGACTCAAAAAGAGAGAGAAAGGAGACGGCAAATGCAGCTATGCTTATATTGCGGGAATACTGGTCATTTTCTGCAGAACTGTCCTATAAAACCGCCTAAGAAGGTCGTGGGGGCAGCAGATAAAAACTCTGATCTCGCCCGGCAAGCATAGAGGTCCGTTTGCCGAGCTTAAAGAAGGACACTCAGACCTCGCATTTCATCATTCCAATGGTCCTCGTAGATCCAGAACAGCCATCTCGGATGCATGCGGTAAAAGCATACGTTGATAGCGGAGCCATAGGAAACTACGTGGACCGTGAATTGGCTTCCAGGATGAACCTACCTCTCGCCCAAAAACCACCTTAAATGTCATCACCACAGTTGATGGAACGGAAATTGCCTCTGGTCCCGTAACTCACTCCACCACAGAGATGACATTGCTGGCGCAGGATGGGCACCGAGAGGCTTTGGTGTTTGATTTAATCAAGGCCCCGCAGTTCCAAGTAATACTGGTGATACCTTGGTTGGAAAAACATAATCCCTGCATTGATTGGCGAGAGAAGAGAATCACCTTCCCAGAATGTGCGCACACCTGTTACCCCAGGAAATCTCAGAACACAGCCCTGGCTTCTGTAACCCCAGCTGCCATGCAATTACCTGCGGAATATCAAGAGTTTCAAGATGTCTTCCAAAAAGAGCAGGCAAACACCTTACCTCTGCACAGATCGTATGATTGCCAAATAGATCTCATCCCAGGTGTACAACCCCCTTGCAGCAGAATCTATGCCCTTACGGAACCCGAAAACCTTCACCTACGCCAATACCTGGACCAGTACCTTGCTAATGGTTTTATTCGCCCGTCTAAGTCCCCTGCATCATCCGCTTTGTTCTTCGTGCCCAAAAAGGAAGGTGACCTCAGAACATGCATAGACTATCGCGCACTGAACCAGATAACCATTAAAAATCGGTACCCGTTGCCTTTGATCCCAGAATTACTAGACCAAGTGAAAGAAGCTTGCATTTATACTAAACTCGACCTCTGGGGGGCATATCATTTGGTACGTGTCAAAGAGGGCGACGAATGGAAAACAGCCTTTCGCACTAAGTACGGACTATTTGAGTACCAGGTGATGCCTTTCGGACTGTGCAATGCACCAGCAGCCTTCCAGTTCTTCATGAACGATGTCCTTAGAGAACTCATTGATGTTTGCGTTGTCGTTTATATTGATGACATCCTAGTATATTCTTCATCAGAATCTGATCATATCAAACACGTCTGAGCAGTTTTAGAAAAATTACGCCAGCACAAACTTTATGCCAAATTGGAAAAATGCATTTTCCACACCACTGAAGTGGAATTCCTAGGATTTAACCTAACCCCGAGAGGAATCAGGATGGATACACGAAAGGTGGATGCAATTCTCAAATGGCCTTCGCCAAGTTCTGTCAAAGGTGTGCAAAACATGCTCGGCTTTGCCAACTTTTACCGCAGGTTTATCCCAGACTTTTCGCATATTGTTCATCCCATTACGGCGCTCTTACGAAAAAACAAACGCTTTATGTGGACAGACGAAGCGGAAAGCGCCTTTCAAGAGTTAAAGGCTAAATTCACATCTGCACCAGTCCTAAGGCACCCGCGTCCTGAACTCCCGTACATTGTGGAGACTGATGCATCCAGCTTAGCAATGGGAGCCGTCCTTTCTCAAAAGGACCCCGAAACTAACCAGATTCACCCAGTGGCCTTTTGGTCAAAGAAATTCTCAATTCCTGAATTAAACTATGCCATTACTGATAAGGAGCTGTTAGCTATCAAGGACGCCTTCAAGGCTTGGCGGCATTATCTACTCGGAGCCAGACATACCATTACAGTCATCACCGACCACCGAAAATTACAATATCTAAAGACAGCTAAGGCCCAGTCTTCTCGCCAACTGCGTTGGGCACTATTCTTCGCCGAATTTGATTTTGTAATAACCTATCGGCCCGGTTGTAAGAATGGTAAAGCAGACGCCTTATCCCGAATAGGGATGGGAGAAGCAGAAGTGACCCTGGAACCCGTACCTATAATTCCTGAACAGCGAATTCTTGGCATAACATCTGTACAGACGCTGGAAGACATTCAAGAAATTATCCAACAACTCTTTGATCCTCTTGCCTTACAAGACTAGGCTAAGAAAGGCCCAGACTTCTCCGTCACCAATGAGCTACCATATTACAGAGGACGTCTATTTCTGCCACAAAAGGAACTAAAAGAGCTAGTCGTCTCTCGTTACCATGATACGTTAATGGAGGGGCATCCTGGTATTACAAAAACGGAAGCTAAAATCAAGAAACAATTTTGGTGGCCCACCTGGCGAAAGGACATTAAGTCGTTTGTCCTATCTTGTGGCATTTGTGCCCAAAACAAGAGTAGAAAAAGAAGACCAGCTGGTCTATTACAACCTATGGACATCCCACCGATTCCTTGGCACACCTTGTCATTAGACTTTATCACAGACTTACCCCCGTGCTATGGTTTCAACACTATCCTAGTTATTGTGGATCTTTTTTCTAAAATGGCCCACTTTATTCCATTAAAAGGGATACCTTCAGCTGCAGCCCTGGCCAAGGAGTTCCTTGAAAACATCGTTCGCCTACACGGCTTCCCATCCGTGTTAATTTCCGACCGAGGGAGTCAATTCATCTCGCACTTCTGGAGAAAATGTTGCCAACTGGCACAAATAGATGTTAGGCTTTCAACTAGTCACCACCCCCAGACCGATGGTCAAACTGAGAGGACCAATCAGACTCCTGAACAGTACCTGCGTTGTATGCTACATCAGTCTGAGAGCAATTGGAAAGACATCTTATGGATCGCTGAATATGCGTACAATAATTCAGTACACTCAGGAACTGGACACAGCCCCTTTTATACTATATATGGACATCATCCTCGAACCTCGGACTTGGATTCACCCCAACATTTGGAGATGCCTGCAGTAGACCATCTCCACACCGTCATTACACAAACCTTTAAGGAAGCAACAGAACATTTACAGAGAGCTAAGGATAAATACAAGAAAAACGCTGATCAATTTAGGAGAGAAACACCACAATACCAGATAGGAGACCAAGTATGGCTATCTACTAAACACATCCCACTCAAGGGAACACAAACCTTTAATCCTAGATATTTGGGACCCTACTCGATCAAGACCATTATCAACTCAGTGGCCGTCAAGTTGGACCTGCCCGCCCATATGCAAATTCATCCCGTCTTCCATGTCTCTCTCTTGAAACCAGTCCAACCAGGAACTAGATTGACCAAACCACCAGATCCCATCCTCATTGACGGGGAACCTGAATTAGAAGTTAGACATCTTGGACTCAAAGAGGGTTAGGTCAAAACTCTTTTACCTAATCTATTGGAAAGGATACGGACCCCAAGAAAGGTCCTGGGAAAGTAGTGACCATGTGCACGCACCCCAATTGGTGAAGAAATTCCACCGGGAGTTCCCTAACAAACCAAAGCCCAGAGGAAGAACGACTTTAGGAGGGGCCTTGAGGGGGAGTGCTGTCACGATGCCTTCCCCCAGGAAACCAGGTTTGGCCCAGCTACCCCGGAATCAGGCATCATGCCATTTAATGCAAGCCCATGAACCCTAATTAGGGGCTATTTGGGTGCAGTCCTGGCGCCTATGGCGCCAGGCTCATAAGTTCAGAATCAGTCCTGGCGCCATGGGCGCCAGGCTCATGGTCAAGGACTTACCTGAAGCAGACCATGCTGCTAACTTACCTGAGGCAGACCATGCTACCAGTGACCAGAAGTCAAATGAGGCCTAGGAGGGACTATTTTTCCCTAGGAACTATTTTTTACTCGGGTGGGGCCGCGGAAGGATACTTACCTGGAACTACTTCCAAGGCTATTTAAACCACGCCCTGACAGCAATCCATGCTTCGCGTTATTCTGCACCTGCAGCGTAACGCGCACTGTGCCTGCAGCAGCTTTCAGTCTTCAGCCACGCCCGCCTGGATGCCGGAGCTCCTGAAAACCTGAAAGAAAGCAGAGGGAAGGTTAGAACCGGAGTTTTTACCTGCAATCCTTACCTGAATCCTTAATCTTCTTGGCTCTGACCTAGAAGGAAGAAATCATCAGACGCGCGCCGCTTCGCACCCTGCAGCGCCGCGCGGGAACTCACCTGAAGCAATCATCCGCATTCCATTGCGCTTTTCAGCATCCACCGGCCGCTCTCCAACACCTGTGGAAATAAAGACAATAAGGTGAGCAAGGGAGCTTTCCCAGACAATAAAGGCAATCCCCAGGATTTACCTGATACCACAGGGGGTACTTACCTCATCTCGGGTCGGTGCGGCCTCCACAGCTTCTGCGCCGTACCCCGGCCCCAAAGGGGAAACAAAAGCAACACAAAAGCGCAAGTAGGGGAAACCGAATTCTGCTACAGACTTACCTGGTTACTGCCTGAGGCTGCAATCACCGGAACCTCCACCGATTCAGCGCCTGCAAAAGGAAAGGGTCACAGGTTAGACCATGTCCTCATTATCGAACTGAACAGAATCCATAAACACTTACCTGCATCTTACTGGTTGCCACTTGGAACTCTTCTCGAGAACTATTAAGGCAACCTAGGGAATTTGGACAGAGTGAAAGCCAGACGTTTTTGAACTCTTTTTCAAACTATTTTCTTACGGAGTCAATACCGTTCTGCAACTCTCCAACATCCCACACCAGTGAAGTAACTGGTCATCTACGCGCCCCTGCGCTCGAGGCAGGATGGAGAGCTCATCTTTCCAAACAATCAGGTGAGAACATAGCAAGAGTTCGGAAGTAATTTGTGGGGAGAGATCGCAGGAGTGGGGGAAGGTGGGGTTGGCGCCCAGTCCCCGCAGGTGGCTATTTCCCTTTTCTCCATTACAGAAGAATATTCATACGGGCAAAACAAGCTAAGCTGGGTGGTCCGGTCTAGTCCATCATTTCGGCGCCCCGTGTGTCGCTGGTAGAGGTAACAACAGCCCAGTTCAGATCGACGCCCCCGTGGACACCAGGTGAGCGTAACAATACTCCCAATTTAGGCTGTCAAAAGCCCTGGAGGCATCCAAGGTCAACACCAAAAACCGCTGCCCCGTCCTTCGCCCCCATTCAATGATGTTAATTGCCCTACGAATGTTGTCATACGTGTGACGCCCTTTCACAAATCCTGCCTGATCCGGATTAATTATTTTAGGGAGAATGCTTACCAATCTCCAAGCCAAAATTGTGGAATAAATGTTTGCGTCTCCATTCATTAACGAGATGGGGCGATAGCTCGCACAGTCCGAGGGATCCCTATCTGGCTTTAAAGGGAGAACTGGAGTGGCTGGGCCCATGTCCCGGGAGGCTCGTCCTGATTCCCTTATATCGTTGAACAGCTTTGTTAAGGGGCCTGCCAGGGTGATCCTGAATGTTTTATAGTCTTCATTACTAAATCCATCCAGACCAGGGGACTTATGCCCTTTCAGGGCGCCTATTACCTGTCCCACTTCCTTTTCCGTTATGGGTGCTTCTAGCATTTGCTTATCCTCCTCTGTGTGTTTGCGGCAGCTCCACCGGTCTCAGAAATGCCTCCTGTTCCTCCCGATCCAATCCATCCCCCTTCAGATTTTGCTCGTAGTATGAGTGCATTGTCTCCCTAATCTCTCTTTCCTCCCTCAATAGGGTACCGTTAGCGTGTCTAAGCTGGGTGATGCGGTTCCTATTTTTCTGCATTCTTAATTTAGTCACGAGGAACCTGTTGGACTTATCCCCATGTATATAATACAACTGTTTACAGCGTAGAATGACTTGAGCTGATTTGTCTGGCAAAATGCGCCTCTAGGGCCGCCTTGGATTTTTAAAGTGTCCGCCATGCCTTCTGTGACCCTTTACTTTTATATTGTGCTTCCGCTGCTCTTATTTCTGCTTCCATGTCCCGCCTCACCCTCTCTTTCCTCTGGACAAAGTGTGCCGTATGTGCTATGAACTTGCCCCTCACCACCGCCTTACTGGCGTCCCATATCGTTCCCCAGTCAACCCTCTGTGTGGTGTTTCCTTGAAAGTAATTATTTAGAGAACACTCTATGTCTGCCCTCAATGCCAAGTCCTTTAGAATTATTTCATTTAGTCGCCATGGTCTCCAGGTGTGCTGCAGGGAAGCGGGTAGTTCCACGCTCAGGGAAACCGGTGCGTGATCAGTTAAGCAGCGCACCCCTATTTCTAGCCCTGTAACTTGTGGGACCAGGGTAGATGAAATTAGCACCATATCGATCTGCAAATAGCTTTTATGTGCAGCGGAATAGTGAGTGTAGGCCTTGTCCTGAGGACGGAAGAACCGCCAGGTTTCGATCAGGTTAAGTTCTCCAAGGAACTGAGCTAGGGCTAGCCTGTAGGTGTTGTCATGAGAGGTGGCAGGGAGGGTTTTATCCATCGGTGCGTCCATCACGCCATTAAAATTTCCCCCTATCAAGATTTGCCCTATTCCCCACTCAGCATCCCTGGGCAACAGCTCCAACAGAAACTGATCCTGCCTATTATTGGGGGCATAGACTGCCACCAAGGTAACCTGTTGGACCATCAGCATTCCCCCTACTGCTAGATATCTGCCCTCTGGGTCCCTTTTTATAAAGTACCTCGCAAATCGGACTCCTTTGGCTATCAATAAGCCAACCCCCCTCTTCTTGGTCCCACTGGAGGCCAGATACTGCATGGGAAATGCTCTGTGTTTTAGCCTGTGTTCGTTGTCGGGGAGCAGGTGTGTTTCCTGTAACCACACAACTCCGGCCTGGAGATCCATAAGTCTCCTCATCATAGATTTCCTTTTAATCGGGAAATTAAGCCCCTGAACATTTAATGTCACAAACTTTAACTCAGCCATGGTTGAGATACCGGCGAGAGTCTATTAATCTGCTATAGAACTTATCCATTATCGTATTCATTAACCTTACCCTCAACCCCCAAACTTATAACAACCCCCCAACCTTTAACAGCAACTTCCACCATGCTTACCACAGTGGTTCACTGGGTGTTCGTGTACCCCCGGGACTTTTGGGGAATTCAAGCTCCCCCCCACCCCACACACCCCTCGGCATATTTCCAATGCTAATTCTTCCCCATTTGCAATTTGTATTCACCCTCACTGCTGGTATTATGGGCCTCCACAACCCCACCATGTCATGTCCCACCAAACTTGACTTGGAATCCCCCTGATTGTAACTCCTGATGAACTTTGCTTAAGAGGTGCTCATCTAATCGCTCTGTCTGCCGCTGATTCTCATGTAGGGTCAGGCGCCTTGGGAGCTGTGTATCAGCCCTTCAGCCGGCGTCGTGCTGGTCTCCATCGCTCCCTTTCTGATCTGACCCCACCTTCCTTGTTTGTGGGCAACTTGTCACCTTTGTCCCCATTCCCGGCTTCGTCGTCCTCCCTCATGAGGCCATCCATCTCCTCCTTCTTCCGGATTGTATGTCGCTGCCCCTTCCACTCAAAGCGAAGCCCTGCTTGGAATGCCCACTGATATCGTACATTTCTGGTTCTGAGCCAATCCGTGACTACCCTCAGGCGTTTTCTCCTCGCAAGGGTGGCCTGAGCCAAGTCCTGATAGAGCTGAATGGGCACAGATCGGAAGTTTGTTGGCGCTTTTCCCCTTGCCGCTCGCATGATGTCCTCTTTCAATTGGAAGAGATGAACTCGGGTCAGCACATCTGGGGTCAGGTTTCTGCTGAGTTGGAAAGTGGAGTATACCGATGTGTGCGGTCCAATACGATCTCTGTGTCCTCCGCTGCCCCGAGTATCTGCCTGAACAGGTCTATTACATATTGCTGCAAGTCGGGATCCGCTACTGATTTTGGGATCCCCCGGATACGTATGTTGTTTCGCCTAGACCTGTTTTCAGCCTCCTCCTGTTTAGTCTAAACCCAGTCCATCTTTTGTTTCAGTTCAGCCACTCTCCTGGTGAGTTCGTCATGTTCTTGCCCCTGCTCTGCCACTGCTCTCTCCATCTCATCAACCCTTTTCTCCACCGCTATGACTCCCTTGCTGAGATCCGCGATTGACTTGGCCACCTCGGAGGCGCTATCCTTATTGTCTCTTTTAAGCTCTTGGAGCATTGCCATCAGGTCCGACTTCCTAATTGGAGGATCCTCCAGTTTGCTGGCGCTTTCTGGAGGTGGGAATGGATCTGCGCAATTGCCCGTTGTTGGCTATGCTTGTTGGCGTCTGCGGACTGCATCAGGGCCTTAATGTCCCCAGAAGCGGCACCTTTCAGCTTTGCTGCTTGCTTGGACATGGTGGCTTGTATAGCTACTCCTCTTACCCTCGTACCTCAGTGCCTGACTTGTTCAACAGTTCTGTCCCAGCTGTCAGCCCACTGTCACCTTCAAGCCTGTGGGAGTGCAAGGGTGCCCTTCAGCCCCGTCTCAGATCTTCCTCCTTATTCACCTCCTTATGGGTGCCTCTCGTGCCACCACGCTCACCATACCTCTGTCATGCCTTCCGTCCTCAGGGGTCAGAGACCCTGCTGCGGATGCCCACGACTTGATGCTGTAGGAGCTAGCAACTCTTGGATTGCAGGGATTTATAGGTGGCAGATCGTAGAGGGGAACCTTATCTCCTCTGCCCTTACTTCCATACCCAATTGTGCATTATCCTGCAGGGCCGGGAGTTCATGCTTGGCTCCTAAATGGTGGCCGTTAACAACGCCAGGTGTCCAAGTCCAGGCTCTCTGTGTACCATTTCATTCCCCTAAGGGGGTCCAAGCTGTTTATGTGCCTGTATCCTTTCTTCGGGCAGTGTCCTTGCAGCTCCCTTTCTTTTATAACGAATGTCTGCTGCCTCAATTGCAATCCCTATTGCCGGCTGTGTAACTGAGTGAGGCCCCTCTCTGTTGTGCTCTGGGCTCACTGTCCGCCTCCCCAGCACCTCCACCTCCCTGGGGGCCGCCTCGCTCCTTCAACGCTCCCCCAGAGCTGTGCTCCGGCAACACTGCTTTCCGGGTCGCTCCCCAGCTTTCCCTCTGGCTGTGCTCACGGCCCCTGGAGCCCGCCCGACACCTCCTTACTTGTGCCGGCGTCTTGCTGCTGCTGTCGCTCTGGCCGTCTCTCCCACGCAGTCCGTCCTCCCGCCGGCCATGCGGGGATGGGGGAGGGGTGCCGAGCAACCGGCCCGAACAAATCCACTGAGCCTGGAGAAACCTGGCTTCTCGCTGTCCTCAGCCGCACACCTCGCGGCCCTCTGCCGATCAATACTGGGCTCCTTCACCTTCGTCGGGCCGTTTCCCGGGCCCCCCGAGGCTCCTCTCCTCTACACTCTGGGCCGCCGGCTGCCATCTTGGCACGAGGGGCGACCCACACTGTGGGATTTGTTGTGGCTCCCAGCCACAGCAGGGCACTACCGAAGGGCAAACTCACCCAGTGGGTGCACTAGGTGTTCAAACACCGCCAGACTCCTTCATCTGAGGGTGTATCACTTGCTGGAAGAGTTTCAGGGCCCAGGGCTGGAGGGGAGGACAGAGCTTAGCTAGGAGGCATCCGTCAGCGTCCTGTGTCGGCCGTATCTTCCCATTTCTATATGTACTGAATTCATTCACAGATTCTGTACCTTAGAGATTAACTATGCTCCCACCTCTTTATTCTGAATGACTTTACACATGTGTGCAGTTTTATTTAATTTTTTAAACATAGATCATACCCCCGATTACCGTATCGTCCAACGTGAATCCGGTTTTTGGCGGCGCGGGTAATCGCAGCAATGACTCGAGGTTGTATTCCCGGGTTCAAAGGACTTTACCCACATCCATTGGAAAAAGTATGCTTTGTACCTGAAAGAGGCTTTTTTAAGAACTATTACATAAATATGTTTATATTCCAGGAACAAACCTTTGTTGCAGGGACCTTAAGGTGAGAAATACATTGTACGAAAAACCTTGAAATCCAAGGAAAAACTTTAGTTGCATGGATGTTAAGGTGAAAACTTAACACAACAAAACCCTTGAAATTCACCTAAAGCCACCTTAACTTTGTTCCCCCATGTTGGGCAGCCTATGACCACCATGATGACATCACAGATCACATCATTGTATATAACAGATTACATAAATAATGGCATTAGACATAGCATGATTAATATGTTAGTTCATAAAAACTTTGATTTTATTAATAGCAATTTAGGCCATGGACTTGGCCATGACGAAGGCTGTGCTCACTGGCCATCACCAAACACCATAGCTAGTGGTCAGTCAGTGTTGCAAAATCCTAATGTGCATGGTTAAAAGCCATGCCTAGTGGCCCGTCACTGTTTTAAAATATACAGTGGGCAACGTTAAAAGCTGTAGTCAGTGATGTAAGGAAGGCATGGCATCAAAGCAAGACAGACACAAGTGATCACAGTTCAAGGGTGTTTATTAAACTTTAAAAATGGGTGAGATAAACGCCTACTCTAAACCTAAAACTAAGATGGGAGCAAGCTACGACCATCAAATAATAATAAAACAGTCCTAGTGGAGTCTAGTCAAATAAAAGGGCCTATATTTAAAAAAAAAACAATTGCAAATCCTTACCGCTATACTACAAAAGAGTGTGGGATAATGTTCACAAGAAAAGAAAGAAGTGTTCCCAAAATGATAAGTCAAGATGTTATAGCCGGTGTTTCCCTTCCCCACGTTTCAAGCACGGGACAAGGCGGGACTCTCGAGCAATGCACACTTCTGGGCTTCTCCAGCCCGAGAAGCCCATGCTCACTGTTCCTTTTCCTTGATAATAGGGCCTTCTGTGCCTAAGTCTCTTTATGTAAAGTCTCTTGCATCAGAGGGCCTGATGTATCATAAACAAAATAAAAGTTCCTTCTATCATTGTTCACATTGGGCAATTACTCCTCACCCATGGATCCCCTTCAAAACGTCAGCCTCCCTCAACCGGGCTCAGACCGATAATTCACCCTCAGTCGGATTCATATCTGTCACCACAATGCAGTTCACTTTAGCTTTTCAATTTATTATGCCCTTGTAATATTCAGGAGTCTCAATGTCTTCTTAGCCAATCCTATGTGCTACCTTCTTCTCTTTCTATGCGTCCCCCCTCATCTGGGCTCAGACCTTCCTTCACCTCTTTCCCAAAACACTTGCCAATTCATAGAGACGTCCGAAGGGTGGTCACCGTTAGGAAAGTTTCCCATTTATGTGGTATTTTCCCTCCACCATTTTGCTGCTGTCTGACAAGCCTAGCCTGACTTTTGCCAGTGGAGCACAGCCTTCAGCTGCACTCCGCTGAGTTTTCGCTCACTTTGTTATGGGGAAACTGACATACCCTTAAAGACAGTCAGTACTGGGAGACTTTGTTTCCCTTAGTCCTTTCCTATGTTGCACCTTTTCTGCAACATGTTACAAGTGCACAATGTGCATTACAGTACAGTGCGCTTGGGTCTTCCTTTCATTTCCAAAGTGCAGATGTGCCTTGGACAGGGCTGGTTGCAGCTTTTACTTTCACATAGTTTTACCCTTTTTAGCCATGCAAACTGCATTTACCGCGGTTGGCACAGGAGGATGGCTTGGCTCCAAAATTGCCATGCCACAAGGTTCTTTGTCCTGTCCTTTGGCCATCTTGTCCCTTTGCCTTCCCCAGGTCGAGCAGACCCGGGGCAGTCTTTATTTGGTCATGCATTTCCCCACGAAACGCTGGCTTCTGCATGCCTTGTGTGTGTGTGCTTCCAGGATGTGGGCTGGACCGTCTAGTTCCAATACACACCCTGGGTGCAAGAGAGTCTTGTGTGCTGGCAATGACTGGGACCACCGTGGTGCGTGACTGGTCCACATCTGGTATGCCTGTATGTGAGCAGATCTCCCATTGAGTCCTCTTCGTTTTGGCGCAAAGGAGATTCTGGATACAAGAATGCTCCAAACACCCATGCCAGGACGATCTCTTGTTCTCACTGAACCTAGGATAGGATCCAAGTATCCTGAAACTAAGAAGTCGAGTCAAGGAACCACTGATGACCCGCTGGAAGGTTTGGCACCCTGAGCCCGCTGTTGTCCTGCTGGACCCCTCTACATCTGATCAAACCAGAAGGTCTGCAAAGGCACTTTGCCCCATTTGAATAGTGAGACCAACTATTCACGGCACCTTCATCTTAACCTGCATGCGAGCCTCTTCGGACGTGTTCCTGGGCCAACCAGCGAACTGAGCAGCTTGCACAGGATCTTTGCTCTGAAACCACCGCCGTTTTGAGTGGACACTTGACACTTGGTGGATCGTAAGCTCTGTCCACACGGAACTCTCACACCGAATTTCGTACACTTGGCATTTTCAGGTCTGGAATAAAGAGAGAGCGCCCAAACCCAAGTGAATGAGGTCGCTGTGTCGCCCAGCTGTGGTGACGAACTGCGCAGGTGCCTTACTGCTGTGCCCCTATGTGCCCTGAATCCTGCTGCAGTGAAACTGGCCTGATCCCTTAACCAGGAGCGGAGAAATCGGCACTGTCCTGCCACCCAATCATCGCTGTATCTCAGCCGCAGAGCCGCACATTTGCTGCATTTGAACCTGTAACCGAAGTGGACTTGACTGCCGAAGTTTGGTCCCGAGTGCGCCGGGGGTCGGTGAGTACTTGCAACCCTTACCGGTGGACCCTAGTCCAGCCATACATTTTTACGAACAAGTGTCCACCCTATTTCCAACTCCTGGAACCTGTTCTGCCCTTTTGGGGAGACCCTCCTGGAACAGTGGGAACCTATTCTTCATTGCCTCACCCACCTTATTGAGCTGCTTCAGCCCCTGCAAGAGACCCCATTTTCGCTCCTCTGCACCATCGCGTGCACCAGCACCTGAAAGTACTTTAGAGCGTTAGGCTCCACTCTTCATAGGTATTGGACTGCCTCTCAGTAAGGGATTGTTCGATGAAGAACTTCCTAAAGACTCTTTGCACTGCTTGCTCCCTTTCGTCCTAGGTTGTGGACCCATTCTGTGCACTAACCCTTTGGGCCACTTGGTATTGTATATATATATGTATAGTAGATAATTGCTTTGTGTTTGATTTCAAAGGCCTTGAATAAATGTAGATGTATTTTTAATATATACACATGACTGGAAGTGATGTGTAGTGTTGTTTACTGTGTGTGCTCATTGTGGGCTTTCATTCACCCTCGCCCCTCCTGAGACATAGTCTTGACCAATGCCAATGCTACCTTGATTGGTCTGTCTTGTCCAGAAGGTTACCCTGTTCCAAGAAACTAGGCTGGCCTTCTGAAGCTCTGCCCACCAGGTCAGAGTTCAGAAATCCATCTTAACAGTCATGTCTCACTGGGTCGCTCTGTGATTCTATGGCATGTACAGGTTTCAACTTATCACAATTTACACGGCATTCCCCTCCGTAACCAAGTTCATTTCACAACATGTCAAAGACTTTCAACTGTACAAAGGGTTTTGGCTTGACCCTTGTATGACCACATTGACCTCTCATGCTGGCCTCCCCTAGGGCCTCTTGGTTCTCGTAGTTTTCTCAGTTCAACATATTCTCCTTGTTCAGGAGTGGGGTATTCGGTAGAGTCTGTTGAATGAGCATCCACATGGCCGCAGACCACTGTAACCGTGGTACCTTGTTTGCTCACAAAAAGACATTTGTCTATTATCTTCTTTTTTTACGCAAACTGTTGCCACTGCAACCTTGAGCTTAACACAGTCCGGTCCACTATCTGTTTCTTCCGACTCACTGGCTGTGCTGAACTTGTTGGCTTTTCTTCTGCTGGAGTCGAAGACGGTAGCATGGCGGAAAGCTCTTTTCCCCACCCTGGCTATCGGTGTGGGGGGCCGTGTGTACCGTTGACATCTGTCACACTGATTGCCATCTGCGATTCCCGGTCTTATGGTTCTTTTATCGAAAGCTTCGCGTATCTGGGTTCAAAAGGGCAAGGGCAACTCCCTCCTTGTCGCCCTTTCAATTTCCAACTCCTTTCTCCTCCGTTTGACCTGCCGTCCTGGAATAGCTGCTTCCTCGTGTGTTCAGCCTTGCTCAAAGTGTGCTTTTGGGCCCTGCCTTTTATCCCTGTGGGAAAGGGAAAGGGCCGTCAGGTGTGTCTAGTTATTGGCAATTGCCTGACTTTGCCTGAACCTGGTGTTGGGACATGTTAGGTAAACGGCTCTCATGGTAGTTCGTCGTCTTTTGCAGTGTGAGAACGTGTTCGGGTAGGAAAGGGGGGGGTTAGAGTTTCTAAATATCCTATGGGGTAGGATGGGTAAAGATGTTATAAGGAAGAGGGTACCACGTCTCACCCTTCACAGTACCACTTCCACTCCTCGAAGCCCCCCCCCCCCATCCAGGTGATCCTCCCGCACTGGTCCACCCCCAGGAACTGGATCCAGGTAGCCTGGCCACCTGGATGACAGTTCCCTGGGGACTAGCGAGACACCTTCAGGTTTCTCACTGTGGCCATAGCGAAAGGCCATAGCTAGTGCCCATTTATATGTTAGAATATAAAGTCTGCAATGGCCAAAGGCCTTAGCCACTGGCTAGTATTGTATACAGTGGACACGGCCGAAAGCCATACATAGGGGCTGGTTAGGGTTGTAAAATACACAGTGGGCACATCTGAAGGCCATCACTTATGGCATGTTAGTATTTTAAAATATCCAGTAGGCATGGCCAAAAGGTGTACAAACTGCTTGTGATGCCCATTTATATATTAGAATACATAGTGGGCACAGCCCAAGATTGTGGCCACTGGCCATTATTGTGCTAAAGCCCATGGCTAGTGGCTGATTAGTGTATATAATATACAGTGGACACAACTGAAAGCCGTAGCCACTGGTGAAGCCAAAGTGTATGGTTGGTGGCCTGTTAGTGTTTTAAAATATACAGTACACATGAGTGAACACTGTGGCCTGTGTCCATGAGTTAAGGCTATGATTAGTGCCCATTAATGTGTTAAAATATATTTGGCCATGCACAGTGATCATGGCTGAAGGCCACCCTTAATGGCAGTTACTGTTGTAATGTAATTAGAGATATCAGTGATGTGATCTGTGATGTCATTATTGTGGTCAAAGGCTGCGCAACAGATGGGGGGTGAAGTTAACGTGGCTTTAGCTGAATTTCAGGGGTTTTGTTCATTAAGTTCTCACCTTAACATCCATGTAACTAAAGTTTTTCCCCTTTGTGTGTGTGTGCGTGCGTGCGTGCGTGCGTGCGCGCGCGCAGGGTTAGGAAAAAAAATCGTACAGTGATTGCAACTTAGTATTGCTAATTTATTTCCGTCGGGGTAAAGATAAATATTCCTGTTTTTATAATATTGATCTTCAACTGCACACGTGTTCTGTTTAAATATTACACCATCATCGTTTAAGTACACACGCAAGACTTACAGAGTTTTCATTACAACTCCATAGATAAGGTAGTGTGAGGTAACATTATTTGCCCAAAATTGCACGCTTTCGTTAAGTGGTTGGTGAATCCGGGGTTTGGGACCAGGCTGCAATTTAAGCACTTGACCGCAAACCTCAGGTCTATGTGAGAGGAGCATGTGTTAATGTTTGGCTTTCAAGAATCCTTTACTTCTCACTAACCATTAGCAGCGAGGCGTGAAGTGCTTAAACGCCCCTGTGGGAGCCTTGTGGTCTTTGCTGCCAGAGCAGTGTGACCTGCTCCTCGGAGGCATCCCCTGATCACTGCTGAGGGAATACAGATGCTGCAGTCCAGTGCAATATATTTTATTGCAGGCCCTTCCCCAGAGAGCCCCCCATGTTTTAGTGAACATTGGAAAAAGCCAGGGTTTCTTTATTTAATGAATTCACTAGCTTTTAACAGGAGGGCTATGTTGCCAGTAGTACTGCACCCCGGCGGTCACTCTTTCGCACCCGGGACAAACATTGTGAGTACAAATGGCCTTTTCAAAACGGAGGAGCAGGTGAAGAACGTCTGCCATTCGTCGTTAAAATTGTCGACGCATATGATACTTTCGGCCCCAAAAGAGATTACCTGATGGAAAAAGAAGCACAGCCCATTTATCCAAATGAAAACTACCCATTTGAAAATAAGTGCGGAGCTTTTGCTGTTCGAGGGAACACAGAGTATTGTAGTAGTATTTCGAATACATAATTGCAGAGTGAGAGTGTGAGGCTCAGCATAGACACACTGTGACGTTTGTCATGAAGGCACATTGCCTATTGGCATCGTGTGTGTATGCCAGCAGGGGTGCCCTCTCTGAACCATGCTTTCCTAAATGCAGATCCTGAGGAACACGTGTTTCTCCTGAATATACAATCTGGCTTGCTATCAAGTATCTGTAAAGGTTGCTCTTCGGCCCAGACGTCCCTATGTATTGAAACCAAACTTCCCTCGTTCTCTTTCTCCGTGTCCACCAGACTCCACTCTCGGTGTGCATTTTACAGAATGTTAGTGGCGCTGCTTCAACCTGCTGTACACATTTTTTGTGCTATTGCCCAACTAGCCAAAAGTCGATTTCCAATCTTTACCCTTTTTTTAACAGAAGTCTTACTCTCCAATATGTATGTTCTTGTTTATTGTCGCGCCTATGCCTACAGTACGAGTGCATGGATGCAGTCTAGGCATGCTAGAATAAAAGGTGCACACCTTTTATTCTAGCCGAAACTTGAGCATCTCTGCATGATAAGACCGCAACCACTTTACTGGTGGCGTTACGCCTGCACTTTCAGGACTACTGCATGCCTATGCATGTTAGCTTTGAGTACCCCCTAAAAAATCCATTTCCATTCCTGTTTGGGGGAAGGAGAGGGATTAGGCGTACAGAAGCTGGATATACCACTACTGGATGATGTACATTATTACACAAGAGGGTCAATAATGACCCGCCTGTTCCTGTGCATTAGATTGAAAAACAGTGGGAGAAGCTGGATATCTGAGATGCCCATTTTACTGCCCTCAGTATTCTACACAAGGTAAATTCTATGTGCCCTGTAATCAGCCATATACATATACAGGTCACTTTCCTTGAAGAGAGTTGTGACCCCTGTGTGCAGTGCTTGGGCCATGTCGGCCCCTATTTTTAACCTTTTGTCCACTTCGTCACCTACAGCCAGGCAGCAGATGATTATTAATGTCTGGTGGGACAGTGCAGGGAAAAATAAAAGAGATTATGACTGGAAGGTTTACAAGTGATCCAAAAACTCTGGCAATTGCGCTGGGCAACCCTCAAGACCATTTTCCTTCAGCCTGACAAGCAACTGCAGAAGTGAGAAAGACCATATGCAAATCAGGCTCTGACGCCGTCTCTGCTTATCATGCGCTGATACCAGCTACAGTAGGAAGACTAGGCCCATCACGAAAGCACTCTCAATTCTAGACCCGGACAAATGAGCAATCTTGCAGCCAACGGTACATATTGCTCACACCACTATCGTGGACACAGGCACGGCCAAACATTCATGCACGATGGAACACGTCTACGGCTAAGCACATCCGGCCTAGTTTCACACATAGCTGTCCAGACTGAAACAGCTGACGTACCACAACACTTCTGCCACCAGCATACAGCGACCACCACCAGAAAGAACCCGGTATAGCTGGCCTCATATAAACTCTCTCAACATCAGCAATCTATCTCTAACCTCAAGAGCTCCCACCCACGTGTCTGACCTCTACTGGGCTGCTTAGTCGAGCCTTGCCAGCCACCCACGTCTTAGAATGGCAAACATGCACACGCGCATCTAAGATAATCCCCTAGAATATCTATCTACTTCAACTACGGTCACCAAGGGCGTTCAACCAAGGAAAAAACCACACAAGTGGGGAAAGAGCGCTATATAAATTACAAAATACAATACAATACAATACATCCCTTTTGCACAAGACCACAAGCATCCCCAGACATGTGTTGGCCTCATTGGATGTCATCAGTAAAGTATAGGTCGGGTCTCTAAGCCCAGCAGACTCGGGATCAATGTCTCGAGGTGACAAAGCAAAACAAAAGAGATAATGACTGGAAGGTTTAGTATGAATCTTAAACCGCTGGTAATGTCTCTGGGAAACACTCCAGACCATTGTTCTTCAGCCTGCCAAGCCATTACAGGAAGGGGAATGACCATATGCAAATCAGGCTTGGTCCCACCCCCAAGGGCAGTCCAGCACTGAAATGCTAGGCAAATCGCCTCTGAACAAGAGTACCATCAGCAACAGTAGACAAGTGTGCTAAAACATGGTTGTAGATCCTCCTTAGTAAAAGAAATGTCATAGAACAGGGTGTTTGATCCATGTTCTTTCTCATTAGAGGGGCTCCCACACTCCTTTTCAGTTAGGATCTAGGCCAGGTTTTTCAAAGATAGGGACGACAGTAGCCGACTTGTAGGATGATGGAAACGTGGCACTGTCCACAGAGGAAGAGGGAAGTGAGATCTTGAGCTATGAGTTTCACTATGTGTGGGGATAGAGGGTCGATGGGCGGGCACATGGAGGGTTAGTCCTAAGGAGAAGGTCAAGAATCTCATCAGGGTTAGTGGCGGCAAAGGAAGACGTAGCAGGAGAGGAGAGATGATGGTCAGAGCGAGTTATTAAGGAGAAGAGAGCTAAAGTCAGAGGTTAGAGGAGTGAAGAGAAAGAAGGGGAGGTTAAAGTCACCAGTGACAATAAGGTGATGACGGGGAGGAACAGAGTCAATCAGTGGGGAGACGCGGTCAATAAATTGGCTAGCAGGACCAGGTGGAGAGATATAGTATGAATGCAATAGGGAGCATTGATCTTCTCACACAGTTTATTTTGGTCTGTGATGTAAAATAGCTCAGTTGGATACATGTTTGCTGCTGAGATCTGTGTGTGATCTGCAGGTCACAGGTTATAATCCCAGCAAAATCATCTGAGCCATGTGTCCTTCCGGGTTTGCCAAGGAAGTACCAACTTCAGTTGGGTAATGATAATGGTATATAGAAATGGTCTATGTGAAGAGCTTTCGCAGATGTGCTGTATTAGCACATTTTAATATAGACACCAGGCTAATATTTAATCTTGAAAACACAGCTGGGAAATCCAGACAGGACTTTTTAGGATGCAATTAGTTTGCATTCTTGTACTTGTGCACTTCCATTCAGAATGTGGATAATAAAACAACAATATTACTGTATTTGCTTGATATGTTTCTGTACAGATTTATATGTGTTGGGTTGGTTTATTATGTGATCAGTGTACTTTTTAAATTATTTCTATAAGAGAGTATTATTTTACTCTTGAAAGACAAACATGAACACATATTTAACCACCTAAAACTGTGAAGATATGTAGTCAAGTGCCTGAATTGCAGATTGGGCTCCAATCCTACCTTCACTACTATCGGGTGTAATTCTGGGAAAATCATTTGATGTCATTGTGTCCTCGAGCTGCAACCGACTGCAACGCTGATCGTTGTTATGCCGCAGTCGCTCAAAGACATCCGAGACTTCTAGACCAGTGCTTCAGAACAGCGAACAAGCACTGAGAGAACAATTCCTGACCCCAAGCTGCCGTGTAGGCCAGCCTGCAGCCGTTCGTCCAGCTTCTCTCGCCGAACTGTCTTGTCGCCTGATACCAGCAGCTGTCTCCTATCTTGAACTCTGTCACAGAAGCCTTCAAAGCGCCCTGAAGCCGACTCAACCCTGTTGAGTACCAACAACACCTACAGCACAAGGTGTATTTTGTGGTTCTGTACCCCTGGTCCTTCTCCGAAGGCCCCTAGAGACATTTTAAGACCCATTGCTCCCTTTGTGCTAAAGCCAAGTAACCTTGACCTGTTGCAATTATATACCATACCGACTAACCTCCTGTGAGCATCCAGAGTGGATCTCTTTTTCTTCTTTAAAACGGTCTGTGCTCTGCATTCCCTTACAGGGTGGGTTGTATTTTGTAGTGTTACTAGAACTGTCTGTTGTGATTATAATAAAGTCGATATTTTTATATAACCTTGACTGGAGAGTCCCTTTTATGATTGGGTAATAATTGTACTTTCGCTATGTTGCAACTAACCAACAATCCACAACCTTTCTTAGATAAGTCTGCTGTTCGGTCCACGCTACCAAAGATTGTACAAGGAGGTTCATAATTTTAAAAAAAACTTTATTTAGGTCCAGCAGTCACATTTCAGAAAAGTATATAGACATCATGCATGTATTATTCAGATATCTCACTAGTCACATTGCATTATGTGGCTTTGTGACTATTATCGGCCACAGAACTGAAACAGCCCTGCTCGACTGCTCGTCTTTACCGGACAACTTTTCAACATCTCAGACTCGCTCGGCATTACTTACGCTAACGACACACAAGGCCTCCTCCCCTTATGTGGCGACTACGAGGCAGACGCTAAGACCCTCAACTCCGCCTACTGCACCATCCACGCCTGGATGGCAGTGAACTGGCTATGCCTGAACGGAGACAAGACAGAACTACTTCTGATTGGACCCACTGAAACTCTAAAGAAATTGGATAACCAATACTCATTCTTCACTATGGACAACATCCTAATCCCAGTCTCCCAGGCTGTAAAAACTCTCGGAGTTTACCTGGATTACAACCGCTCCATGTCAAGGCAAGTCAACACCATTGAGTCCTCCACAGCCTATTACACAATACTTCTAAACGCAGCCAGACCCTTTCTGACCACCGAAAACTGCCTTGCCATTGCAAGAGCTATAATTGAGTCTCGAATAGAGTACTGCAATGTCCTCTTCACAGGCAAGTCAGCAAGAAACCTTGAGAAACTCCAAACCATCCAAAATAGCACTCTCCTTGCTGCTATTGGCATCCCCAGAAGGGATCACATCTCAGCTGCTAGAAAGCAAGCCCACTGGCTACCCATTAAGGAACGTGTCCTCTTCAAAACACTTGCCCTAACTCACAAATGCATCAACCAGACAGCCCCATGCTACCTATCCCAGAGAGTATACCGATCCCTCTCCTCCAGACCAACTAGAACACCCTACGCCAACCTAATCATAGTGCCCAAAGTGAAACGAGCCAGAGCGGGCGGCACCAGATTTCCTTTCATGGTCACGAGGCAATGGAACTCCCTGCCACTCCACCTTAGAGCTAAACCATCCCACCTCGCTTTTCGCAAAGCTATCAAGACACTGCTATTTGTCTGAACCTGCAAGCTGAACAGCCAACGCACATAATATGTTATGTAATGTACATTATAACAATACGCATTGCAATGTAATGTCCATATATGCAACACATAATGTATGCTCCGTGTAACTAAGTCGTCTCTCCATGTAACAGAGCCTCGATGCCCTCGGGCTGTTTGTGCGCTTTATTCATGCAATAAAAAAATGAATAAATAACTGATCATAAAGAGTTCTCAGGGCGCATACACTATACAGGGTTATCAGTTTTAGCTAAGTATGTGCTGGACTCACCCCATATATCTTTGGGGCGAGTTTTGTATGGTTGTGTCAAGGCGTTAGTATCTTTACACTCATTAACCCAGGTCAACTCTCGTAGCCATTCGTCGGTTCATGGTGAGCAGCTAGCTTTCCATTTATTTAAAATACTTCTCTTTGCCACCATGCATCCCACATTCAGAAGCGCTCTTACCCGTCTTTCCGGTATGTCCTGCCAAATTCCAAATAGTGCGGATATCGGAGATGCAGTCAGACATTTCCCAACAATCTCAGTCAATGTCATATATATCCGTTCCCAGTATCGCATTACGTCGAGGCAATTCCATAGCATGTGTATATATCCTGCCCTCCCCACCCCACATTGTGGGCATAGGCCAGATTGGTCCAGGTATATCTTTTGAGGTTTATATGGCGTGTAGTGTAGCATGTGTAGGATCTTGTATTGAATGAGCTTCATCCGCATATTCATAGATATCACTGTAGTGAATCTGCACATAGTCTGCCATTGCCCCACTAGAGTTCGAGATGTAAGCCAGTCATTTATTTTCTGGGGGTTCTAGCGGGTAGCATTCCCACCTTTCTTGTACTGCTGCTCGCAGTCTGTAAAACTGCAGCAATTCCACTCCCTTATCCCCATGTTTACGCTTCCAGTTCTCTAGTGTCCAGAACTTTCCATCAGGGAATAGGTCTCCTACTGTGTGGTAGCCTAGCACCCTACACGGTTTACATATTGCAGTATCCCACGTGGAGGAAGAGGTGAGGGTAGTTCCATATTGGTCACTCACGATAATATTGGGCTTTTGTATCTGTTCTATGAAAAATTCACCTCCAGGCTTCCCATGTGACCAGTACAGGATCAAATGGACAGTCATCCCTGTAAGCATTGTCTAGCATAAGCGACCTCATTTCCGAACCGCCTGTAGCATGCCGCTCCAATTTAACGTGAGGTGGGGCCTCATCGATACCATACAAAAAGGTAGCAAACAATGCTTGGGGCCGCTAGCCAGTACGCTTCAATGCTAGGTCTATGAAATCCCCCAGATCATATGGAAGTGCCATTGATTCCCACTATTTCCACACTGCACCCATGTGCCACAAGAATTGAGACATGTTTTTATGGAGATACGTGAAAAAGCAGCTGCCAGGCCATATCGGTACACTATCAAATATGCACAGTATTTTAGGAACTAATATTATAATTAACCCCAGTCTACCCACCAGGAAGATGGGCATCCGCTCACATTTAGATATTTTAGTGTTTGCATAGTTTGCTACGGTCTCGTAGCTGTCAGTAAATAGAGTATTCTTGGATCTAGACACTGTGATGCCTAGATATGTCAATGTGTTGGGCGCCCACCTCAACGGTACATTCACTTGGGGTTTGGGGTGTCATCTGTCAGTGGAAATATCTCAGACTTCTCATAGTTCACTGTGAACCCGGAATGTTTTCCGAAGCTGGTAATGTCCTGCATGATAGGTTCTAGGTTATTCTGTTGGTCTCTAACATATAGCAGAACGTAGTCCACATATAATTATATGATTTTGTGGGTCCTGCTTATTCGTATACCCTTTTCCCTATGTTGTGAACGGATGAGAATCCGCCATGGGCTCTAATACCATTGCAAATATCAGGGGCGACAGCGTCCCTCTCCCGAGCTCAAATGGGGCTGATTGGGTCATGTTGGTCCTAACCATAGCTATGGGTCTCATATACAAGGTCTTGATATAATTTATGAAAGTGTCACCCAGTCCACATTTCCGGAGCACTGCAGATAAAAATGGCCAGAACACCATATCAAATGCCTTTTCAGCATCCAATGTGACGGCCACTGCTTTGGCCTTAGGGGATATGCGAGCCATGATGTTAACGAGCCGTCAGAGATTAAGGGACATTGCTCTGCCTGGGACCAAAACTGGCTTGGTCGCTATGTATTAGGGCAGGCATTAAGGGTAGTAGTCTATTGGCCAGCACCTTGGCCTACACCGTAGTGTCAATATTCATCAATGACAGTAGTCTATAGGAGCCGCACTCGTCGCTTGGTTTGTTCGGTTTAAGTAGTACAACCACAACAGCCTCTCCTAGCGTCTGCGGTAGTTGCTCCTCTCGCACGGATTCCTCCCATAGCTTTGACATGGGGGACGTCAGAAGCGCCCCATATTCCATATGAAAATTCTGCTGTGAGTCCATCAAGACCCCACGCCTTGTTCCCCGAGAGTTCTTTAATGACACGCAATATTTCTTCCGCCATGACCAGAGTATTTATGTTATGTTACTTTGCATTTATATAGCGCCTTATGTATCATTGATATGATCTCAAGGCGCTGGTAGGTTGAATGCCCTCGGGAACTGTAGTTCAAGTCAGTAGAGAGAGAGAGAGAGTCATAAGAGGCGTGGGTGCACCGGATATGTGTGCAGCTGATGTGGCACTTGCATGATAGCTACTTCTTAGCGGTAGGTGTGGTGGTTGGGAGGTCATGAATATGTGTTAATTCTGGTGGGTTGATATCCAGACTGGTTTCTGGCTGCATTAGGCCTGAGGAGACGCTTAGGCTAGCGGTGTGTGCTCAGCTCGCTGTGTTTAATTAGGATGATGTGGATTATGTGGCGGGTGTTAGTATGAGAACAGCTATACCGAATGTGTCATAGTATCGCTGTGTTCTAATTGAGTGGTGGTGTATAGGAGAGAGTATGGGTGGTAGTGTGATATGGTGGTTTTCAGTAAGGCGCTTGAGATCGAGCGCTCATCTGTACCATCTATTCTATCCATTTTATTCACTCTGTCCATTCACACAGTTTCGTCTGTTCATACATTTCGTCTGGTTCATCATTTAGTTTACTAGTCTTTCCATCCACTCCATCATTCGATCATTCATCTACATAAACTACTCCATCCAATCATTGATCCATTTCATCCTTCCCATCTGTTTAGTGTGTTCCATCAGTTTTATCCTTATTATTCGTTCAAACTGTTCCATGTGTTTTACTCACTTCATTAGTTCCATCCGCTCCATCCGTTCCATCCACTCCATCCGTTCCATCCGCTCCACCCGCTCCACCTGCTCCACCCGCTCCATCAGTTCCATGCACTCTCTCCGTTCCATGCACTCCATCGGTTCCGTCGATTCCATTGGTTCCATCTACTCCATCGGTTCCATCCACTCTATCCATTCCATGCGCTCCATTCTTTCCATGTACTCCCTCCGTTCTATGCGTTCCATGCACACCATCCGTTCCGTGCACTCCATCCGTTCCGTGCACTGCATCCCTTCCATGCACTCCAACTGTTCCATCGACTCCATCCGTTCCATCCACTCTTTTCGTACCATCCACTCTATCCGTTCCATCCACTCGGTGCGTTCCATTCACTCTATCCGTTCCATTCATTCTATTCGTCCATAGACTCTATCCGTCTATCGACTCTATCCGTTTCATCCACTTTACGCATTCCATCCACTCCATCCGTTCTATCTACTCCATCCGTTCCATCCACTCCATCCGTTCCTTCTGCTCCTTCTCCTTATGTAGTTGAGTCCTGGCGCTTGATGACAGTATGGACATGGGTATGGAATCGTATAGTCCCTCAAGGGATTGGTCATTGCCCGACCCTTGTGCTTGGTAGAGTGTTGCATTGAATTGTAGCAATATTGCATTGATTTCCTGCTCTGAGAGGCACAGAACTTGTTGCTCGTCCCTAATTCCTGTTATGTAAGTCCAACCTCCCTCCTGACGAACCAATCTGGATAGTGCTCTTCCTGCTCTCTCGCCCTTTCCATACCGTCTAGCCAGGAGTACCTCACCTCCTGTCCGCCAGCTGCCGGAAGTCTTCTAACTGCGCTTTTATAGCGGCTAGCCCAGAGTGGGTAGGAGCGGTCACATAGTCGAGATCCTGTTTCTTAAGCTTGTCTTCACTATTGGCTGTTTCTCTGCGTATGGTGCTGAGTACCCCAAATTCACGGGACACGGGACACGGCCATACCCCTGATGCAGGCCTTAAACGCCTGCCAAAGCGTAGCTTGTGTAACATGCCATTGTCATTTGTTAGAAAGTACATGCGAATGTCAACCTCCAAGTCTGTTCGGTAGACCAGGTCTTGTAGGGCCAAAGGTTCAAATCGCTACAGATTGCGGCTACCAGAAGTAAATCCCCCAATTCAGGGATAGCCTAATCGGAGAATAACGGCCCTCTGGGTCTATGTGCGATTGCAGCAGGTTGAAAGCAACTCGCTTATGTATAATTGTCATCACCTCTCTGAATTGTGTTGAGTAATCAGTATAAAATTGATTCACCCCCCATCCTCTAGCAAAAGTAGCGTTCATGTTCCCCTGTGCGCGGATTTCCTGCAGAAACAGGATTTGGATGTCTTGCCGGTTCACCTGGGATATCACTCTCCTTGCTTTCGCATAGTTTCCCAATCCACGCACATTCCAACTTAAAACATTAAGTGTCACCAGGGTAATTGAGAGAGCATACATTTCTGTAGCCTGCGTAAACAGGCCCATGTACTCATACGCCAGGTCGCACATAAATACACACTCCGTTTTGTGATTGACTGGACATTTTTTTAAAGATATTTCCCCCTACTGTCTCATTTACTCCCCCCCCCTTCCGCCCTCCCAATCAGGGCCAAGTATCCCCTATGGCCCCCTCCCCTCCTTCTCTAACTGTTGCACACAGCCCCAACACGCGCCAATGCAAGTCAACCATCGACAGCAACCTTGCCTCCCGGGGAAACTGTTTCCACATCTGAACACTCTGGCAACGGCACGCCCATCAACACTTGTACATATTCAAGGAGTCACGAGCCCATAGTAGACAGATACAGTGAACAATGTGAGCATGCTTAGGTACCAGGTCTTAAGGGGAGTCTCAAAAGCGACGTCTGGCCAACAAGTTCTGAACGGATCAAGATCAAATTCAACAGTGCGTTTACATAGGTCCTCATGCCAAAGACAAGCCTCTGTCAACACCGTTCATCGGCAATCAGAGAGGAATCAGTATGTTGGCCTTTATGTATTTGTATTGGTATTGTTTATTTATATAGTGCCTATACAAAAGCAAGTGTTTCAAAGCCCTCAAGGAGGGTGGGAACACGGGGGGAAAAAACAACAGTCGCTCAGAGCCCTTGAAAATCTGAGACGATAATTGTCTGCACAGGCAGAGTAAGTGCATTAAATACATTTAACAGTATGGGATATAGCAGATGGTGATTCTGCAATTTTAACAGTACAATTAGATGTGAAGACAAACAATTAGATGTGAAGACAAACAGACAGACGATCTTCAGGCGTGGTGCATAAGGATTGTGCAAGTGCACAGAGGGTCACAGGGAGGGGAGGATCAAGTGCACCCAGTCGGTTGAGTGTGGGGTAAGTGCAGAGAGAGCTACTCTATTGGGTTAATTTCTCAGTGCATTGAGTGTGGGTGGGGTGTAGGCCCCTAAGGCAAGTGTGAGAGAGGACTGGCGGGGGTGCCGGGGACCAGTGAGACTCTGAGGTACACCAGCAGCCGACTTGTTTGATGATGGAAACGTGGCACTGTCCAGAGAGGAAGAGGGAAGTGAGATCTTGAGCTATGATTTTCACTATGTGTGTGGATAGAGGGTGGATGGGGGACACATGGAGGGTTAGTCCAAAGGAGAAGGTCAAGAATCTCATCAGGGTTAGTGGTGGTAAAGGAAGACATTGTAGCAGGAGAGGAGAGATGATAGAAAGAAGAGAGTGAGTTATTAAGGAGAAGAGAGCTAAATTCAGAGGATAGAGGACTGGAGAGAGAGGGGAGGTTAAAGTCACCAGTGACAATAAGGTGATGACGGGGAGGAAGGGAGTCAATCAGTTGGTAGACACGGTCGATAAATTGGCTAGCGGGACCCGGTGGCCAATAGAGAGCTATAATAGGAATGCCATAGGGGGCAGTGATCTTCTCACACAGTTATTTTTGTTGTGTGATGTAAGATAGCTCTGTTGAATGTGTGTTTGCTACTGAGACCTGTGTGTGATCTGCAGGTCACAGGTTAGAATCCTAGCAAACTCATCTGAGCCATGTGTCCTTCCGGGGTTGCCAACGTATTAACACATTATAATATAGAGAACAGACTATTATTTAATCTTGAAAACGCGGCTGGGAAATCCAGACAGGACTTTTTAGGATGAAATTAGTTTGCATTCTTGTACTTGTACACTTCCATTCAGAATGTGGATAATAAAACTGCAATCTTACTGTGTTTGCTTAATATGTTACTGTACAACTGTATATGTGGTGGGTTGGTTTATTATGTGATTCGTGTACGTTTTAAGTAATTTCTATAGGAGAGTATTATTTTATTATTTATTTATTGTGCCTTATCTTGCAAAATTGCGAACTCCTGGAAGCAAATTCACTTCACATCTTCTCTCATGTGACTCCATGTAGAAAAATACAAGAGACAATTAATGTATTGCACTTTACAATTGTATTTGTCTCATGGCTTACTCAAGTCAACTTCTTGTGATGTAACTTCCCATTGCGCTCTTCAGTATCTGAGAGTGCTGCAATTCTCTGTAACTGTATTTCCTGTGATGTCACTTCCAGTGAAGCGAATACAGGTGTACATTAGGGGGCCGGTACATGTTTTTGCGCAGGGGACTTCGTACCCTACAGATAAAACGTGTTATGCATGAATCAGTCTCGTATTCCTGCCTTTCCAGTATTCTTTTTCACAGCCATTTTGTCGCCTTAATATGTCCAGTTCCATCACGTTCAAGGATCTTTTCGCCATACCGCTATTGAAATGAAACAGAAATTAAACCTATTGCGCCTGAAGCTGCGAGAAGCCATCCCTGCGAGCACCAGACGACCACAACGCTACTTCTACATCTTTATTAGGCCTGCCACCATTGCTAACCACGAGGCTCAGCCACTCCAAAATGGCTGCCCGTGATCCTGGCTTCTTTGGACTTGCCTAACATCCTCCTGCTGAGAGGAGTGCGACGCGATTGGCCCGCTTCCAGCTCTTGAAGCTTATCACATCGCCGGCTGGCGAGCGCCGGCCCACCAGCCAAAGTACACCTCTAATGCTACAACCCCTGTCGTGAGCCTGTCAGGAGCCGAAAGAGCCGTGGTCCCGTGTCATCAATGGACTTCTGCATCCAGCCTCGAGAGTCATTGGGTAAGCCCCCCCCAACTTTGCAGCGCGCGCACACACCGCTGTTCATGCTGCTTACCTTGTCACTTATAACTTTCGCAATGGCCTGCCCTCTGACACTCTGCCTATTTCTCAAACTGGCACTGGGCTCACGAGTGCACCGGCATCATACTCCCTACACACTCAAGCACCTAATCCACGGATCATAACAGTCACCTTGCGCTGCCTGTAAGTGCCTGGGCCAGCTGCACAAACACGCCGGTACACGTGCCCCCACACACTGTTCCCCTGCACTGATACGAGTCACTACAGGGTATAACAATACCAGGGACTCCTTGCCTGACTACTAGTCTTTCACCTCTACCCGATTGTGCCCTAATAATAAAATCCAACCATTATTGCTACATGCCATTTTTCAGTAATTGCAACTGTTTGTATTTGAGTATGTTCTAGCAATGTCTATTCTGCCACACTCACCTATGATTGGCTACGCTACTACAACTCTTGAGTATACATTTCGCCCAGTGGCTACACTAATCTAATGTGCTGTCAGCTATGTTGCAACTAGCCCCTTTGGTAAGAGCAACTTAGTGCACCCTAGCCATATCGTATCCATAGAATTGACTACTGCCTGCTTTTTGTGCTGTATCTAGAATCTATGCTGTATCTAGTACCCACTGCATCTAGTATCTACTGGCCCTGCCTTCTAATTATTGCATCTGCACCTAGCTACATTACCTTCCGACTGTCTCCTTAGCATCCAAGTTGCATCTAGCATCCACTGGCCCTGCCATCCGATTGTTGGATCTGCATTGTTGCAACTGTGATTCTCAAATTCAGATGGACCTTGTTGCTACATGGTTTCTACCTGTGTGCTCATTGCATTTTAGCCTAAACCGTGATTTTGAATTTAGATGGACCTTGCTGCTATATTGCTCCTACCTGTGTGCACTTTGCATTTTAGCCTAAACCATGATTTTTGAATTTAGATGGACCTTGCTTCTATATTGTTCCTACCTGTGTGCACATTGCATTTTAGCCTAAACCATGACTTTTGAATTTAGATGGACCTTGCTTCTATATTGTTCCTACCTGTGTGCACATTGCATTTTAGCCTAAACCTTGACTTTTGAATTTAGATGGACCTTGCTGCTATATTGTTCCTACTTGTTTGTACATGTATTTTCAGCCCAAACTGTGCTTCTGAACTAAGGTGAACCCTGCTGCTAAATTACCCCTGTGAGCACGTTGCCAGTACTACCTATATCATGCCCAGCTTGCCACACTTACGTACTTTACTTAGCCTATGTGTGCCAATACAAGCTGTCTCTTTACCTGCCTCAGAGCGTTGCGACTATCGCGCCGCTCTCTGCTCGCACACTCTATTATACAGGCACCAGCGCCCATTCTGAGCTCACTCTCTATGGTACCCCTACCATTAGCTAGCCCACCTCCTCATAAATTATGTATTTGCCAGCCACCTATACAGTCCTTCTGAGGACTATCCTACACTTACTCATCACAATAGATGTCAACATGCCTCACTCTCTGCCCTCCCTGGCATCTGAGATTCCCCCAAACGATCTCAAAAACCTAAATAATATGATCACTAGACCATGTAATCTCTCCCAAAGAAACCTCAAACTTCGTGCCAGACTCCCCAAAATTTATGAACCCACAGCCAAATCTCTAGACCTCCTCTCTAACAACTTGGCTAGAAACCTAAGAAGTGCCCAGCCTAATATCAAAATATCTCTGCATAACTTCACCAACACTCAGCACCAACTCCAGCTCAACAGCCAACTCTCTCGAGTCCCCACTACTTGCCCAAAACCCCACAATACTGCGATACCACCCACTGCTCCTACACGGCCAGGTATAAGAGGAGCCTTAATAAATGCATGATCTCTGGTGGCACATGCCACAGAAATAGCGGACCTTATCACTACTAAAAAAATGGACTTCCTCGCCATTACGGAATCCTGGCTGCATTCAGCAGCCGGCCCAGCAATAATGCTAGCTATTCCTGAGGACTACACTCTTTTAAGAATAGACCGCACCTCCTCTCGAGGCGGTGGCCTAGCCATAATTGCAAAATCTAGCCTAGCACTGAGACTGGCTACCCCACTAAAGGTAGACTCTTGCGAACTCCTGACCACCAAACGAACTACCTCAACCACTCAAGCTATATCTATCCACCTTATCTACAGACCTCCAGGCCCTTTAGGATCCTTTGAAGAAGATCTCACTAACATCCTTTCGCATAACCTCAAAAATACATCACCAAGCCTCCTCCTAGGAGATTTTAATCTTGGTCACAAAGACCCCTTAGATCCTAATGCCACACTAATCAACGATTCCATTGAGGAATTAGGCTTCACCCAAAAGGTAACAGGCGCCACTCACACTAAGGGCAGAACCCTTGATTGGATAGCGGAAACCCATTGTGCAACATCCATTAAGGCCATAACACTTCTGTCCTGGGCTGACCACCTCTTGATCTCTTTTGCCCTTGAAGCCACAGCCCCCTATCATACCATCAACATAGCTCCTGCTATTCCTACAAGGAACAAAAAGAACATTACAGCTGAAAAACATATTCCTCTGATCATCCCTACCTTGAATTCCCTCGCTGACTCTGCAGACCCATCTACCTTGGTCGAAGAATACAACAGGGTAATGCTATCTGCCTTGGCCACCATAGCACCTTTGAAAATCAGAAAATGCAAACAGAAAAAACATGTTAATTCATGGTTCTCTCCCCACCTACAAACCATTAGACTTAAGAAACACAAACGTGAACAAACATTTAGACTAAACCCTTCTGATACTAACAAAAAACAACCTCACTAAACTAGCCTCCCTATACAAAAAATAAATGATCCTTGCTAAACAAGAATCCTACAATTTGCGCATCGCCCAAGCTATTTCCAATACAAAAGAATTATTCACAATTCTTAAATAATTGGAAACACCTATCCAAACCCCTGACACCTGCCTTAAAGACAAAACCTGGTGTACTAGCATTAAGAGTGCTTTAGCTAATAAAATAACGACCTTGCAGGCTAAAGTCAGCAACAAAAAAGAATCCCTCCTCCTCGCCTCCAACTCTAATAATAATACGGCCACTGTGCCCCCGAACACCTCACCTCTCAACCTGTTTGAAATACCTAAACCCCTTTTTAACTTTAAGAAGGTATCAATTCTAGAAGTCGAAAAGGTCATCTTAACTCTCAAACCTTCCAACTGCCACAGTGACCCTTGCCTGCACAAATTATAAAGGATGCCGCAAGGGACCTTTCCCCATTCATAACCAAACTTTTAAATGCTTCATTCTTTTCCGGCACCATTCTCAACAATCTGAAACAATCGTGGGTCCTCCCACTTCTGAAAAAACAAACACTTGATCCGACCATTACCACACATTATCGCCCCATTACGACAGTGCCATTCCTGCTACAAATTCTGGCAAGGTAGCGTACCTCCAAAATCAACAATATTTGGAATGCAACCACCTCCTAGGAGTATGTCAGTCAGGTTTTAGACCACAACACGGAACGGAAACTGCACTGATTGACCTTAAAGCACAAATAGACACCTTGCGAGACAATGGTAACACAGCACTACTTCTGCTGCTCAACCTCTCCGCGGAGTTTGACTTGGTGGATCACAAGACTCTTTGCCACCACTTAGACTCAGCTACTCACTTCTCACAAGAAGCTATAGGCTGGATTCAACCCTTCTTAGATAATAGAACCATGTGGGTCGTCTCACCCTCAGCAGCCACAGACCCTATTCCTATCACCTGTGGTGTGCCTCAGGGCTCATGTGTCCCGCCCACTCTATACAACATCTTCACAAAGCCCCTTTTTGATGATCTAGACGGCCTGGGTATCACCAACACTAACTATGCAGATTATACACAGATCCTCATCCCGTTGACGGGAGATTATGACAAGGATTTGGCCTTTGTGAACAGAGTATATCTCATCATCCAGGCATGGATGGCCTCTCATGGACTATGCCTGAATGATGATAAAACCAAACTCCTCATCTTGGGCACTACCGCTAATCTCAATAAATTAGGCCATCTATATTCTAACTTCACCATAGATAACAACAACATCCCAGTAGCCAAGGAAGTGAAAACTCTTGGCTTCTACCTAGACTCCACTCGCACCTTCAAAAAACAAGTAAATTCCATGGCCTCGGCCACCGCCTACACGTGCAAGCTAATTAGAGCAGCTAAGCCATTCCTCACACCTAACAACTGCATTACTTTAGCAAGAGCCTTGCTATTATCTAAACTGGATTAATGTAACGCCCTATATATAGGATGTAACAAATACATTACCGATAAGATCCAAATCTTACAAAATAATGCTTTAAGAGCAGCCCTCAACATTCCCAAGAAAGCCCACATATCTGACTTTAGAAGAGCCAACAACTGGCTCTCCACCAAAGACAAAATCCTCCTCAAATCAGCCTCCCTAACTCATAAATGCTTACACATGGCCGCCCCCCAGGACCTTAATTGCAGATTCCGGAGACAATCCACTAACCGCCCCTCCAGAACAGCTAATACTAACCTACTTCAAGTGCCTAGATTCAAACGCATGAAGAATGGTGGTAATAGCTTCCCGGTCAAAGCGGCCCAAAACTGGAACTCACTCCCACCCTCTTTAAGAGAAGACTTGCCCTACCCATGTTTCAGATCTAACCTCATCCATTGGATTAAGGAGCATGTCATTTGACCCTCTACCACACTGCCACACCACTGTCCACCACCGCGTATAACTGTATATATATATCAGTATCTGTATAATTGTATATATTGTATATAACTGTTGCTCGATGCTCTGTGCTACCTCTTGCTTATCTATATGATTTAGGCCAGCACTGTTTATTATTACTTGCACTGCAACGCACAGCAATGTAACCTAAGCTGAACAATCCTCTTTTCTTCTTCTGTGCCCTAATACCTTTGGGTCTGGTGCGCATTATAAATAAATAAACAAACAAACAAACAACAGCAAAAGGCAGGGGGAAACACTGGCGTAACAGGGGCCCCCACACCTCCTGCAGTGCGGGGGGCCCTGCGACCACATGTTCTGGAAGGGGTCCCCACTTGGAGTAAAAAGAAAAAGTTTTTTTTTTTTAATATTTTCTTTTTGAATTCACTCTGCATTTCTAAAGAAATGATTTCTGTAACAGAGATAATTTCTTTATGAAGGCAGAGTGAATACGAAAAGTCCGGTGGCTACCCCCACCCCATGACATAAAGACCCTAGGCTGAAGGCCTCTATGTCATGGGGTGGGGGAAGCCCTATGACTTAAAAAAAAATAGTTTATTTTTGAAGTCACTCTGCCTTCATAAAGAAATTATTTCCGTTATGGTTCAGTCCTTAACAGAAATAATTTCTTTATGAAGTCAGTGACACTTTAAAAAGAAACAATGGGCCTCATTACGAGCATGGCGGTAGCCGTGACTGTATGGCAGGCACGGCTTCCGCCATGCTCGCTACCGGCACCGCCTCCCGCGATTGGGCAATAACTGGCCCATTACACAAAATGAATGGGCCGGTAATTGTCTATTCGCGGGTGGTGGTATTGCCGGGCTCCCGATCCCTATTCTGCCCAATAGGACAGAATGGGGGTGAGGAGCATGGTTGCGCTGGCACCGTTGATAATGGTGCTGGCGCAATTACAAGTTATGCTCGCGGGTGCCGCTGTAACGCTCACCTGGTTCCCACGGGGGCGCTGGTCTAGTCTGGATTGCTGTGGCCTCTTCTAGCGTGATGCGCAGGACCCGGAACACTGATTGGACAGGACCTCCAAATCGTGCTTGCCTGGCCCGTAGGAATATCCTTCTGCAGATGAGAAAGGGGATTAACAGTCTGCAGAATAGTGTGCTAGCTCCCCCCTTTCCCCCTTCGTTCCTCTCTAACTTCCTCCAAACCCCGGTTTAAGCTCACCTTATGGTTTGGAAGGATGAACTCTCCATCCTGCTTCTGGTGCAGGGGCGCGCGTTCGTCCAGTTACTTCACTGGTTTTCAGAATGGCGCTGGCAAAATCCACTTGACTTTCCTGAGCGATGCGCCGTAAGTATGAATGTTCAAAGTTCAAGTGAGGCCCCCTTTATGTTGTCTTTCTAACCTGTGATCTGTCCTTTATTTCAGGTGCAGAATGAAGGCGATGCGTCGAGGGTTTAATCTGCCGAGGTGAGTAGTGATGAGGGCGATCCCTCTAAATGTCCTTATCATTCCCCAGAAATGTCTCTTGTCCTTTCCCCATAGGGGCCGGGGTACGGTACCTGCCAACGGGGCGGCGCCGACCCGAAATGTGGAAGAAAAGCCGGTAAGTATTATGGCTGTTAATCAGGCTTTCCTTCTGTGTTCCTTCTGCTCACCTTTTGTTTCTTCCTCTCTCCCCTAGGTGCAGAGATGTGGCGTCCAATGCTGACAGCCGCGATGGAGCCGGGAGATGTCTCGAGGACAGGTGAGTGAAGCGTGGCGCTGCAGCGAGCAACGCGGTGCTTTTAAATGGAAGTCTTTCTTCAGGGATGCTGGCGAGAAGATTCCGGATGCAGGTAAGAAGTTTAAAATAGTCCTTGGTTTTCACCTTTCTCTTCTCTTCCTTCCTTGCAGGTCTTCCAGGTTCGAGGCAGGCGTGGCTGGAGTCCAGGAGCAGGAGCAGACACGGTGAGCGTTAAGCTGCAGGAAGCAGAACAACGCGAAGCATGAGCTGCTGTCTGGGCGTGGCTTAAATAGCCTCCAAAGAAGTCTCAGGTATGTATCCTTCCCTGGCCACGCCCAAGTGAAAAAATAGTCCCTATGAAAAAATAGTCCCTTTCAGGTCTCAGGGAGGCCTGAAGCGTGCAGCATGGTCTGCATCAGGTAAGTGCACAAAACACCTCCCTTTATGAGCCTGGCGCCTATGGCGCCAGGACTGATGTCCAACATGAGCCTCGCGCCAAAGGCGCCAGGACTGAGTCCAAAGAGCCCCTATAAGGGGCCGTTGGGCTTTTACCCGAGGGCATGATGCCTGCTTCCAGGGGTGCTGGGCCTGGCCTGGTGCTCCGGGGGTAGGCATCATGACAGCACTCCCCCCCAAGGCCCCTCCCAAGGTCGTTCCTTCTGGAGGTTTCGGTTTGTTTGGGAAATTCCGATGGAACCTTTTTACCAGCCGAGGTGCATGTACGTGATCACTGGGTTCCCAAGACCTTTCCTGAGGCCCGTACCCTTTCCAATCAATTAGATAGAAAAGTTTTGATTTTGAGATCTTAGAATCCAAAATGTTCTTCACCTCGAATTCAGGCTCCCCATCTATCTGAATCGGTTCTGGTGGCTTTGTTAATCTGGTTCCTGGGTGCACTGGTTTCAAAAGTGACACTTGAAAAACGGGGTGAATCCGCATGTTAGCTGGTAGATCGAGCTTGACTGCCACTGGGTTGATTATAGCTTTGATCGAGTAAGGGCCTAAATACCTTGGATTAAAAGTTTGAGGCCCCTTGAGTGATAGGTGTTTGGTAGCCAACCATACTTGATCCCCTATTTGGTATGGAGGCGCCTCTCTTCGATGCAGATCCGCATTCTTTTTGTATTTCCCTTTCGCATGTTGCAAATGTGCAGTTGCATCCTTGAAGGCTTGAGTAATCGTAGAATGCAAATGATCCACTGCGGGCTTTTCGAGGCTCAGATGTGAGTCCGAGTCTGAAGTACGAGGGTGATGTCCATATAGGGTATAAAAGGGGCTCTGACCAGTTCCAGAGTGTATCGAGTTATTGTATGCATATTCAGCCACCCATAAAATGTCCTTCCAATTACCCTCCGATTGGTGCAACATACATCGTAGATATTGTTCAAGGGTCTGGTTCGTTCTCTCCGTTTGACCATCGGTCTGTGGGTGGTGGCTGGTCGAGAGTCTTACGTCGATTTGTGCCAGTTGACAACACTTTTTCCAAAAATGAGAAATAAACTGGCTTCCCCGATCGGAGACTAGTATGGACGGGAATCCATGCAAACGGATGATATTTTCGAGGAATTCCTTGGCAAGAACAAAGGCTGAAGGTAATCCTTTCAACGGAATAAAGTGGGCCATTTTGGAAAATAAATCCACCACGACCAGAATAGTATTGTAACCATTACAAGAGGGCAGGTCCGTGATAAAATCTAGTGACAGAGTGTGCCAAGGTGCTGGTGGAATGTCTAAGGGCTGAAGAAGACCGGCGCGTCTTGTCTTTTGACCTTTGTTTTGGGCACAAACTCCACAGGACATCACGAAAGATTTAATATCCTTTTGTCAGGAAGGCCACCAGAATTGTCGTTTAACCTTTTCCTCTGTTTTGGCAATGCCAGGATGTCCTTCCATCAGGGTATCATGATGACGGGAAATAACCAGTTCTTGCAATTCCTCTTCTGGCAAAAATAAGCGTCCTTGGAAGTAAGGTAAGCCATCCTTGACTGAAAAGTTAGACCCCCTTTTGATCCAATCCTGCAAGGCTGAAGAGTCCAGGAATTGTTTCACTCGTGCTTGAATGTCTTCAAGGGTTTGTAAAGTGGTTATCCCCAAAATTCTTTGTTCGGGAATTATTGGCACAGGTTCTGAGTTTGTGTTTATTTCTTCCATTCCAATTTGGGATAGAGCATCCGCCTTACCATTCTTATAGCCGGGGCGGTAGGTGATTACAAAATCGAACTCAGCAAAGAACAAAGCCCATCGGAGCTGTCGAGACGATTGAGCCTTGGCAGTTTTTAAATATTGTAAATTTCGGTGATCAGTGATCACAGTGATGGTATGCCGGGCGCCGAGGAGATAATGCCGCCAAGCCTTAAAGGCAGACTTAATGGCTAATAGTTCCTTATCGGTGATCGCATAATTTATCTCCGGCGGCAAGAACTTTCTGGACCAAAATGCTACGGGGTGCAGTTGGTTGGTTTCAGGGTCTCTCTGAGACAGGACAGCTCCCATGGCTAAGCTGGACGCGTCGGTTTCGACTACATATGGGAGATCGGGACGCGGGTGCTTCAAAATAGGTGCGGACGTGAACTTAGCTTTCAACTCCTGAAAGGCCTGTTCGGCTTCCTCGGTCCATTCAAAACGTTTATTTTTTCGCAAGAGTGCAGTGATGGGTTGCACCACACGTGAAAACTCCGGGATAAACCTGCGATAAAAGTTGGCAAAACCAAGCATGCTTTGGACACCTTTCACCGAACTAGGTAATGGCCATTTCAGGATGGCATCCACATTCCGTGAATCCATTCGGACCCCTTTAGGTGTCAGGATGAATCCGAGAAACTCAACCTCGGTGGTATGGAAAACACATTTTTCCAGCTTAGCAAACAGTTTGTGCTGGCGCAGTTTCTCTAGGACGGCCCTGGCATGCTTTCTGTGATCAGATTCCGAAGAGGAGTACACAAGAATGTCATCGATATACACGACAACATAGACATCGATGAGTTCCCGAAGGACATCGTTCATGAAGAATTGGAAGGCTGCAGACGCGTTGGACAACCCGAAAGGCATCACCTGGTATTCGAATAGTCCATATTTTGTACGGAAGGCCGTTTTCCATTCGTCGCCTTCTTTTACTCGTACCAGATGATAAGCCCCCCGGAGATCTAACTTGGTGTATACGCAAGCGTCCTTCACCTGGTCAAGGAGTTCAGGGATCAGAGGCAGAGGGTAACGGTTTTTAACAGTTATCTGGTTTAATGCGTGGTAATCGATACAAGTTCTAAGGTCGCCTTCTTTTTCAGGCACGAAGAACAAAGCTGAGGATGCCGGGGACTTTGACAGGCGAAAGAAACCATTGGCGAGGTATTGATCTAAATATTGTCTCAAATGCAGATTCTCTGGTTCAGTAAGGGCGTAAATCCTGCTACAAGGGGGTTGTGCACCGGGCACCAGATCGATTTTGCAATCGTGTGATCTGTGGGGAGGTAACGTGTTGGCCTGTTCCTTTTGGAAGATGTCCTGAAAGTCTTGGTACTCTGGAGGTAGTTGCACGGGGACAGAGGTTACTGATGCTAGATTAATCTTTGGATTTTCTGGGTAGCAGGTTTGTGCACAATCCGGGAAGGTTATTCTCTTCGCTCGCCAATCAATTCGAGGATTATGTGTCTCTAACCAAGGGATTCCGAGAATAAGCTGAAACTGTGGAGCCTTGATTACATCAAACACAACTGCCTCCCGATGGCCATCCGGACCTACAAGTGTCACCTCAGCTGTGGAATGTGTTACCGGTGCAGAGGCAATTTCGGTTCCATCTACTGTGGTTATGACATCTTTGTTGGTTTTAGGACGCAGAGGGAGGTTTATCCTAGAGACCAATTCTCGATCCACATAGTTTCCTATAGCCCCGCTATCGATGTATGCCTTTATAGCATGCAACCGTTTAGGCTGTTCCGGATCTACGAGGACCATTGGCACAATGAAATGCGAGGTCTGAGAGTTAGTTTTCAAGCTCGGCAAGTAGACCCCTACGCTTGCCGGGCGTGGTCGTTTCCCGATACAGAGTTTCCATGGATTTTATCAGCGGCTCCTACCACCTTCTTGGGCGGCTTAACCGGGCAATCTCGTAGAAAGTGTCCAGAGGACCCACAATAAAGGCATAATTGCATCTGTCGTCTTCTTTCCCGTTCTTTTTGAGTTAGGGGTCCTTTAACTCCTCCGATTTGCATAGGCTCCGAGCCATCAGCCCCCTTGGGGTTAGCGTGGGTCTTGGCCAACACCCGGGTTTCAAACTTGGACCGATCTGCTTTTCTGTTTTGCAGCCTGTGATCCAATTGGACCACTAAGTCTATATATTCAGTGCATTCTTGGGGCGGATTTACAACTTGTGCCAGGACATCTTTAAGTTCTCCGCGTAGACCTCGATAGAATAACGTGATTCTTTTATCCTCTGGCCAACCAGTTTCCACAATTAGTCTATTGAAGGTTGCAATGTAGGATAGAAGGTCTTGATTGCCCTGTCGCAGAGATAGAAGTTCGTCATCCAGAGCCTGTCCCTGGGAGTGTCGAGCAAATAACCTTTCCATGCTTGTTTGAAATCCTTGAAAATCACGAAGAATCGGGTCATCTTGAGTTACCAGTGGGACTGACCAATCGGCAGCACAGCCGCTGAGATATGACAACACAAAGGCTACCTTGGTCTGATCATTAGGGAAGGTCCCAGGTCTGCATAGGAAGTGCAAATGACACTGATTCATGAATATGGCGAATCGTTTGGGGTCCCCAGCAAAGCGTTCAGGTGGGGCCAGCGGCATGTTTCCAGGTAGATTAATCTGCACCGGGTTACTGGAAACCACAGGAGCGGGGTTCCCCCCGGAACCGGGTAAAGGAGTTTGTCCAGCTTGACCTTGCAAAAGCTGTCTAGCCAGGTCATCAGCTCTATCCTTTATTACAATCACTTCCCTCCTGAGGGCACTAGTCTCTTGACGAGCGGCGTGTACTTCGGCCCGTAATTCCCCCAGTAATTAGGCCAACTGGTCAGTTTCGGAAGTTTCCATAGCGCCTGGGTGGGAATTTGTAGGAAGGCTTCGCGTTCTGTAACGCTCACCTGGTTCCCACGGGGGCGCTGGTCTAGTCTGGATTGCTGTGGCCTCTTCTAGCGTGATGCGCAGGACCCGGAACACCGATTGGACAGGACCTCCAAATCGTGCTTGCTTGGCCCGTAGGAATATCCTTCTGCAGATGAGAAAGGGGATTAACAGTCTGCAGAATAGTGTGCTAGCTCCCCCCTTTCCCCCTTCGTTCCTCTCTAACTTCCTCCAAACCCCGGTTTAAGCTCACCTTATGGTTTGGAAGGATGAACTCTCCATCCTGCTTCTGGTGCAGGGGCGCGCGTTCGTCCAGTTACTTCACTGGTTTTCAGAATGGCGCTGGCAAAATCCACTTGACTTTCCTGAGCGATGCGCCGTAAGTATGAAAGTTCAAAGTTCAAGTGAGGCCCCCTTTATGTTGTCTTTCTAACCTGTGATCTGTCCTTTATTTCAGGTGCAGAATGAAGGCGATGCGTCGAGGGGTTAAACTACCGAGGTGAGTAGTGATGAGGGTGATCCCTCTAAATGTCCTTATCATTCCCCAGAAATGTCTCTTGTCCTTTCCCCATAGGGGCCGGGGTACGGTACCTGCCAACGGGGCGGCGCCGACCCGAAATGTGGAAGAAAAGCCGGTAAGTATTATGGCTGTTAATCAGGCTTTCCTTCTGTGTTCCTTCTGCTCACCTTTTGTTTCTTCCTCTCTCCCCTAGGTGCAGAGATGTGGCGTCCGATGCTGACAGCCGCGATGGAGCCGGGAGATGTCTCGAGGACAGGTGAGTGAAGCGTGGCGCTGCAGCGAGCAACGCGGTGCTTTTAAATGGAAGTCTTTCTTCAGGGATGCTGGCGAGAAGATTCCGGATGCAGGTAAGAAGTTTGAAATAGTCCTTGGTTTTCACCTTTCTCTTCTCTTCCTTCCTTGCAGGTCTTCCAGGTTCGAGGCGGGCGTGGCTGGAGTCCAGGAGCAGGAGCAGACACGGTGAGCGTTAAGCTGCAGGAAGCAGAACAACGCGAAGCATGAGCTGCTGTCTGGGCGTGGCTTAAATAGCCTCCAAAGAAGTCCCAGGTATGTATCCTTCCCCAACTAGGTATGTATCCTTCCCTGGCCACGCCCAAGTGAAAAAATAGTCCCTATGAAAAAATAGTCCCTTTCAGGTCTCAGGGAGGCCTGAGGCCTGAAGCGTGCAGCATGGTTTGCATCAGGTAAGTGCACAAAACACCTCCCTTTATGAGCCTAGCGCCTATGGCGCCAGGACTGATGTCCAACATGAGCCTGGTGCCAACGGCGCCAGGACTGAGTCCAAAGAGCCCCTATAAGGGGCCGCTGGGCTTTTACCCGAGGGCATGATGCCTGCTTCCGGGGGTGCTGGGCCTGGCCTGGTGCTCCGGGGGTAGGCATAATGACAGCCGCACAGTCCGCCAGGTAAGACCTGGTGGGCTGTTAGGAACCCGCGAGCAGAAATCGTAATGCGGGATGGTATGAACGGTGCCGGTCCCTTACCGGCACCGTTCATACCGTCGCCGCCAGGGTCCTAATGAGGCCCAATGTATTTTTGAAGTATTATGGCTCCCCTCAACCCATGACGTGTGCGTGAGTGTATGGTGAAAGAGTGCACACAAATGTATGGGTGGCTGGGTATGCGTGTGTGCGTGTACGGTGAAAGGATGCACACTGAAATGTATGGGTGGCTGCCTGGGTGTGCCTGTATGGTGAAAGTGTCCACACTTAAATGTATAGGTGACTGTCTGTGTGTGGGTATGGTGAAAGGGTGAACACTTAAATGTATAGGTGACAGCCTGTGTGAGTGTATGGTGAAAGGGTGAACACAAATGTATGGGTGGCTGGGTGTGCGTGTACGGTGAAAGGATGCACACTTAAATGTGTGGGTGGCTACCTGGGTGTCCCTGTATGGTGAAAGGGTGCACACTTAAATGTATGGGTAGGTGCCTGGGTGTGTGTGCCTGTGTGGTGAAAGGTTGCACACTTAAATGTACGGGTGGCTGCGTGGGTGTGCCTGTATGGTGAAAGGGTGCACACTTAAATATATGGCTGGCTGGGCGTGCGTGTGTATATATGGTTAATGGTGTGTGTTCTTGTGTTCAGGGGTGCAACAAAACCTACATTTCAGGGGGGCTAACTTTTCAAATGTTGGGAGAGATGCTAACTTCACGTGTGGTGGGGAGGAGCAAACTTATTTGTGTGGGGGCATCTAACTTCTTTACACATTTTAATGAGACTATTCTAGTGCTCTCTCCTTTAGGTCTGAAAGCACTTATGGGCTGCTGTGAGAATGACTGGTCTCCTGTTTACGCTCTACCCTTCCAATCACTCCGCTGGCATGCAAGTACTAAACCCACATCACAATTTCAATTGCTTAAACAATTTGGCATTTGAATGCAGGTACTAACAGTGAAATGATGTACATTAGTAATTGCTGGGCTGGGCCCTTGTTAATGGCAAAACCCAGTTGCCGTTTAACATCTGTGTCCTTTTCTGTCCGGCGACTGCTCTGAAGGTCAGCCAGGTCAAGTCAACATAGCCGTCAATTTCAGCGGGGGGCGAGAGGTGCTGAAGCCAGTCAGCTCAATGGTGTTGCACCACTATTTGTGTTTAATGCCTTGATTAATTATTGGTAATCTTCTTGACACCTAGCCCTATTCTTCCTCATCCCAGTACTTGTGTATGATGCAGTACTTGTGTATGAGGCATGCCTCATACACAAGTACTGGGATAAGGTAGAGGTACATGAAGGTAATGCCTGACTTAGCTACCTGTAATCTTCATTACTCCTAGTCCCACTCTTCCTCCAGTACTTACCAGTGAGGCAAGGAGCCTCATACGTAAGCACTGGGACAAGGAAGAGGATCGTGGGGGTAATTTTGGGCCAATGAGCTGATTTTGTAGGTTGGGGTAGGGGATGGGAGGGAGAAGGGATGTGTAGGGGTGGGGTTGTGCAATAAATCATAATGGTTGTCCATGTCCATGCTAAGCAGGCATGATATGTGGTATTAGTGGCTAGGGAGGCATTTTGGTGCAGCCAGTCTAGTCATTCCTCAGTTTGGTATGACTTTTTTTAACTGGGCATTTCTGATAAAGCAGTCCTGCTAAGTGTAATTACCTGGCTAGACTGGCATTTGGGTTCTGCCAGTCTAGCCGTTTCTTACTGCGGCACTGTATATTTTTCTGGGCATCTGCGATAAAATGATATGTTATGATATGATAAGTCATATAAAACGCACCCGTACACAAGTGTTTTTAGGCACGACAAGACAAGAGAAGGAAAACTGAGGGAGGACAAGACAAATGATCTTACTAAGTTTTGTGTCATTCAGATCGTGCAAGTGCGAGAACGAGAAGTGCAAGGGGAAAGGGAGGGGGGAAGTGCAAGGGAGAGGGGAGGGGAAAACAGTACAGGAATTGCACTAAGTAAGTGCCGCCAGGGCAGCGCAGTTCTGGATAGTGCAAGGAGAACAAGGGACTGTAGGGTTACAGATACAGCCCCTAACTGCGTGGTAGGCCTGGAGGCAGTGCAAGGGTGACTGATCAAGAAAGAGCCTGGACTCAGTGAGACAGAGGGTAGCCAAGCAACCAGTTGGTACAGTGGACAGGTAGGTCAGCAGGGGAGGGAGAGAGAGAAAGCAGAGGAGAAGAGGAACGTTTTGAGCTGCTTCCGGAACTTCAGGTGGTCCGGCTCAAGTTTGGGAGGGTCAGGCAGGCCATTTCAGAGGGAGGCGCCAGCAGGGGAGAAGGATCTACCCCCGCCCCCACTCTCTGCCTGGAGAAGTATTTAACCCTTAGGGCTCAAGAAGGAAGCTATTTTGGAAGATAGCGTTGGATGTAGTGCAGGTACCAGCCCCAGAAAGCCTTGTGGACAATGAAAAGGGTCTTGAACTTGATCCTTGCAGCCACCGAGAGCCAGTGGAGAGATTTCATGGCTGGAGAGATACAGTCCCTGGGATTGAGGCCAAGGATAAGTCTTGCAGTCCTGTTCTGGACTAGTTGCAGAGGGTGGAGAGTAGAGGAAGGCAGATTGAGAAAGTGGCTGTTGCAGTAGTCCAGCCTAGAGAGAACCAGAGCTCTGGAGACAGAGAGCTTCTGGGGGAAAGTGAGAAATGGAAGAGTCCCTTTGAGGAGGTGCAGCTGGTAGTGGGATTTCTTGGCGACGTCCGAGATGTTAGGAGAGAAAGAGAGAGTGGAGTTGAAGATGACACCAGGAATGAGCGAGAGAGGAGAGTAGGCTGAGGGCAGCCTGAAGGAAAGCTGAGTGTCATCAGCATAACACTGTAAGTTAGAGGAGAAAGTAGAGATCAGCTGGGTCAACGGGACCAAGTAGAGGTTGAAAAACCAGGGTGAGAGGATAGAGCCCTGGAGAACGCCACATGTAGAGAGAGGTGGTGGAGTGAAAGGGACAAAGTTGGACCTGGGAGGGGCGGTCCAAGAGGAAGGAGGTCAGCCACTCCAGGGCCTGATCAATGATGCCCAGGTTCTCACGGAGACAATTGATCAGTATGGCATGGTTGACCGTGTAGAAAGCAGAGGAAAGTTCCAGGATGATGAGGACAGAAGGAATGCTGGAATCAAGGTTAGAGATCAGATCTTCACAGGTGTTCAGGAGAGCAGTTTCCGTGCCTCTGGCAGCTCTTAAGCCAGACTGATGGTCATGGAGACAACCAACAGATTCAGCGTGGAGTGCAAGCTGGCAGTTGGCCTGCTTTTCCAAGAATTTGGGAGAGGGGAAAGTTCCAGTGGCAAAAGAATGATTACAGAAATCGGCCAAGGCTGTATCGTGTCAATGTGGTCCTTGATGGTTCTGGAGGAGCAGGCAAGCACCTTTTTCGACGACACTTCCATAGATGGGACTTGTCTAGAAACCTTGTCAGGTGCTAGAGAGAAAGAGGAGAAAGGAGGAGGAGAGGGAGAGATGGCCAAAGGGGGCCAAGAGAGGAAGAGGGAGAGGAAGAGGAGATAGTGGACAGGATGTCCTGAGTTTTAGCAGAGAAGCGAGAGGCCAAAGCCGTACAGAGGGCCTGCTGAGGGAACAGGAGAGGTAGAAACCGCAACAGGATTGGCCAGTTCCCTGCAGATTTTAAAGAGTTTGGCTGTGTTGTTAGAGACTGTAGAGATGCAGGCTTGAATGTGTGCTCTCTTCTTAATGAGTCTTATTGCTTCGACTGGCATTTTGGTGCAACCAGTCTAGGTATGTCTTAATGTTACTGTAATGTTATTATGTGTCTACACTGGTCTACCTTGTGCAGCCAGTTGGACATGTTTTTATTGTGCATGTCATTTTTAATAGCAAAGAATTAATGTTCCTGTGCACTGTTGGTGGCTTGCATGTTTTGGATTGCTGTTACCCTACACAACAATAGCAAACACTGTGGCTTTTTAGTCCATTTTTCTCAAAGTGTGATGTATATTGCATTAAAACACATATTCATATCTTTCTCCTAGTGCTTTCTCCTTTCTTACCAAGCTTGAGCAACACGTTTGTGCGTATTGCACAAGCTTGGTAATCTAGGGCCCTCAGCATGGTTTGCAGGGGGGCCCCCAGAGCTTGTGTTATGCCACTGGAGGGAAATAGTGTTCATTGACTAGGACAATGCCGCTCTGAAGCGCTCTCTAGTCGAGCCTTGCCCCAAGGCAGTGGGCGCCTATATCTCGAATAGTGCAACACTCTCGAACAGTGTAACACCGACAGAGCCACGCGCGCGGGCTGCAAGCCTTCTTTGATCAATGACGCCCCCCTGTCCCCTCTGCCGCCCTCCCCCCCACCCCCCTCTGAACAGGGTCACGCTCTCAGTTGTTGTTCGAATGTCAAAGAGAAATAATTAATGACCCCCCCCCCTCCTCCCAGTAGGGTAATAAACACCCGTCCACTTTGGCCAAGGCTTAACTTCTCTAATGAGTGCTAATAGCTGTGTTTCCCTCTCATAAAGCTGTCGAAAGTGACAGAAGCAAGCTGCAGACTTCTGGGCTGGAGTCACAAGCGTCTGGCATTCCTGTGTTTTGGAAGTGAAGGCACGTCTGGTTTTATGGCCCTTTGCCTGTGTGAGATCTCTTTCATCGCAGGTGGATGTCTCCAGGCTGCAGGTGGAGGGAGAGATAAGGAAGGCGACGAGCACCAGACTAGTCCATCCGGGCCACTTCTCACTGTATGCCAATAAAACACGTCGGCTTAGATCTCTTTCATCAGGTCTAAATGCGGGGATGGGAGGCCTTGCATCACGTGGTTCTGCTGGCAAGTGATATTTCTCCGAGTTTGGCTCAGTCGCTAGTTCATCACTAGACACTAACACGAGAATCTACGGGCCATTGTCGCTTCCGAGAAATGAGGTCTTGTGGATGTCTCTTCCCTTGTGATGTTTATTGCAAGTGCTGCATTTGCACACAACCTGAAAAACGTTCCCACGGCCAAAAGGCCGCACTAATTTCTCAGAGGCTGGTCTCCCATCATTCATTTTCATATATCAAAAAAGCCCAGGCGAGCGAGCGCACCTGTGCGGATAGTCGAATTCCTCACAACTCCCCTCTTACTTCGCACCTCCTCATCTCTTCGCATCTTTCAAACTAGTCTTAAGCTCTACCTTCTATGTCTCTTGCTTCTTAAAATTCTTTGCTCGCTCTGTCTGCTGATGTAACTTTTACTCATACCTAATTTGAACTACTTTGAGTTGTACTGTTTTTGGAGCCTCTTTTATTGTTCAGCGCCTTTGGCGAAGGCTCGCTATAAATTCAATAAATATAAACACAAATACAGCTCCCGTGCTCTCAGCACAGCAGGTGCAGAACACTGTTTCGCTAAGGGGGCTTCATCTGTAACCATTGGGGTACTTTGATGGGTTCCATGTCATGACTTCCATCCGGAGCCAGGTGAGTGTGCCCCCGAGAGCCTAGAGCTCTCTCTGCCATCTTTAGGCCTTGGGGTCTTAAACACCCATGGCCACAAGAGGCCATAACCTGCCTGCCTCCCCCCAACCCGCTCCCCCTTCCCGGCGAGAGCCCCTCCGCCTCCCGAACCGCACCCCCCGCCCTGATTGGAGGAGCTGCATCTTGTTTCCTGGTCTAGCGACCAGCAGGGACCTTGCCTGCTCCACTTCCATCCGGAGCCAGGTGAGTGTGCCCCCGAGAGCCGAGAGCTCTCTCCGCCATCTTTAGGCCTTGGGGTCTTAAACACCCATGGCCTCAGGCCACCTGAGGCCATAGCCTGCCTGCCTCCCCCAACCCGCTCCCCCTTCCCGGCGAGAGCCCCTCCGCCTCCCGAACCACCCCCCGCCCTGATTGGAGGAGCCACATCTTGCTTCTTGGTCTAGCGACCAGCAGGGACCTCGCCTGCTCCACTTCCATCCGGAGCCAGGTGAGTGTGCCCCCGAGAGCCGAGAGCTCTCTCCGCCATCTTTAGGCCTTGGGGTCTTAAACACCCATGGCCTCAGGCCACCTGAGGCCATAGCCTGCCTGCCTCCCCCAACCCGCTCCCCCTTCCCGGCGAGAGCCCCTCCGCCTCCCGAACCACCCCCCGCCCTGATTGGAGGAGCCACATCTTGCTTCTTGGTCTAGCGACCAGCGGGGACCTTGCCTGCTCCACTTCCATCCGGAGCCAGGTGAGTGTGCCCCCGAGAGCCTAGAGCTCTCTCCGCCATCTTTAGGCCTTGCGGTCTTAAACACCCATGGCCCCAGGCGACCTGAGGCCATAGCCTGCCTGCCTCTCCCAACCCGCTCCCCCTTCCCGGCGAGTGCCCCTCCGCTGCCCGAACCGCCCCCCGCCCTGATTGGTCTACCAGAAGGCCATAACTGATCCTCCCAGGGCAGCCCTCTGCCCGGCAGCCCCTGTGGCTAAGGGCGGCTCCGACATTGGCGGCTCCAAGATGTGTCTGCCGGTGTCAGCAGGGGAAGCCAGTGAAGCCAGCAGTCAACAGACACCAACAAAAACTGTGAGTGTGGCATGGGTGGGGAGTAGAGCAATCACTCTACTCCAGAAAACCCCTGCCACTCTATCTTACCTCCCAATAACATAGACTGCCACAGTATTAGCATGTCCACACCTGGTTAGAATCATGAATATTAGCATGTCCACATTCAGACAAAATTGTGAATATTAGCATATCCACACCTGGTTAGAATTGTGAATATTGGCATGTCCACACCTGGTTAGAATCGTGAATATTAGCATGTCCACACCTGGTTACAATCATGAATATTAGCATGTCCACACTCAGACAGAATTGTGAATATTAGCATATCCACACCTGGTTAGAATTGTGAATATCAGCATGTCCACACTTGGTTAGAATCGTGAATATTAGCATGTCCACACCTGGTTAGAATTGTGAATATTAGCATGTCCACTCTCAGACAGAATTGTGAATATTAGGATGTCCACACCTGGTTATAATTGTGAATATTAGCATGTCCACACTCGGACAGAATTGTGAATATCAGCATGCCCGCACTCAGACGGAGTTGTGAATATTAGCATGTCCACACGCAGACAGAATTGTGAACATTAGCATGTACACACTCAGATAGAATTGTGAATATTAGCATGCCCGCACTCAGTCAGAATTGTGAATATTAGCATGTCCACACTCAGACAGAATTGTGAATATCAGCATGGCCGCACTTGGATAGCATTGTGAATATTAGCATGCCCGCACTCAGACAGAATTGTGAACATTAGCATGTACACACTCAGATAGAATTGTGAATGTTAGCATGTCCATACCTCGTCAGAATTGTGAATATTAGCATGTCCACACTCAGACAGAATTGTGAATATCAGCATGGCCACACTTGGATATTATTGTGAATATTAGCATGCCCGCACTCAGACAGAATTGTGAACATTAGCATATACACACTCAGATAGAATTGTGAATGTTAGCATGTCCACACCTGGTCAGAATTGTGAATGGCAGCATGTCCACACCTTGTCAGAATTGTGAATGTTAGCATGTCCACACCGGTTAGAATTGTGAATGTTAGCATGTCCACACCTGGTCAGAATTGTGAATGTTAGCATGTCCACACCGGTTAGAATTGTGAATGTTAGCATGTCCACACCTGGTTAGAATCATGAATATTAGCATGCCCGCACTCAGACGGAGTTGTGAATATTAGCATGCCCGCACTCAGACGGAATTGTGAACATTAGCATGTACACACTCAGATAGAATTGTGAATGTTAGCATGTCCACACCTGGTCAGAACTGTGAATGTTAGCATGTCCACACCAGTTAGAATTGTGAATGTTAGCATGTCCACACCGGTTAGAAACATGAATATTAGCATGTCCACACTTGGATGGAATTGTGAATATTAGCGTGTCCACGCCTGGTTGGGGTTATGGATGTTAGCATGTCCACACCTGGTTAGTGTTGTGAATGTTAGCATGTCCACACTTGATTGGAAATGTGAATGTTGGCGTGTCCACGCTCGGATGGAATTGTGGGTGCTGGCCTGTGTCGCACCTGGATGGGACTTTGAATGTTGGCGTGTCCACACTCGGATGGAATTGTGGGTGCTGGCCTGCGTCGCACCTGGATGGGACTATGAATGTTAGCAGGCCCGCACTTAGATAGAGTTATGAATATTAGCATGTCTACACTTGGATAGACATGTGAATACTGGCCTGCGTCGCATCTGGATAGGACCTCGAAGGTTAGCATGCCCGCACTTGGATAGAGTTGTAAGTGTTGGCATGTCCACACTTGGATAGAATTGTTAATGTTGGCATGGCCACACTTAGATAGAATCGTGAATGTTAGCATGCCCACACATAGATGGAGTTATGAATATTGGCCTGCGTTGCATCTGGATGGAACTTTTAATGTTGGCATGCCCGCACCTGGGTGAAACTTGAATGTTGGCATATGCCACACTTAGAATTGTGGATAATGGCCTGCGCCGCATCCGGATGGGACTGTGAATGTTGGCATGCTCACACCTAGATGGAATCCTAAACATTGGCCTGCGCCACATTCTGATAGAATTGTGCGGGTCAACAGGTGCCACACATGGACAATACTGTGAATGTTAGCATGCTAAAGGTCAGGTAACCCACTAACCAATATAAGCTCAAGCTCTGCATACTTATCTCACTCAAAAACTCACACAACCATCTCTCGCACAACAAGCCACATGCACTTCACAACACTGCAACAACACATAAGCCGGAGTAACAGCACACGCGGACTGACACCGATCCAATACCCGCACCAAAGCTCGGTATCTGGTGTATACCGAGCTGAAGCTGCCAACAGAACACCACTCCTCTCACTGTCCTACTCCCTCTTCACCTTACTAACCCATCCCACCTTATCATTTACAGATCCGCTAGAGCGCCTGGGGACCAATTCTGTTGGTGACAGTGCGTGGTACAAATACCTTTAACATTTCATTTCAGGATGTTTTTTCGCTGGGTTTTTTACCGTGAATTTTGTATGGAAAAACCCATCTAATTTTTTTAAAAATTTTTTTAGGAGGGTCCCCCCTCAACCCCCATTTCCTTTCAGTTTTTATCTATTACCAAAAACCCACATCCCATATATATATTTTTTTAACGCCCCCCCCCAAAAATTCGATGGGTTTTTTTGATAAAAGAATCGCGGTAAAAAACCCAGCGAAAAAACGTCCCACGATGAAAGGACGTTGTACCCTTTGATGGAGCAGGGATTGATTTGGAAAGCCTGTGAAATTACTGTTTTAAGATGTTTCTTTCTTATTAGCAGTGCCTATTCTAATATGTAAATGTTTAATTGGAGTTGTGATGGAACGTTTTCGACTGAAAACTCGCACACAGCTCCAGTTACCTACCGAATTTCTTATTAAGCAATGAAAGCAAGCAATGATAAAACACTCCTTCTAAAGCTTAGTTTACAGCTATGATATCTGCTAGTTGGATACGTAAAAAAGGAAATCTCTAATATAGATATTCAAACTTTCTTAACACAGTGCATAACAACAAACTGGATGCACTGCTTTACCAAAGTGTGTGCTCCATGGCAAATCATTTAATCGCACTGGGCATAGCATGCAAACAACAGGGTGTGCCTAAAAGGCACCTATGCCCAAAGTGCTGCGCCAAAACGGCTGGCGCCAAAAGCGCTGCACTGGAATGTCCAGCTTCGTATCTTGGTGAGTACCTGCACTTTTAAAGCACTGATTCTTGGGGAACAGTCCATGAGGAAATAGTGCAGGATTATCAGATGAAATACCTTCAAAAATTGCTTCTAATTTTTTTCCCCAGCAAAAAAAGGGGGAGCACACACAATATATTCAATCGAACAACGTGGTGCAGTCTGGTTTAAAAACGAATACTACATTCATTTATTTTAACAGCTTATTTACCATCGGCATAGCTCTCAACTCACACGCTTTTGGCGGGTGTCACCCGCCTTGTAAAGGGCTGGATCACCCGCCAAGCCTACTGCACGCCCATTCATTCCAATGGGCGTCTTGTTACGGGGCCATGCTACTGCAGGGCTCCTGACTCCTTAAGAGAATACAACTCTACCACGTGAGAGACATCACGTGGGACGTACGTCAGGAGGAGGGGAGGAGCTTGCAGGGCAGTTAGTACATGTATGCGAATAAAGATAGACGTGTATTCTCCATCGGTGTGCCTGTCCTCCTTTCGAAGACCCAGTCCGGGCCTAACATTTGGCGACGAGTTGACCTACCAGACCACCGAATCCTCCTCCTCCTTTGCGAGCAGCGATCCCGCTCTGATCCGCGCCACGGGCACCTTCCAGCCCGGCGCACGTGCCTGATCCCAGGCCCGCCTCCTCCTCACCACTCCGACAGCGTGTCCGCGCCGCGGCCTACTCCGCACCCGGCGCCCAGCCTGCCTCCTCCTGCCGCGCAAACAGCGCGTCCACGCCGTGGGCATTTTCCGAGCCCGGCGCCGAGCCTGATCCCAGGCCCGTTTTCTCCTCACCGAGCGGACAGCGCACCCGCGCCGCGAACTGGTCCGTCTCCTCCACCCGAGTGAACCCAGCGTGTTTCCTGCAAAAGAACTGCACCACCACGCCACAGAGAACCCACGTGCCAAGCACCACGCGGCCTACGCTGACTATACAACGACCCACCAGCAGACGCTACGGAAGCCTGGAAGCCATACCAGGTGGGTCTAACAACACTGCTGCCACACATAATCTGAGACGCACGGACTGCTGTATAATCCCTCAGCATGAGCTCACCTCAGGCCCATCAACCACCAAATGCCCCAGCCCCTGCAAGGAACACAGCAACTACAGCATGGCGCATGCCACCCCCATTTTCAATGATGCCACAAGCAGACAAAGGTCCAAGATGGACTGATTGGCTGGAGGACTTTAACACCTTCATTGATGCTGCTGGGGAAGACAAATCCCCTCGGCTACGCAGCATGTTCTTAAATCTGGCGGGCAATGACATCAAAATCCTTACCAAGACCATTCCCCCCGCTGAACAAGCTGACTTCCCAACACTAATAGCGGCCATAAACAGAAGATTGGTAATTGAACCCAACAGAGACTACGAAAGATACGTATTTAACCTATGCACACAGCGGGTCGATGAAACCATTGATGAATTCATAACCCGCCTACGAATTAAAGGGGCCAACTGTCAGTTCGAAGCCTTCTCACTCGACGAAGCCATACGGTTGAGGATTATTGAAGGCTGCTTGTCTCAAACCTTAAAGAAACAACTCCTCAAAAAACCTATCACCAGAGAGGAAGTGAGCCAGATGGCCAGAATTCTAGAGAGGGTTGAAAAGCAAGTGTCCCAAATCTCGAACACAGCCTCGACGAGACAAGAGAAAACTGAAACCGTTGCAGCGCTGCAGGCCAGCAACGCAAGACAAGGGATAAGGGCGTTAACCCCAACTATTCCACGACGCCGAGGACCCAACACCAATGCTACCGCTGTGGAATGTCCTTCCCTCATGCAGGAACCTGCCCCGCCATTTCACAGAGATGCGGCAACTGCGGCAGAGAGGGACACTTCCAATCAGTCTGCAGAGAAGGCAGACCGTTCCCCACACAAAAGTTCTCAATTGCCCCTCAAGTCAGAACGCCGGTCAGAAACCCCCTAACCCAAGCCTATCAACCACGTCCATACGCCCAAAATCCACAGAGGTACGTCAGAGTAGTCGAAGAAGTGTACCCCATGGATAACAGTCAAGAGCCCGAAGGTGAAGAGCAGGTCTCCCACATCAGAGACGAATATGACGGGCCCCCGGAACAATTCTCACAATATGAGGGAGGATCTCAAGGGGGCCTACAGGAATTCGACCACTACAATCAGTATCCACACGACGAATATGTGAACCTCATCATGGATGAAGGCGAGGCCCGTGAGGCACCCAAGATTCCCGTTGACATAGCAGGACAACAATTCTGTTTCCTGGTAGACTCGGGAGCCACCGTTAACATAATGGGCGAGAAGGAGTTCAATCAGATCACCGACCGGCCGCCCCTGACACCCTCAAACTCCAAGATCTACCAATGGGGGGCCACAACTCCTCTGCAGTCGATTGGATTTTTCAGCCGTCGACTCATCCATGATAACCATTCCACCACGACGGACATCCACGTCATTCGCAGCCCTACCAAAGGCAGATGCCTGCTCAGTTACAGAACGGCGTCGTGCCTGGGACTCAGACATACACGTCGGCGAAGGGGACAAAATCTGTTCGACAGACCCAACTCTGGAGGCGCGGGAGAAAGTGTTCGTCCTCGCATCAGCGCCTGCCCAAACCGGAATGATGTTGCGTGATGACATCCTAAAAGAGTTCCCTCTTATCTGCAAAGGCCTTGGTCAACTGAAAGGACCACCCGTGAAACTCCACATAGATCCCACCGTCCGACCTGTACCACAACACCCGAGAAGAGTTGGGTTCAATCTTCAGGCCGCAGTCTCGGCAGAACTCAATCAACTCCTAACCGACGGGATAATTGAACCAGTCCGACTCCGTGGGTATCCCCGTTGGTAATAGTACCAAAGGAGGGTGGACGGCTTAGACTCTGCGTCGACATGCGCATAGCCAATACAGCAATCCAACGTGAAAGGCATCCTGGGCCACGAATTGAAGATATGATAGTTCAATTGAACAAATCCACCCTCTTCTCAAAACTGGACTTGAACCAGGGTTACCACCAGATGGTACTCCACCCGGAATCCAGAGGGATCACCACGTTTGCCACACACGACGGGCTGTATCGGTACAAACGCCTAAACTTTGGGATTTCGTCAGCTGCAGAAATCTTTCATGAAGCCATCAGGCAACTCATACGTCCAATCAAAGGCACGCTGAACTACAGCGACGACATACTGGTATTCGGGCGCACCCGTCAAGAACATGACACAGCCCTTCGTGCCACGTGCAAAGCCATCCAGGACGCAGGCCTCACGCTAAACGTGGAAAAATGCAGATTCAGCAAAAGCAAGTTAAAATTCTTTGGACACATCTTTTCGGCCGAGGGGATGACACCAGACCCTGACAAAGTGGCCACTATCTTCAATCTGCAAGCCCCAAGACAGTTAGCCGACGTCCGTTCCTTCCTGGGTATGGCCGGGTATTGCGCCCGATACATACCCCACTATGCCACCATCACGGAACCTCTTCGGAAGTTACTCCAGAAAGACATGCTCTTCGCCTGGACCACTGAATGCCAGGAGGCATTTGACTCCATTAAACAGTCCCTAGCAGAAGCGCGGAAGCTGGCCTACTTCGACCCGGAGTGGCACACTGAAATAGTGGTCGATGCGAGTCTGGTGGGACTAGGTGCTATACTCGCCCAGACCAACGGCACCGGCGCTCTCCCGAGGCATGTGGTGGCATATGCCAGCAGAGCACTTGCGCCCCCCGAGGCCGCATACTCCCAAGCGGAAAAAGAGAGTCTAGCAGCAGTCTGGGCATGTGAACACTTTCACAACTTTATCATTGGGAAAAGATTCACCCTTATAACGGATCACCAGGCCCTCCTGTCGCTATTTGGGAACCCACGGACAAAAATGCCCCCCAGAATCGAACGATGGGGCATCCGGCTGCAAGAATATGACTTTCACATCATTCATCGACCGGGGGGCGAACACAATCCAGCCGACTATCTGTCGAGACACCCCTCCGGAACGTCGACGCCAAGACAGGGCGACATAGAATACATAAGCTATGTCACCACCAACGCACTACCTCCGGCAATGTCACTAGAAACAGTGGCGCTCGCGACAGCAGCGGACCCATCCATGGCCTTGGCGATCGAACTCACAGAGCGCAACAAGTGGAAAGACTACAAAAGAGCATTGTCAACACACCCAGGAGCAAACCGAGACGAAGTGGAAAGGATTGCTAGAATTCACTCAGAGCTGGCGGTACAAGACAGCACCATACTCCTCTGAGGATGCAGAATAATAATCCCAACGGCCCTGAGGTCTGAAATAATCAAGACAGCACACGAAGGACACAGAGGCGCAGACAACACCAAGCGCCAACTACGACGCCACGTATGGTTTCCTTTTCTCGATGCCTTAGTTGACCGATGGGTTAGAAACTGCATTGCATGCCAATGCACGGCCAGAGAGGAGGCACCTGCACCTCTACAAGTGACACAGATCCCAGAACGCCCCTGGGAAAGGGTGGCGGTAGACTTCTACGGACCCCTAGAGTCAGGAGAATACCTACTCCTGTTCATTGATGAACACTCACGTTTCCCCATTGTCAAAAGGTCATCATCCACGGCATTTGCACAAGTAGCGGCACTCTTTGATGAAGTAGTGAGCGAATGGGGCATACCAGACGTAATCAAATCTGACAACGGACCCCCTTTCTGTGGACATGATTTCTCAAAGCTGGCAAAACACCTGGGGTTTAAACATCAGAAAATAACGCCACTCTGGCCCCAAGCGAACGGCATGGCGGAACGATTCATGTCATCCATCAAGAAAACAGTACAAAGAGCCAAGCTAGAAAATGTAGATCTCCACCAAGCTTTGTGCAGAATGCTTCGGGACTACAGGAACACACCGCATGAGGCGACAAATAAGACCCCAGCTGAACTTATGGTAAAATACCAAGTTCGCACAAGGATCATTCAACATCCGTTGAACAGACCGGACACAGACATGCAACTCCTAGAGAGAGATGCGCAGAGAAAAGAACGAGCCCGCACCCAAACCGATGAAAAGCAGCGAGCACGTCCGAAAGACTTTCAAGTAGGAGACGAGGTCTTCGTCCAACAGCCAACAGTAAAGAAGAGTGACCCTAGATTCTCCCCGCAGACACTACAGGTCACGGCCGTTAGAGGAACAATGGTGACCGCCGAAAATGAAGAGAGAGAAATCACAAGGAACTGCTCAAAGTTCAAGTTGGCGACAACCACATATTCCGAGGGACCACAAAACCCAGACCCTGAAGCGATGATAGTGGATGGGCGAGACACACTGTGGACACCTCCAAGGTTCTCTCCTCGGCCAGGAGTCAAGAGGACAGAGAGACCTGAAGAAGATCCTCAAGAAGGTACCAGCACCCGGCCCCAACGTGCCATAAAGAAACCAGCTCGCCTGGTTGAAGAGTGTTGAACTCTATGCAAGGACATTTCGTCCGGGGGTGATGTTACGGGGCCATGCTACTGCAGGGCTCCTGTCTCCTTAAGAGAATACAACTCTACCACATGAGAGACATCACGTGGGAGGTACGTCAGGAGGAGGGGAGGAGCTTGCGGGGCAGTTAGTACATGTATGCGAATAAAGATAGACGTGTATTCTCCATCGGTGTGCCTGTCCTCCTTTCGAAGACCCAGTCCGGGCCTAACACGTCTCACCCCCAAAAACAAAATCGGGTGATTTCACCCGCCTTTGCAGCACAAATGGTTGAGAGCTATGCATCGGGAACAAATCATCAACATTTTAGAGAGTGTAACTAATAACTATTTATGCAAATTCCGGATGCGAGAATAGATGTGTGAGAAAAGGGTGAGTGCTAAACAAATGGCTACCTACCTGCCCAGAAAAGTTTAACAAAAAACATATAAGTACCGTTACGTAACATGAATGTATGAATCATAATGAGTCTTAAAAGAGAGCACTACATCTCCGAAGCGTCTACACGCATGTTTTTGACCCTTTCGGGTGTAATTTTAAGGGTCTTCGCGAGGACGCCAGGTCCGCCCTGAATCGGTGAACACCCGTTCTACGGCATACTTTCATTCATAACATTCTTGACTTCGTCGTTATTTTCATGGGGTACTGCATCGCTTCTGCATTTTTTTCAAACTAGTGTCTTCACCACATGGAGTATTAACTTCCGTAGGTGAACCAATTTCTGTTACTTCCGGAAACGCAAACGGGTGCATCCATTTTGAGTTCGCTTTTAAAATGGTCTCCAAATTCATTTGTCCATGACGCCACTTTTCCTGACTGAACCCGTTCCTGTTCACGTGATAAATTACATCAATAATCAATATACGTGGCTGTTTATCGCGCGCGGTAGCGACACTTGATACTCTAGGTAATGTTTATGATTTTTTTCACGATGGCAAATAATATCCGTCCATTTTAAGGGACACTGAGGGGGGCACTTCGATGGGGGAACTTCCGAAGGCCAGCTTCTCACCCCCTTCCTATGAAGACACAGAAGCTCATCACTGACTCGGCTCCCATCACTGAGAAGACCCTTGTGAAACCAGCACTACTGTGACAAGACCACAAAGACCAAGAAGCACCCTAACCCACGACTCTACACTCAACCCGAGAAGAGTAAGGAGGCTCAAGCCTCGGTTCCAAAAACACAGCTGATGGATTAAATCTAACAGCAAGAAGAAGACAGCCAGCGCACCGACTCTGCTGTGCCAGACTGGACACTGCAGTGTAATGGCATCCCAGGGACTACTGCATGCAGTTTTTCGGGAATTCCGTGTACCGCCATAGTGTGGATAAAAGAACCGAACTCGGCGAGCCTCCTTCTTCTTAATTATCGGAGGCGTGCGGTTTCTGCATGCAGTAAGGTTCATTGCTACATGCAGAAAGGGGAGTTGCAGATCTGCACGAGTCATAACGAGCCCTTTGGTCTCCAACTCAGCCAGTCACACTATAGCAGCTTAAAGCAGCTTCTGTTCTGTAATCTTTGAACTTTTGACAAATCACCAGTTCAATTAAATGAATGAACGATAGGTACAATTCAGGTCACCACAATTCATTAATTTAGACTGAAAAGTTTTCTTTGGGGGCGTGGGGACATAGTTCCCTCTTCCATTCAGACACTTAAAAAGGAACCCAAAAAAGCTATTTCTTACAATTATGTATTTTCGGTGTCTTTCTGCGTTTATGGCATTTGATATAAACTCCCCTGGTGTTTCATTGTCAGGTGTCAGCCTCCTTTGCGCTTCCTTACTCTTAAAACATAGCAACCGCACCTGACTGTCACTCGGAATGAATCAAACTAAATATAAGTTTCCTCAGTAGAAATGAGCACGCCCACTGCGTGTGCATGACCTCTCCTAGCGAGCATTATAACCAATCAGTGGCTTTATTTATTTATTTGTACTTCTCATGAGAGAGGTGACTATTAGTGGCCAGGGAATCCATGTCGGTGCAGTATACAACACAGGTTCTATCAGTGAAATACACATTTTGTAGAAAATGCTAGGCTTGGTGGAATCCAATTTCATAAGCAAGTCACACTTTATTTTTTATTCTTTTTTATTTATTTATTTGTAGAGCGCCGTAGCTCGCAAGCATCAGGGCGCTACATATACACAAGGGACTTAGAAATGCAGAACAAAAACACAGACGTCCAGGAAAACTAGGTTACCAATTGGCTAGTAATCAGAGAATGGAAAGTCAAATGGATATGTTTTTTTAAGGCTTCTGACACACTAACTAGCGTGATTCTAAGCGAAATGCCAAAGCAAGTGTATTCCAAGCTTGAGCAGTAACGACAGGAAAAGATCGTCCAAGCCTCTGATTTTGTTGGTTCTGGGAACGGTCAGCAGTCCACTCGAAATGGAACGAAGTTGCCTAGGGGGGAACATAAGGTTTCATTTGTTCCTTTAGGTAAGCTGGAGCATTGCCGTGAATGCATGTATGGGCAGTGCCGTCACTAGGGCGGTCTGGGGGGGCCAGCCCCCCCTGTGAAACCCTGTGCCCCCCCCTGTTGCCCTCTACCTAAAACGAGCAGTGACCATGTTCTCCCCCTACATTTGTCTGTGCCCCCTACTTTTGTCTTTGGCTCCCTCTGTGCCACTCCTAAATTTGATTCCTGTCGACGCCACTGTGTATGGGCCAAGGAAAGGGCATTGAAAAGTGTTCTTGCCGACACAGTCAGCCAATGGAGTTTCTTCCTAGCATGTGAAACGTGCTCCCTCTTGGGGATATCACAAATGATGCGAACACCTTCGTTTTGAAGCCTGCTTCCAGGGGTGCTGGGCCTGGCCTGGTGCTCCGGGGGTAGGCATCATGACAGCACTCCCCCCCAAGGCCCCTCCCAAGGTCGTTCCTTCTGGAGGTTTCGGTTTGTTTGGGAAATTCCGATGGAACCTTTTTACCAGCCGAGGTGCATGTACGTGATCACTGGGTTCCCAAGACCTTTCCTGAGGCCCGTACCCTTTCCAATCAATTAGATAGAAAAGTTTTGATTTTGAGATCTTAGAATCCAAAATGTTCTTCACCTCGAATTCAGGCTCCCCATCTATCTGAATCGGTTCTGGTGGCTTTGTTAATCTGGTTCCTGGGTGCACTGGTTTCAAAAGTGACACTTGAAAAACGGGGTGAATCCGCATGTTAGCTGGTAGATCGAGCTTGACTGCCACTGGGTTGATTATAGCTTTGATCGAGTAAGGGCCTAAATACCTTGGATTAAAAGTTCGAGGCCCCTTGAGTGATAGGTGTTTGGTAGCCAACCATACTTGATCCCCTATTTGGTATGGAGGCGCCTCTCTTCGATGCAGATCCGCATTCTTTTTGTATTTCCCTTTCGCATGTTGCAAATGTGCAGTTGCATCCTTGAAGGCTTGAGTAATCGTAGAATGCAAATGATCCACTGCGGGCTTTTCGAGGCTCAGATGTGAGTCCGAGTCTGAAGTACGAGGGTGATGTCCATATAGGGTATAAAAGGGGCTCTGACCAGTTCCAGAGTGTATCGAGTTATTGTATGCATATTCAGCCACCCATAAAATGTCCTTCCAATTACCCTCCGATTGGTGCAACATACATCGTAGATATTGTTCAAGGGTCTGGTTCGTTCTCTCCGTTTGACCATCGGTCTGTGGGTGGTGGCTGGTCGAGAGTCTTACGTCGATTTGTGCCAGTTGACAACACTTTTTCCAAAAATGAGAAATAAACTGGCTTCCCCGATCGGAGACTAGTATGGACGGGAATCCATGCAAACGGATGATATTTTCGAGGAATTCCTTGGCAAGAACAAAGGCTGAAGGTAATCCTTTTAACGGAATAAAGTGGGCCATTTTGGAAAATAAATCCACCACGACCAGAATAGTATTGTAACCATTACAAGAGGGCAGGTCCGTGATAAAATCTAGTGACAGAGTGTGCCAAGGTGCTAGTGGAATGTCTAAGGGCTGAAGAAGACCGGCGCGTCTTGTCTTTTGACCTTTGTTTTGGGCACAAACTCCACAGGACATCACGAAAGATTTAATATCCTTTTGTCAGGAAGGCCACCAGAATTGTCGTTTAACCTTTTCCTCTGTTTTGGCAATGCCAGGATGTCCTTCCATCAGGGTATCATGATGACGGGAAATAACCAGTTCTTGCAATTCCTCTTCTGGCAAAAATAAGCGTCCTTGGAAGTAAGGTAAGCCATCCTTGACTGAAAAGTTAGACCCCCTTTTGATCCAATCCTGCAAGGCTGAAGAGTCCAGGAATTGTTTCACTCGTGCTTGAATGTCTTCAAGGGTTTGTAAAGTGGTTATCCCCAAAATTCTTTGTTCGGGAATTATTGGCACAGGTTCTGAGTTTGTGTTTATTTCTTCCATTCCAATTTGGGATAGAGCATCCGCCTTACCATTCTTATAGCCGGGGCGGTAGGTGATTACAAAATCGAACTCAGCAAAGAACAAAGCCCATCGGAGCTGTCGAGACGATTGAGCCTTGGCAGTTTTTAAATATTGTAAATTTCGGTGATCAGTGATCACAGTGATGGTATGCCGGGCGCCGAGGAGATAATGCCGCCAAGCCTTAAAGGCAGACTTAATGGCTAATAGTTCCTTATCGGTGATCGCATAATTTATCTCCGGCGGCAAGAACTTTCTGGACCAAAATGCTACGGGGTGCAGTTGGTTGGTTTCAGGGTCTCTCTGAGACAGGACAGCTCCCAAGGCTAAGCTGGACGCGTCGGTTTCGACTACATATGGGAGATCGGGACGCGGGTGCTTCAAAATAGGTGCGGACGTGAACTTAGCTTTCAACTCCTGAAAGGCCTGTTCGGCTTCCTCGGTCCATTCAAAACGTTTATTTTTTCGCAAGAGTGCAGTGATGGGTTGCACCACACGTGAAAACTCCGGGATAAACCTGCGATAAAAGTTGGCAAAACCAAGCATGCTTTGGACACCTTTCACCGAACTAGGTAATGGCCATTTCAGGATGGCATCCACTTTCCGTGAATCCATTCGGACCCCTTTAGGTGTCAGGATGAATCCGAGAAACTCAACCTCGGTGGTATGGAAAACACATTTTTCCAGATTAGCAAACAGTTTGTGCTGGCGCAGTTTCTCTAGGACGGCCCTGGCATGCTTTCTGTGATCAGATTCCGAAGAGGAGTACACAAGAATGTCATCGATATACACGACAACATAGACATCGATGAGTTCCCGAAGGACATCGTTCATGAAGAATTGGAAGGCTGCAGACGCGTTGGACAACCCGAAAGGCATCACCTGGTATTCGAATAGTCCATATTTTGTACGGAAGGCCGTTTTCCATTCGTCGCCTTCTTTTACTCGTACCAGATGATAAGCCCCCCGGAGATCTAACTTGGTGTATACGCAAGCGTCCTTCACCTGGTCAAGGAGTTCAGGGATCAGAGGCAGAGGGTAACGGTTTTTAACAGTTATCTGGTTTAATGCGCGGTAATCGATACAAGTTCTAAGGTCGCCTTCTTTTTCAGGCACGAAGAACAAAGCTGAGGATGCCGGGGACTTTGACAGGCGGATGAAACCATTGGCGAGGTATTGATCTAAATATTGTCTCAAATGCAGATTCTCTGGTTCAGTAAGGGCGTAAATCCTGCTACAAGGGGGTTGTGCACCGGGCACCAGATCGATTTTGCAATCGTGTGATCTGTGGGGAGGTAACGTGTTGGCCTGTTCCTTTTGGAAGATGTCCTGAAAGTCTTGGTACTCTGGAGGTAGTTGCACGGGGACAGAGGTTACTGATGCTAGATTAATCTTTGGATTTTCTGGGTATCAGGTTTGTGCACAATCCGGGAAGGTTATTCTCTTCGCTCGCCAATCAATTCGAGGATTATGTGTCTCTAACCAAGGGATTCCGAGAATAAGCTGAAACTGTGGAGCCTTGATTACATCAAACACAACTGCCTCCCGATGGCCATCCGGACCTACAAGTGTCACCTCAGCTGCGGAATGTGTTACCGGTCCAGAGGCAATTTCGGTTCCATCTACTGTGGTGATGACATCTTTGTTGGTTTTAGGACGCAGAGGGAGGTTTATCCTAGAGACCAATTCTCGATCCACATAGTTTCCTATAGCCCCGCTATCGATGTATGCCTTTATAGCATGCAACCGTTTAGGCTGTTCCGGATCTACGAGGACCATTGGCACAATGAAATGCGAGGTCTGAGAGTTAGTTTTCAAGCTCGGCAAGTGGACCCCTACGCTTGCCGGGCGTGGTCGTTTCCCGATACAGAGTTTCCATGGATTTTATCAGCGGCTCCTACCACCTTCTTGGGCGGCTTAACCGGGCAATCTCGTAGAAAGTGTCCAGAGGACCCACAATAAAGGCATAATTGCATCTGTCGTCTTCTTTCCCGTTCTTTTTGAGTTAGGGGTCCTTTAACTCCTCCGATTTGCATAGGCTCCGAGCCATCAGCCCCCTTGGGGTTAGCGTGGGTCTTGGCCAACACCCGGGTTTCAAACTTGGACCGATCTGCTTTTCTGTTTTGCAGCCTGTGATCCAATTGGACCACTAAGTCTATATATTCAGTGCATTCTTGGGGCGGATTTACAACTTGTGCCAGGACATCTTTAAGTTCTCCGCGTAGACCTCGATAGAATAACGTGATTCTTTTATCCTCTGGCCAACCAGTTTCCACAATTAGTCTATTGAAGGTTGCAATGTAGGATAGAAGGTCTTGATTGCCCTGTCGCAGAGATAGAAGTTTGTCATCCAGAGCCTGTCCCTGGGAGTGTCGAGCAAATAACCTTTCCATGCTTGTTTGAAATCCTTGAAAATCACGAAGAATCGGGTCATCTTGAGTTACCAGTGGGACTGACCAATCGGCAGCACAGCCGCTGAGATATGACAACACAAAGGCTACCTTGGTCTGATCATTAGGGAAGGTCCCAGGTCTGCATAGGAAGTGCAAATGACACTGATTCATGAATATGGCGAATCGTTTGGGGTCCCCAGCAAAGCGTTCAGGTGGGGCCAGCGGCATGTTTCCAGGTAGATTAATCTGCACCGGGTTACTGGAAACCACAGGAGCGGGGTTCCCCCCGGAACCGGGTAAAGGAGTTTGTCCAGCTTGACCTTGCAAAAGCTGTCTAGCCAGGTCATCAGCTCTATCCTTTATTACAATCACTTCCCTCCTGAGGGCACTAGTCTCTTGACGAGCGGCGTGTACTTCGGCCCGTAATTCCCCCAGTAATTAGGCCAACTGGTCAGTTTCGGAAGTTTCCATAGCGCCTGGGTGGGAATTTGTAGGAAGGCTTCGCGTTCTGTAACGCTCACCTGGTTCCCACGGGGGCGCTGGTCTAGTCTGGATTGCTGTGGCCTCTTCTAGCGTGATGCGCAGGACCCGGAACACCGATTGGACAGGACCTCCAAATCGTGCTTGCTTGGCCCGTAGGAATATCCTTCTGCAGATGAGAAAGGGGATTAACAGTCTGCAGAATAGTGTGCTAGCTCACCCCTTTCCCCCTTCGTTCCTCTCTAACTTCCTCCAAACCCCGGTTTAAGCTCACCTTATGGTTTGGAAGGATGAACTCTCCATCCTGCTTCTGGTGCAGGGGCGCGCGTTCGTCCAGTTACTTCACTGGTTTTCAGAATGGCGCTGGCAAAATCCACTTGACTTTCCTGAGCGATGCGCCGTAAGTATGAAAGTTCAAAGTTCAAGTGAGGCCCCCTTTATGTTGTCTTTCTAACCTGTGATCTGTCCTTTATTTCAGGTGCAGAATGAAGGCGATGCGTCGAGGGGTTAAACTACCGAGGTGAGTAGTGATGAGGGTGATCCCTCTAAATGTCCTTATCATTCCCCAGAAATGTCTCTTGTCCTTTCCCCATAGGGGCCGGGGTACGGTACCTGCCAACGGGGCGGCGCCAACCCGAAATGTGGAAGAAAAGCCGGTAAGTATTATGGCTGTTAATCAGGCTTTCCTTCTGTGTTCCTTCTGCTCACCTTTTGTTTCTTCCTCTCTCCCCTAGGTGCAGAGATGTGGCGTCCGATGCTGACAGCCGCGATGGAGCCGGGAGATGTCTCGAGGACAGGTGAGTGAAGCGTGGCGCTGCAGCGAGCAACGCGATGCTTTTAAATGGAAGCCTTTCTTCAGGGATGCTGGCGAGAAGATTCCGGATGCAGGTAAGAAGTTTGAAATAGTCCTTGGTTTTCACCTTTCTCTTCTCTTCCTTCCTTGCAGGTCTTCCAGGTTCGAGGCGGGCGTGGCTGGAGTCCAGGAGCAGGAGCAGACACGGTGAGCGTTAAGCTGCAGGAAGCAGAACAACGCAAAGCATGAACTGCTGTCTGGGCGTGGCTTAAATAGCCTCCAAAGAAGTCCCAGGTATGTATCCTTCCCCAACTAGGTATGTATCCTTCCCTGGCCACGCCCAAGTGAACAAATAGTCCCTATGAAAAAATAGTCCCTTTCAGGTCTCAGGGAGGCCTGAGGCCTGAAGCGTGCAGCATGGTCTGCATCAGGTAAGTGCACAAAACACCTCCCTTTATGAGCCTAGCGCCTATGGCGCCAGGACTGATGTCCAACATGAGCCTGGTGCCAACGGCGCCAGGACTGAGTCCAAAGAGCCCCTATAAGGGGCCGCTGGGCTTTTACCCGAGGGCATGATGCCTGCTTCCGGGGGTGCTGGGCCTGGCCTGGTGCTCCGGGGGTAGGCATAATGACAGCCGCACAGTCCGCCAGGTAAGACCTGGTGGGCTGTTAGGAACCCGCGAGCAGAAATCGTAATGCGGGATGGTATGAACGGTGCCGGACCCTTACCGGCACCGTTCATACCGTCGCCGCCAGGGTCCTAATGAGGCCCAATGTATTTTTGAAGTATTATGGCTCCCCTCAACCCATGACGTGTGCGTGAGTGTATGGTGAAAGAGTGCACACAAATGTATGGGTGGCTGGGTATGCGTGTGTGCGTGTACGGTGAAAGGATGCACACTGAAATGTATGGGTGGCTGCCTGGGTGTGCCTGTATGGTGAAAGTGTCCACACTTAAATGTATAGGTGACTGTCTGTGTGTGGGTATGGTGAAAGGGTGCACACTTAAATGTATAGGTGACAGCCTGTGTGAGTGTATGGTGAAAGGGTGAACACAAATGTATGGGTGGCTAGGTGTGCGTGTACGGTGAAGGATGCACACTTAAATGTGTGGGTGGCTACCTGGGTGTCCCTGTATGGTGAAAGGGTGCACACTTAAATGTATAGGTAGGTGCCTGGGTGTGTGTGCCTGTGTGGTGAAAGGTTGCACACTTAAATGTACGGGTGGCTGCGTGGGTGTGCCTGTATGGTGAAAGGGTGCACACTTAAATATATGGCTGGCTGGGCGTGCGTGTGTATATATGGTTAATGGTGTGTGTTCTTGTGTTCAGGGGTGCAACAAAACCTACATTTCAGGGGGGCTAACTTTTCAAATGTTGGGAGAGGTGCTAACTTCACGTGTGGTGGGGAGGAGCAAACTTATTTGTGTGGGGGCATCTAACTTCTTTACACATTTTAATGAGACTATTCTAGTGCTCTCTCCTTTAGGTCTGAAAGCACTTATGGGCTGCTGTGAGAATGACTGGTCTCCTGTTTCCGCTCTACCCTTCCAATCACTCCGCTGGCATGCAAGTACTAAACCCACATCACAATTTCAATTGCTTAAACAATTTGGCATTTGAATGCAGGTACTAACAGTGAAATGATGTACATTAGTAATTGCTGGGCTGGGCCCTTGTTAATGGCAAAACCCAGTTGCCGTTTAACATCTGTGTCCTTTTCTGTCCGGCGACTGCTCTGAAGGTCAGCCAGGTCAAGTCAACATAGCCGTCAATTTCAGCAGGGGGCGGGGGGTGCTGAAGCCAGTCAGCTCAATGGTGTTGCACCACTATTTGTGTTTAATGCCTTGATTAATTATTGGTAATCTTCTTGACACCTAGCCCTATTCTTCCTCATCCCAGTACTTGTGTATGATGCAGTACCTGTGTATGAGGCATGCCTCATACACAAGTACTGGGATAAGGTAGAGGTACATGAAGGTAATGCCTGACTTAGCTACCTGTAATCTTCATTACTCCTAGTCCCACTCTTCCTCCAGTACTTACCAGTGAGGCAAGGAGCCTCATACGTAAGCACTGGGACAAGGAAGAGGGACGTGGGGGTAATTCTGGGCCAATGAGCTGATTTTGTAGGTTGGGGTAGGGGATGGGAGGGAGAAGGGATGTGTAGGGGTGGGGTTGTGCAATAAATCATAATGGTTGTCCATGTCCATGCTAAGCAGGCATGATATGTGGTATTAGTGGCTAGGGAGGCATTTTGGTGCAGCCAGTCTAGTCATTCCTCAGTTTGGTATGACTTTTTTTAACTGGGCATTTCTGATAAAGCAGTCCTGCTAAGTGTAATTACCTGGCTAGACTGGCATTTGGGTTCTGCCAGTCTAGCCGTTTCTTACTGCGGCACTGTATATTTTTCTGGGCATCTGCGATAAAATGATATGTTATGATATGATAAGTCATATATAACGCACCCGTACACAAGTGTTTTTAGGCACGACAAGACAAGAGAAGGAAAACTGAGGGAGGACAAGACAAATGATCTTACTAAGTTTTGTGTCATTCAGATCGTGCAAGTGCGAGAACGAGAAGTGCAAGGGGAAAGGGAGGGGGGAAGTGCAAGGGAGAGGGGAGGGGAAAACAGTACAGCAATGCTCTAAGTAAGTGCCGCCAGGGCAGCGCAGTTCTGGATAGTGCAAGGAGAACAAGGGACTGTAGGGTTACAGATACAGCCCCTAACTGCGTGGTAGGCCTGGAGGCAGTGCAAGGGTGACTGATCAAGAAAGAGCCTGGACTCAGTGAGACAGAGGGTAGCCAAGCAACCAGTTGGTACAGTGGACAGGTAGGTCAGCAGGGGAGGGAGAGAGAGAAAGCGGAGGAGAAGAGGAACGTTTTGAGCTGCTTCCGGAACTTCAGGTGGTCCGGCTCAAGTTTGGGAGGGTCAGGCAGGCCATTTCAGAGGGAGGCGCCAGCAGGGGAGAAGGATCTACCCCCGCCCCCACTCTCTGCCTGGAGAAGTATTTAACCCTTAGGGCTCAAGAAGGAAGCTATTTTGGAAGATAGCGTTGGATGTAGTGCAGGTACCAGCCCCAGAAAGCCTTGTGGACAATGAAAAGGGTCTTGAACTTGATCCTTGCAGCCACCGAGAGCCAGTGGAGAGATTTCATGGCTGGAGAGATACAGTCCCTGGGATTGAGGCCAAGGATAAGTCTTGCAGTCCTGTTCTGGACTAGTTGCAGAGGGTGGAGAGTAGAGGAAGGCAGATTGAGAAAGTGGCTGTTGCAGTAGTCCAGCCTAGAGAGAACCAGAGCTCTGGAGACAGAGAGCTTCTGGGGGAAAGTGAGAAATGGAAGAGTCCCTTTGAGGAGGTGCAGATGGTAGTGGGATTTATTGGCGACGTCCGAGATGTTAGGAGAGAAAGAGAGAGTGGAGTTGAAGATGACACCAGGAATGAGCAAGAGAGGAGAGTAGGCTGAGGGGAGCCTGAAGGAAAGCTGAGTGTCATCAGCATAACACTGTAAGTTAGAGGAGAAAGTAGAGATCAGCTGGGTCAACGGGACCAAGTAGAGGTTGAAAAACCAGGGTGAGAGGATAGAGCCCTGGAGAACGCCACATGTAGAGAGAGGTGGTGGAGTGAAAGGGACAAAGTTGGACCTGGGAGGGGCGGTCCAAGAGGAAGGAGGTCAGCCACTCCAGGGCCTGATCAATGATGCCCAGGTTCTCACGGAGACAATTGATCAGTATGGCATGGTTGACCGTGTAGAAAGCAGAGGAAAGTTCCAGGATGATGAGGACAGAAGGAATGCTGGAATCAAGGTTAGAGATCAGATCTTCACAGGTGTTCAGGAGAGCAGTTTCCGTGCCTCTGGCAGCTCTTAAGCCAGACTGATGGTCATGGAGACAACCAACAGATTCAGCGTGGAGTGCAAGCTGGCAGTTGGCCTGCTTTTCCAAGAATTTGGGAGAGGGGAAAGTTCCAGTGGCAAAAGAATGATTACAGAAATCGGCCAAGGCTGTATCGTGTCAATGTGGTCCTTGATGGTTCTGGAGGAGCAGGCAAGCACCTTTTTCGACGACACTTCCATAGATGGGACTTGTCTAGAAACCTTGTCAGGTGCTAGAGAGAAAGAGGAGAAAGGAGGAGGAGAGGGAGAGATGGCCAAAGGGGGCCAAGAGAGGAAGAGGGAGAGGAAGAGGAGATAGTGGACAGGATGTCCTGAGTTTTAGCAGAGAAGCGAGAGGCCAAAGCCGTACAGAGGGCCTGCTGAGGGAACAGGAGAGGTAGAAACCGCAACAGGATTGGCCAGTTCCCTGCAGATTTTAAAGAGTTTGGCTGTGTTGTTAGAGACTGTAGAGATGCAGGCTTGAATGTGTGCTCTCTTCTTAATGAGTCTTATTGCTTCGACTGGCATTTTGGTGCAACCAGTCTAGGTATGTCTTAATGTTACTGTAATGTTATTATGTGTCTACACTGGTCTACCTTGTGCAGCCAGTTGGACATGTTTTTATTGTGCATGTCATTTTTAATAGCAAAGAATTAATGTTCCTGTGCACTGTTGGTGGCTTGCATGTTTTGGATTGCTGTTACCCTACACAACAATAGCAAACACTGTGGCTTTTTAGTCCATTTTTCTCAAAGTGTGCTGTATATTGCATTAAAACACATATTCATATCTTTCTCCTAGTGCTTTCTCCTTTCTTACCAAGCTTGAGCAACACGTTTGTGCGTATTGCACAAGCTTGGTAATCTAGGGCCCTCAGCATGGTTTGCAGGGGGGCCCCCAGAGCTTGTGTTATGCCACTGGAGGGAAATAGTGTTCATTGACTAGGACAATGCCGCTCTGAAGCGCTCTCTAGTCGAGCCTTGCCCCAAGGCAGTGGGCGCCTATATCTCGAATAGTGCAACACTCTCGAACAGTGTAACACCGACAGAGCCACGCGCGCGGGCTGCAAGCCTTCTTTGATCAATGACGCCCCCCTGTCCCCTCTGCCGCCCTCCCCCCCACCCCCCTCTGAACAGGGTCACGCTCTCAGTTGTTGTTCGAATGTCAAAGAGAAATAATTAATGACCCCCCCCCCCTCCTCCCAGTAGGGTAATAAACACCCGTCCACTTTGGCCAAGGCTTAACTTCTCTAATGAGTGCTAATAGCTGTGTTTCCCTCTCATAAAGCTGTCGAAAGTGACAGAAGCAAGCTGCAGACTTCTGGGCTGGAGTCACAAGCGTCTGGCATTCCTGTGTTTTGGAAGTGAAGGCACGTCTGGTTTTATGGCCCTTTGCCTGTGTGAGATCTCTTTCATCGCAGGTGGATGTCTCCAGGCTGCAGGTGGAGGGAGAGATAAGGAAGGCGACGAGCACCAGACTAGTCCATCCGGGCCACTTCTCACTGTATGCCAATAAAACACGTCGGCTTAGATCTCTTTCATCAGGTCTAAATGCGGGGATGGGAGGCCTTGCATCACGTGGTTCTGCTGGCAAGTGATATTTCTCCGAGTTTGGCTCAGTCGCTGGTTCATCACTAGACACTAACACGAGAATCTACGGGCCATTGTCGCTTCCGAGAAATGAGGTCTTGTGGATGTCTCTTCCCTTGTGATGTTTATTGCAAGTGCTGCATTTGCACACAACCTGAAAAACGTTCCCACGGCCAAAAGGCCGCACTAATTTCTCAGAGGCTGGTCTCCCATCATTCATTTTCATATATCAAAAAAGCCCAGGCGAGCGAGCGCACCTGTGCGGATAGTCGAATTCCTCACAACTCCCCTCTTACTTCGCACCTCCTCATCTCTTCGCATCTTTCAAACTAGTCTTAAGCTCTACCTTCTATGTCTCTTGCTTCTTAAAATTCTTTGCTCGCTCTGTCTGCTGATGTAACTTTTACTCATACCTAATTTGAACTACTTTGAGTTGTACTGTTTTTGGAGCCTCTTTTATTGTTCAGCGCCTTTGGCGAAGGCTCGCTATAAATTCAATAAATATAAACACAAATACAGCTCCCGTGCTCTCAGCACAGCAGGTGCAGAACACTGTTTCGCTAAGGGGGCTTCATCTGTAACCATTGGGGTACTTTGATGGGTTCCATGTCATGACTTCCATCCGGAGCCAGGTGAGTGTGCCCCCGAGAGCCTAGAGCTCTCTCTGCCATCTTTAGGCCTTGGGGTCTTAAACACCCATGGCCACAAGAGGCCATAACCTGCCTGCCTCCCCCCAACCCGCTCCCCCTTCCCGGCGAGAGCCCCTCCGCCTCCCGAACCGCACCCCCCGCCCTGATTGGAGGAGCCACATCTTGCTTTTGGTCTAGCGACCAGCGGGGACCTTGCCTGCTCCACTTCCATCCGGAGCCAGGTGAGTGTGCCCCCGAGAGCCTAGAGCTCTCTCCGCCATCTTTAGGCCTTGCGGTCTTAAACACCCATGGCCCCAGGCGACCTGAGGCCATAGCCTGCCTGCCTCTCCCAACCCGCTCCCCCTTCCCGGCGAGTGCCCCTCCGCTGCCCGAACCGCCCCCCCGCCCTGATTGGTCTACCAGAAGGCCATAACTGATCCTCCCAGGGCAGCCCTCTGCCCGGCAGCCCCTGTGGCTAAGGGCGGCTCCGACATTGGCGGCTCCAAGATGTGTCTGCCGGTGTCAGCAGGGGAAGCCAGTGAAGCCAGCAGTCAACAGACACCAACAAAAACTGTGAGTGTGGCATGGGTGGGGAGTAGAGCAATCACTCTACTCCAGAAAACCCCTGCCACTCTATCTTACCTCCCAATAACATAGACTGCCACAGTATTAGCATGTCCACACCTGGTTAGAATCATGAATATTAGCATGTCCCCATTCAGACAAAATTGTGAATATTAGCATATCCACACCTGGTTAGAATTGTGAATATTGGCATGTCCACACCTGGTTAGAATCGTGAATATTAGCATGTCCACACCTGGTTACAATCATGAATATTAGCATGTCCACACTCAGACAGAATTGTGAATATCAGCATGTCCACACTTGGTTAGAATCGTGAATATTAGCATGTCCACACTCAGACAGAATTGTGAATATTAGCATGTCCACACCTGGTTAGAATCGTGAATATTAGCATGTCCACTCTCAGACAGAATTGTGAATATTAGGATGTCCACACCTGGTTAGAATTGTGAATATTAGCATGTCCACACTCGGACAGAATTGTGAATATCAGCATGCCCGCACTCAGACGGAGTTGTGAATATTAGCATATCCACACTCAGACAGAATTGTGAACATTAGCATGTACACACTCAGATAGAATTGTGAATATTAGCATGCCCGCACTCAGTCAGAATTGTGAATATTAGCATGTCCACACTCAGACAGAATTGTGAATATCAGCATGGCCACACTTGGATAGCATTGTGAATATTAGCATGCCCGCACTCAGACAGAATTGTGAACATTAGCATGTACACACTCAGATAGAATTGTGAATGTTAGCATGTCCACACCTGGTCAGAATTGTGAATGGCAGCATGTCCACACCTTGTCAGAATTGTGAATGTTAGCATGTCCACACCGGTTAGAATTGTGAATGTTAGCATGTCCACACCTGGTCAGAATTGTGAATGTTAGCATGTCCACACCGGTTAGAATTGTGAATGTTAGCATGTCCACACCTGGTTAGAATCATGAATATTAGCATGCCCGCACTCAGACGGAGTTGTGAATATTAGCATGCCCGCACTCAGACGGAATTGTGAACATTAGCATGTACACACTCAGATAGAATTGTGAATGTTAGCATGTCCACACCTGGTCAGAACTGTGAATGTTAGCATGTCCACACCAGTTAGAATTGTGAATGTTAGCATGTCCACACCGGTTAGAAACATGAATATTAGCATGTCCACACTTGGATGGAATTGTGAATATTAGCGTGTCCACGCCTGGTTGGGGTTATGGATGTTAGCATGTCCACACCTGGTTAGTGTTGTGAATGTTAGCATGTCCACACTTGATTGGAAATGTGAATGTTGGCGTGTCCACGCTCGGATGGAATTGTGGGTGCTGGCCTGTGTCGCACCTGGATGGGACTTTGAATGTTGGCGTGTCCACACTCGGATGGAATTGTGGGTGCTGGCCTGCGTCGCACCTGGATGGGACTATGAATGTTAGCAGGCCCGCACTTAGATAGAGTTATGAATATTAGCATGTCTACACTTGGATAGACATGTGAATACTGGCCTGCGTCGCATCTGGATAGGACCTCGAAGGTTAGCATGCCCGCACTTGGATAGAGTTGTAAGTGTTGGCATGTCCACACTTGGATAGAATTGTTAATGTTGGCATGGCCACACTTAGATAGAATCGTGAATGTTAGCATGCCCACACATAGATGGAGTTATGAATATTGGCCTGCGTTGCATCTGGATGGAACTTTCAATGTTGGCATGCCCGCACCTGGGTGAAACTTGAATGTTGGCATATGCCACACTTAGAATTGTGGATAATGGCCTGCGCCGCATCCGGATGGGACTGTGAATGTTGGCATGCTCACACCTAGATGGAATCCTAAACATTGGCCTGCGCCACATTCTGATAGAATTGTGCGGGTCAACAGGTGCCACACATGGACAATACTGTGAATGTTAGCATGCTAAAGGTCAGGTAACCCACTAACCAATATAAGCTCAAGCTCTGCATACTTATCTCACTCAAAAACTCACACAACCATCTCTCGCACAACAAGCCACATGCACTTCACAACACTGCAACAACACATAAGCCGGAGTAACAGCACACGCGGACTGACACCGATCCAATACCCGCACCAAAGCTCGGTATCTGGTGTATACCGAGCTGAAGCTGCCAACAGAACACCACTCCTCTCACTGTCCTACTCCCTCTTCACCTTACTAACCCATCCCACCTTATCATTTACAGATCCGCTAGAGCGCCTGGGGACCAATTCTGTTGGTGACAGTGCGTGGTACAAATACCTTTAACATTTCATTTCAGGATGTTTTTTCGCTGGGTTTTTTACCGTGAATTTTGTATGGAAAAACCCATCTAATTTTTTTAAAATTTTTTTTAGTTTTTTAGGAGGGTGCCCCCTCAACCCCCATTTCCTTTCAGTATTTATCTATTACCAAAAACCCACATCCCATATATATATTTTTTTAACGCCCCCCCCCAAAAATTCGATGGGTTTTTTTGATAAAAGAATCGCGGTAAAAAACCCAGCGAAAAAACGTCCCACGATGAAAGGACGTTGTACCCTTTGATGGAGCAGGGATTGATTTGGAAAGCCTGTGAAATTACTGTTTTAAGATGTTTCTTTCTTATTAGCAGTGCCTATTCTAATATGTAAATGTTTAATTGGAGTTGTGATGGAACGTTTTCGACTGAAAACTCGCACACAGCTCCAGTTACCTACCGAATTTCTTATTAAGCAATGAAAGCAAGCAATGATAAAACACTCCTTCTAAAGCTTAGTTTACAGCTATGATATCTGCTAGTTGGATACGTAAAAAAGGAAGTCTCTAATATAGATATTCAAACTTTCTTAACACAGTGCATAACAACAAACTGGATGCACTGCTTTACCAAAGTGTGTGCTCCATGGCAAATCATTTAATCGCACTGGGCATAGCATGCAAACAACAGGGTGTGCCTAAAAGGCACCTATGCCCAAAGTGCTGCGCCAAAACGGCTGGCGCCAAAAGCGCTGCACTGGAATGTCCAGCTTCGTATCTTGGTGAGTACCTGCACTTTTAAAGCACTGATTCTTGGGGAACAGTCCATGAGGAAATAGTGCAGGATTATCAGATGAAATACCTTCAAAAATTGCTTCTAATTTTTTTCCCCAGCAAAAAAAGGGGAAGCACACACAATATATTCAATCGAACAACGTGGTGCAGTCTGGTTTAAAAACGAATACTACATTCATTTATTTTAACAGCTTATTTACCATCGGCATAGCTCTCAACTCACACGCTTTTGGCGGGTGTCACCCGCCTTGTAAAGGGCTGGATCACCCGCCAAGCCTACTGCACGCCCATTCATTCCAATGGGCGTCTTGTTACGGGGCCATGCTACTGCAGGGCTCCTGTCTCCTTAAGAGAATACTACTCTACCACGTGAGAGACATCACGTGGGACGTACGTCAGGAGGAGGGGAGGAGCTTGCAGGGCAGTTAGTACATGTATGCGAATAAAGATAGACGTGTATTCTCCATCGGTGTGCCTGTCCTCCTTTCGAAGACCCAGTCCGGGCCTAACATTTGGCGACGAGTTGACCTACCAGACCACCGAATCCTCCTCCTCCTTTGCGAGCAGCGATCCCGCTCTGATCCGCGCCACGGGCACCTTCCAGCCCGGCGCACGTGCCTGATCCCAGGCCCGCCTCCTCCTCACCACTCCGACAGCGTGTCCGCGCCGCGGCCTACTCCGCACCCGGCGCCCAGCCTGCCTCCTCCTGCCGCGCAAACAGCGCGTCCACGCCGTGGGCATTTTCCGAGCCCGGCGCCGAGCCTGATCCCAGGCCCATTTTCTCCTCACCGAGCGGACAGCGCACCCGCGCCGCGAACTGGTCCGTCTCCTCCACCCGAGTGAACCCAGCGTGTTTCCTGCAAAAGAACTGCACCACCACGCCACAGAGAACCCACGTGCCAAGCACCACGCGGCCTACGCTGACTATACAACGACCCACCAGCAGACGCTACGGAAGCCTGGAAGCCATACCAGGTGGGTCTAACAACACTGCTGCCACACATAATCTGAGACGCACGGACTGCTGTATAATCCCTCAGCATGAGCTCACCTCAGGCCCATCAACCACCAAATGCCCCAGCCCCTGCAAGGAACACAGCAACTACAGCATGGCGCATGCCACCCCCATTTTCAATGATGCCACAAGCAGACAAAGGTCCAAGATGGACTGATTGGCTGGAGGACTTTAACACCTTCATTGATGCTGCTGGGGAAGACAAATCCCCTCGGCTACGCAGCATGTTCTTAAATCTGGCGGGCAATGACATCAAAATCCTTACCAAGACCATTCCCCCCGCTGAACAAGCTGACTTCCCAACACTAATAGCGGCCATAAACAGAAGATTGGTAATTGAACCCAACAGAGACTACGAAAGATACGTATTTAACCTATGCACACAGCGGGTCGATGAAACCATTGATGAATTCATAACCCGCCTACGAATTAAAGGGGCCAACTGTCAGTTCGAAGCCTTCTCACTCGACGAAGCCATACGGTTGAGGATTATTGAAGGCTGCTTGTCTCAAACCTTAAAGAAACAACTCCTCAAAAAACCTATCACCATAGAGGAAGTGAGCCAGATGGCCAGAATTCTAGAGAGGGTTGAAAAGCAAGTGTCCCAAATCTCGAACACAGCCTCGACGAGACAAGAGAAAACTGAAACCGTTGCAGCGCTGCAGGCCAGCAACGCAAGACAAGGGGATAAGGGCGTTAACCCCAACTATTCCACGACGCCGAGGACCCAACGCCAATGCTACCGCTGTGGAATGTCCTTCCCTCATGCAGGAACCTGCCCCGCCATTTCACAGAGATGCGGCAACTGCGGCAGAGAGGGACACTTCCAATCAGTCTGCAGAGAAGGCAGACCGTTCCCCACACAAAAGTTCTCAATTGCCCCTCAAGTCAGAACGCCGGTCAGAAACCCCCTAACCCAAGCCATTCAACCACGTCCATACGCCCAAAATCCACAGAGGTACGTCAGAGTAGTCGAAGAAGTGTACCCCATGGATAACAGTCAAGAGCCCGAAGGTGAAGAGCAGGTCTCCCACATCAGAGACGAATATGACGGGCCCCCGGAACAATTCTCACAATATGAGGGAGGATCTCAAGGGGGCCTACAGGAATTCGACCACTACAATCAGTATCCACACGACGAATATGTGAACCTCATCATGGATGAAGGCGAGGCCCGTGAGGCACCCAAGATTCCCGTTGACATAGCAGGACAACAATTCTGTTTCCTGGTAGACTCGGGAGCCACCGTTAACATAATGGGCGAGAAGGAGTTCAATCAGATCACCGACCGGCCGCCCCTGACACCCTCAAACTCCAAGATCTACCAATGGGGGGCCACAACTCCTCTGCAGTAGATTGGATTTTTCAGCCGTCGACTCATCCATGATAACCATTCCACCACGACGGACATCCACGTCATTCGCAGCCCTACCAAAGGCAGATGCCTGCTCAGTTACAGAACGGCGTCGTGCCTGGGACTCAGACATACACGTCGGCAAAGGGGACAAAATCTGTTCGACAGACCCAACTCTGGAGGCGCGGGAGAAAGTGTTCGTCCTCGCATCAGCGCCTGCCCAAACCGGAATGATGTTGCGTGATGACATCCTAAAAGAGTTCCCTCTTATCTGCAAAGGCCTAGGTCAACTGAAAGGACCACCCGTGAAACTCCACATAGATCCCACCGTCCGACCTGTACCACAACACCCGAGAAGAGTTGGGTTCAATCTTCAGGCCGCAGTCTCGGCAGAACTCGATCAACTCCTAACCGACGGGATAATTGAACCAGTCCGACTCCGTGGGTATCCCCGTTGGTAATAGTACCAAAGGAGGGTGGACGGCTTAGACTCTGCGTCGACATGCGCATAGCCAATACAGCAATCCAACGTGAAAGGCATCATGGGCCACGAATTGAAGATATGATAGTTCAATTGAACAAATCCACCCTCTTCTCAAAACTGGACTTGAACCAGGCTTACCACCAGATGGTACTCCACCCGGAATCCAGAGGGATCACCACGTTTGCCACACACGACGGGCTGTATCGGTACAAACGCCTAAACTAAACTTTGGGATTTCGTCAGCTGCAGAAATCTTTCATGAAGCCATCAGGCAACTCATACGTCCAATCAAAGGCACGCTGAACTACAGCGACGACATACTGGTATTCGGGCGCACCCGTCAAGAACATGACACAGCCCTTCGTGCCACGTGCAAAGCCATCCAGGACGCAGGCCTCACGCTAAACGTGGAAAAATGCAGATTCAGCAAAAGCAAGTTAAAATTCTTTGGACACATCTTTTCGGCTGAGGGGATGACACCAGACCCTGACAAAGTGGCCACTATCTTCAATCTGCAAGCCCCAAGACAGTTAGCCGACGTCCGTTCCTTCCTGGGTATGGCCGGGTATTGCGCCCGATACATACCCCACTATGCCACCATCACGGAACCTCTTCGGAAGTTACTCCAGAAAGACATGCTCTTCGCCTGGACCACTGAATGCCAGGAGGCATTTGACTCCATTAAACAGTCCCTAGCAGAAGCGCGGAAGCTGGCCTACTTCGACCCGGAGTGGCACACTGAAATAGTGGTCGATGCGAGTCCGGTGGGACTAGGTGCTATACTCGCCCAGACCAACGGCACCGGCGCTCACCCGAGGCATGTGGTGGCATATGCCAGCAGAGCACTTGCGCCCCCCGAGGCCGCATACTCCCAAGCGGAAAAAGAGAGTCTAGCAGCAGTCTGGGCATGTGAACACTTTCACAACTTTATCATTGGGAAAAGATTCACCCTTATAACGGATCACCAGGCCCTCCTGTCGCTATTTGGGAACCCACGGACAAAAATGCCCCCCAGAATCGAACGATGGGGCATCCGGCTGCAAGAATATGACTTTCACATCATTCATCGACCGGGGGGCGAACACAATCCAGCCGACTATCTGTCGAGACACCCCTCCGGAACGTCGACGCCAAGACAGGGCGACATAGAATACATAAGCTATGTCACCACCAACGCACTACCTCCGGCAATGTCACTAGAAACAGTGGCGCTCGCGACAGCAGCGGACCCATCCATGGCCTTGGCGATCGAACTCACAGAGCGCAACAAGTGGAAAGACTACAAAAGAGCATTGTCAACACACCCAGGAGCAAACCGAGACGAAGTGGAAAGGATTGCTAGAATTCACTCAGAGCTGGCGGTACAAGACAGCACCATACTCCTCAGAGGATGCAGAATAATAATCCCAACGGCCCTGAGGTCTGAAATAATCAAGACAGCACACGAAGGACACAGAGGCGCAGACAACACCAAGCGCCAACTACGACGCCACGTATGGTTTCCTTTTCTCGATGCCTTAGTTGACCGATGGGTTAGAAACTGCATTGCATGCCAATGCACGGCCAGAGAGGAGGCACCTGCACCTCTACAAGTGACACAGATCCCAGAACGCCCCTGGGAAAGGGTGGCGGTAGACTTCTACGGACCCCTAGAGTCAGGAGAATACCTACTCCTGTTCATTGATGAACACTCACGTTTCCCCATTGTCAAAAGGTCATCATCCACGGCATTTGCACAAGTAGCGGCACTCTTTGATGAAGTAGTGAGCGAATGGGGCATACCAGACGTAATCAAATCTGACAACGGACCCCCTTTCTGTGGACATGATTTCTCAAAGCTGGCAAAACACCTGGGGTTTAAACATCAGAAAATAACGCCACTCTGGCCCCAAGCGAACGGCATGGCGGAACGATTCATGTCATCCATCAAGAAAACAGTACAAAGAGCCAAGCTAGAAAATGTAGATCTCCACCAAGCTTTGTGCAGAATGCTTCGGGACTACAAGAACACACCGCATGAGACGACAAATAAGACCCCAGCTGAACTTATGGTAAAATACCAAGTTCGCACAAGGATCATTCAACATCCGTTGAACAGACAGGACACAGACATGCAACTCCTAGAGAGCGATGCGCAGAGAAAAGAACGAGCCCGCACCCAAACCGATGAAAAGCAGCGAGCACGTCCGAAAGACTTTCAAGTAGGAGACGAGGTCTTCGTCCAACAGCCAACAGTAAAGAAGAGTGACCCTAGATTCTCCCCGCAGACACTACAGGTCACGGCCGTTAGAGGAACAATGGTGACCGCCGAAAATGAAGAGAGAGAAATCACAAGGAACTGCTCAAAGTTCAAGTTGGCGACAACCACATATTCCGAGGGACCACAAAACCCAGACCCTGAAGCGATGATAGTGGATGGGCGAGACACACTGTGGACACCTCCAAGGTTCTCTCCTCGGCCAGGAGTCAAGAGGACAGAGAGACCTGAAGAAGATCCTCAAGAAGGTACCAGCACCCGGCCCCAACGTGCCATAAAGAAACCAGCTCGCCTGGTTGAAGAGTGTTGAACTCTATGCAAGGACATTTCGTCCGGGGGTGATGTTACGGGGCCATGCTACTGCAGGGCTCCTGTCTCCTTAAGAGAATACAACTCTACCACATGAGAGACATCACGTGGGACGTACGTCAGGAGGAGGGGAGGAGCTTGCGGGGCAGTTAGTACATATATGCGAATAAAGATAGACGTGTATTCTCCATCGGTGTGCCTGTCCTCCTTTCGAAGACCCAGTCCGGGCCTAACACGTCTCACCCCCAAAAACAAAATCGGGTGATTTCACCCGCCTTTGCAGCACAAATGGTTGCGAGCTATGCATCGGGAACAAATCATCAACATTTTAGAGAGTGTAACTAATAACTATTTATGCAAATTCCGGATGCGAGAATAGATGTGTGAGAAAAGGGTGAGTGCTAAACAAATGGCTACCTACCTGCCCAGAAAAGTTTAACAAAAAACATATAAGTACCGTTACGTAACATGAATGTATGAATCATAATGAGTCTTAAAAGAGAGCACTACATCTCCGAAGCGTCTACACGCATGTTTTTGACCCTTTCGGGTGTAATTTTAAGGGTCTTCGCGAGGACGCCAGGTCCGCCCTGAATCGGTGAACACCCGTTCTACGGCATACTTTCATTCATAACATTCTTGACTTCGTCGTTATTTTCATGGGGTACTGCATCGCTTCTGCATTTTTTTCAAACTAGTGTCTTCACCACATGGAGTATTAACTTCCGTAGGTGAACCAATTTCTGTTACTTCCGGAAACGCAAACGGGTGCATCCATTTTGAGTTCGCTTTTAAAATGGTCTCCAAATTCATTTGTCCATGACGCCACTTTTCCTGACTGAACCAGTTCCTGTTCACGTGATAAATTACATCAATAATCAATATACGTGGCTGTTTATCGCGCGCGGTAGCCACACTTGATACTCTAGGTAATGTTTATGATTTTTTTCACGATGGCAAATAATATCCGTCCATTTTAAGGGACACTGAGGGGGGCACTTCGATGGGGGAACTTCCGAAGGCCAGCTTCTCACCCCCTTCCTATGAAGACACAGAAGCTCATCACTGACTCGGCTCCCATCACTGAGAAGACCCTTGTGAAACCAGCACTACTGTGACAAGACCACAAAGACCAAGAAGCACCCTAACCCACGACTCTACACTCAACCCGAGAAGAGTAAGGAGGCTCAAGCCTCGGTTCCAAAAACACAGCTGATGGATTAAATCTAACATCAAGAAGAAGACAGCCAGCGCACCGATTCGGCTGTGCCAGACTGGACACTGCAGTGTAATGGCATCCCAGGGACTACTGCATGCAGTTTTTCGGGAATTCCGTGTACCGCCATAGTGTGGATAAAAGAACCGAACTCGGCGAGCCTCCTTCTTCTTAATTATCGGAGGCTTGCGGTTTCTGCATGCAGTAAGGTTCATTGCTACATGCAGAAAGGGGAGTTGCAGATCTGCACGAGTCATAACGAGCCCTTTGGTCTCCAACTCAGCCAGTCACACTATAGCAGCTTAAAGCAGCTTCTGTTCTGTAATCTTTGAACTTTTGACAAATCACCAGTTCAATTAAATGAATGAACGATAGGTACAATTCAGGTCACCACAATTCATTAATTTAGACTGAAAAGTTTTCTTTGGGGGCGTGGGGACATAGTTCCCTCTTCCATTCAGACACTTAAAAAGGAACCCAAAAAAGCTATTTCTTACAATTATGTATTTTCGGTGTCTTTCTGCGTTTATGGCATTTGATATAAACTCCCCTGGTGTTTCATTGTCAGGTGTCAGCCTCCTTTGCGCTTCCTTACTCTTAAAACATAGCAACCGCACCTGACTGTCACTCGGAATGAATCAAACTAAATATAAGTTTCCTCAGTAGAAATGAGCACGCCCACTGCGTGTGCATGACCTCTCCTAGCGAGCATTATAACCAATCAGTGGCTTTATTTATTTATTTGTACTTCTCATGAGAGAGGTGACTATTAGTGGCCAGGGAATCCATGTCGGTGCAGTATACAACACAGGTTCTATCAGTGAAATACAAATTTTGTAGAAAATGCTAGGCTTGGTGGAATCCAATGTCATAAGCAAGTCACACTTTATTTTTTATTCTTTTTTATTTATTTATTTGTAGAGCGCCGTAGCTCGCAAGCATCAGGGCGCTACATATACACAAGGGACTTAGAAATGCAGAACAAAAACACAGACGTCCAGGAAAACTAGGTTACCAATCGGCTAGTAATCAGAGAATGGAAAGTCAAATGGATATGTTTTTTTAAGGCTTCTGACACACTAACTAGCGTGATTCTAAGCGAAATGCCAAAGCAAGTGTATTCCAAGCTTGAGAAGTAACGACAGGAAAAGATCGTCCAAGCCTCTGATTTTGTTGGTTCTGGGAACGGTCAGCAGTCCACTCGAAATGGAACGAAGTTACCTAGGGGGGAACATAAGGTTTCATTTGTTCCTTTAGGTAAGCTGGAGCATTGCCGTGAATGCATGTATGGGCAGTGCCGTCACTAGGGCGGTCTGGGGGGGCCAGCCCCCCCTGTGAAACCCTGTGCCCCCCTTGTGCCCCTCTACCTAAAACGAGCAGTGACCATGTTCTCCCCCTACATTTGTCTGTGCCCCCTACTTTTGTCTTTGGCTCCCTCTGTGCCACTCCTAAATTTGATTCCTGTCGACGCCACTGTGTATGGGCCAAGGAAAGGGCATAGAAAAGTGTTCTTGCCGACACAGTCAGCCAATGGAGTTTCTTCCTAGCATGTGAAACGTGCTCCCTCTTGGGGATATCACAAATGATGCGAACACCTTCGTTTTGAAGTACTTGCAGTCTCCTTACTCGCACCAACCAGGAGGGCATTACAGTAGTTTAGGGGAGGCATAATGATTGCCCTAACCAGAGTTAGGTGGTTTTTGAGAGACAAAAGGGGGTTAGCATGTCTTATCACCTTCAGATGGTGCTGTGAGCTACCAACTACTCCATTAACATGATCGTCGAAGCCGAGGAATGCATTCATGTGCACACCCAGCGCTTTTACTTTATCAATGATCTAGATGTGGTTGTGTTCCATGTTCATGTCTGAATATTCAGAGCCTAGCTTGGCTCTGGCCTGCGTAGAGCCGAAAGTCATAAGTTCAGTTTTAGCTGGATACAAGCACATCCAATTATAGGACATCCAACCTTTCACAAGGCCACTCATGTTATTAAGCCGGGCTGAGTCAGACCCGTAAACTCCACATGGAGTTGTGCGTAATTAGTGAAGTGGATGTCCAAGACGGTAAGAAGGTTACATAGCAGAGTATTGGCTGTAGAATGCAGTTCATATTTTGAGTCATTGTTTTTTAAAACTTATTCTATGGAGCCCTTGGAGTGAATGAACTTGTGGCAAAGTCCAAATACTCCAATATCAGAAGAAGCGTCACCCCAAAACACTCGTGATTTCCTATTGCTCAGAAGAAAGCGGATCCAATTTGTCTCTTCTCTGGGGCATTCACCAAAAGTAGATAAGGAGTCCAGTCAGCGCTTGTGATCAAGCAGATCGAATGCAGCAGATACATCTAAAAGTATTAGCAGCCTTGATTTGCTATCATGCATGATGTTAAGCATGGGTGTCAGGAGATCTAGCAGGGCATTTTCTGTGCCATGGTGAGCATGAAAGCCAGATTGTTTTGAATGGAAAATGTTGGAGTTTTCCAAGTGTTGTTGGAGCCGCAACATTGCGATTATATCAACGATATTCAATAGGAAAAGTGTGTTGGTGATGGGGTGCAAATTGCTTGGATCGTTTGGGCTGAGGCCAGATTTATTTGGTAGGGTGGTGCCCACTACATGTTTGATCTTGTCTGGGACGTTACCATGACTAAAAGAAGAATTTACAAAGCGTACCAAAAAGGGAATGAAGATGGGATTTTGTAAGATGAATTTGGGAGGAAGGATCTCCCCTAAACAAGATGCAGGGCACATAGATTTAAGAATCGTTTGCAACTCCTCTTCCGATACATCTGTAAATGAGAAAGCAGAGTTTGGAACAACTTCACTTTGGGAGGTCAGAGTCGAGTAATGAGTGTTGTGATTCAGGAAATTGGAGATCTTGCTGCTAGCAGACACAATTTATCTGCAAAGGTCTGCTGCACCATGTTACAGTCCTAGTCAGTTGGCACAAACAGCTGAGGCTGTAATTTTGGTTCCTCAATACTGCTGTAGATTTCAAATAGTTTCTTCGAGTGGTTCCTGCAGACTCGATTTCGTTATTGTAAAAATTCCTTTTTGCCTCGTAGATTGGTTGTTTAAAGGCTTTTTGTAATGATTTCCATGTTTCCTTGTTTTCACTAGTTTGATTTTTCCCCCCAAATCCGTTCAACCCTTCTCTTTTCAATGTTTAACTTAGTCAGGGCGGGAGTGTGCCAGGACTGTTGGCATACCCTGCCTCTGGTCAACTTGAATTTTAAGGGGGCAACTCTATCCAAAAAACAGTGTGAGTATTATAAACGGTCACCAAATTCTCAGAGTCAGATTCGCGAGTGAAGTCCATAACCTGCTTGAGGCATTGTTCTAGTTCCCCTAGGTTGGCTCGGAGTTGAGAATTGTGAAGTCCATGCTTATAAGGAATCTTTCTAGCACACAAGCATCCTTATCCTCAGGTTACCCAGCCAGCCATGTATGTCCCCAAGTAGAATAGTAGAACTGTTAGGTTTATTGGGGTGGGCAGGTAGGTGTATCAAGTCCTTGTTAAAGCTTGGCATGGTCTCAGGTGGATGGTAAATCAAAGTAAAATGAAGGCAAAATCTGGTCTTTAATATGCACAGGGTTGAATGTGGCACATCAAGCTTTTTCCTGAGAATCTGACCGTGGGGGCAAACTGTTCGGACAATTATTAAGGTTCTGGACATTGCAGGCCATCCAAACAGGCTGTGCATGCAGGAGCTGCCGCTGGGATAAAAGGGGACTACGTGGGTAAAGCATCCGCGATCAGCCCTGAGGGTTTTAACGGGTTAAACGCCTCCTTGAAATTGTGCATGACATCATGCTCCTTGTCGGCAATATACTTCCAATACTAATCTCTTGCGCCGCAATTTCTGGGCAGCAAGTAACAAGGCAAGCTCAGAGTGATGACCCATAGTTAGGGAGAGTAGGCAGTAGAGCAAACCAAGAGTATAGTCTCACCTGGCAAAAAGTGAGAGTGCTTTATATATCAGCTCGCGTCAGTGCAGAGATATCAATAATGCAATACAGTAAAAGACACACCCAGTCAAAGGCTCAAAACACTCAAGCAATTCAATACAGTGAATTTACATGAAAAGAAACAACATGCATTCAGCCAAGAGCATTACTACCTAGAAGTAACAGAGTCGATAAGCACTGCTGCTTATAAACTCAATGAAATACAATTGTGCAAATACCCAGGCTTGGTAATGTGCAAAGTGAGTTAAAAAGCACTGACTAGTTAGAATGTATTTTATGAAAAGGTATTTCCATTTAGTGCAATACAGGTTGGCCCGTCCCATCCAGATTTGGTGGAACACAGTTTCGGTGTTTAAGGTCAGATCATGTGCGTACCAATTGACACATCACTCGTCAGAACTTGGATTTACACAAGTACTCACAACTAACGCACTACATTTTAGTCCCATCATTTGACACTGGTCTTTCAATCTAATCTCCCATCAAGTATCCCAGCACTGCAGGTGTGACTCTTGCAAGATTCAGATGATGCCTTCTTCCCCTTCTCTTTCCTGTTGTGTTCCTTGCATTCACCTTTACAACTCTTGGTTCCGGCACTCCTGTCTGTTGGCTTGGCAACCCCAGTTTATTCTTCTGTTTTCCCGTGAAGGATGCTTGAAAACATTGGGCCTCATTACGAGTTCGGCGGGGCGGTAACAAGGAGGCAATCATCCCCTTACTGCCAGTTTTACAAGACCACCAAATTCAGAGTTTGGAGGTATAAATGCTAGAGGTGAATCCTCCACACGCCAGAGGTGAATCCTCCACACGCTAGAGGTGAATCCTCCACTTTACCTCCAAAAATCAGGATATGTACTGCGCATAAATCTGCCAAAAAACCCTGGGGTTTTAGGCTGAACACAACCAGCCCTATTTCACACACGCTGCCAAATGTATATGTGGACAATGGAGAACCATTGTGATGTACCAACGGGGGCTGTGCCAGGGCAAGAGTCTTTGCTGGCAGATTCCTTAGTGCTCATACCAGGCAACAGGCGTGAACTGGGGCATCCCCTAATTCTATCCGGGTGCCCTTTCCTGACTGGTCTGTTTTGGATTTTCCCATTTACGTTCCAGTCTGTACTACAGTAGCCATAGAGTTTCAAAAAGCATCCCCCAAAATGATCCCATTTGGAATTTGCCACCAGTTCATTCACTCCAAAGGCTCCATAGAATGAATTTAAAAACAATGACTCAAAATATGAACTGCATTCTACAGCCAATACTCATACTAACTTCTCCAGCTTACTCACACATTCGAGTGTCGGGGGGCATCACCTGGCTCCTCACCCCCTCCTTGTAATGCTCCTGCTACCAAGAAGGGGGAAGACCATGTTTGATAACCCTCCATTCTGGAAAAGAATGAGATGAACTGAGTCATGACCCCTAGAATACCCAACTGACCTCCCCTGCGATCTATTCCCCTTAAGCAGCAAAAGGCAAACTGCTAGTGCAATGGAAAGGAAGTCAGGAAGAATTGGGAACCAAGCCCCCACAGTTCCTCTCGAAAGGGTGTCATCTCTTCATCCACAGCTCGTGTTAGTGACTGGAAAATCCTGCCTTTGGCAACGAGAGAAAACACTGGCCGCATTATTTCTTACTCCAGGCACAGGATGTGCCTTGAACATGAACTTACTCATAGGCGTAGGACATGGGGGTACAGGAAGGACATATCCCCCCCACAATTTTAAGTGGGGGATATAATGGCATTTATCCCCCCCAGAATATGTGAGTGTTGTCGTGCACAGTGCATTGCATTGTGTCTCTGCACTGTCTGCAGTTGCATCATGCAGCATGTAAAAATACGTCTGCAGGCTGGAGCTGTCAGTGTGCAAAAGTAAAAGTTCTGCAGACTGTCTGCAGAATAAAAGTACTTCTGCTCTCACAACACATATTTCCCAGAATGGCCACTGGAAATCCTGTCCATGGCTGGAAACAAATGTCTTCACCCACCCCTCTCCCTTCCCCTGCTGACCCCCCCCCCCTCCTCCAGTCTGATTCAGAGTAATGCGATGGAGGACTGAAGGGAGGCACCTGACCCCTCACCTGTGTCTACAGTACATGCATACTCAAAGCCCTTCGATGAAGCAATTGCTACTGCTGCCTGAAGGTAAGTGCAAAGGCAAATGTGTGTGTGCCTGTCTCTGTGAGAGAGAAAGCAATACTGTTCATGTGCAAGTGCTATAATGGTGTATGAAGGTGCGATGTGAGCACGGTCAAACTGGGCCATCAAATTGGCTCGGGCACCAATGAAAAAGTGGCCCACAGTTGCAAATGGTTAATAATTCCTTTTGTGACACGGTTTGAATATTAACCAAGTAGGAGTGTTTTGATAACGTGTGATGCAAATTGTGCATTTTAAAGAATATTTATTCAGCAACACTGGTCAAAACTATTAGCTGTAGAGTGAATAAACTCATCTACTGGCCCAAACTGGCCAAAAAAGTGGCCCATTTTGACCAACAACTGGGCCACACCAGCATTTTGTATTTTTGGTTCGGCCATGGGCCTATGCCATATAGGCCAGAGCGGGCTTGGATGTGAGCATATTTGTGTGTTCAAGTGTGAGTTTGTGTTAGAGTATTTGTGTGTGAGATTGTGTGGTTATGAATTCTCAAGTGAGAGTTAGTCTGTGTGGGGATGTTGTGTTTGTGATGTGATGAAAAGAGATAGGGCGCTGCGGGCTGTGATGGAAGGAGCTGGTGCATGGCCACTTTGCGAGAGGATGGTGATTGGTAAATGTGGACAAGCATTGATCTTTTTTTAATGTGACATGGCAATATTATTGCCATTATGGGAAATGACAGCATGACTGTTCTTAAGGGTGTTATTGCCTATGTTGGCATAGCTTGCATGAACATATTTATATACAATAGCCTGGCAATGTGGCTGGCATTATGGGCCAAGCCAACATGAGTGTTCTTATATGGGTAAATATTACACAACCTGCATGGACATGTGTACAGTGGCAGCATGGGCATACTTTCTTCATGTGTCATGACAATAATACTGGCATTTTTGGCAAAGACAATGTGAGCGTTCTTAGGAGGGACAATGGCCTATAGTGGCATAACCTGCATGGAAATGTTTATAATGCAATGGTAATATTATTGGCAAAAGCATCATGAGGGTTCTTCCATGGAGATACTGGCCACTATTGCGACAGCCAACATTGACACTTTTCTAAATCTAGTTACATGGCAGTATTGGGGTATTATGTGAAAAGGCAATTTGAGTTGTATTAGATAAGGATATTGCCCTTAATTAGCACAATTAAGATGTGGCAAAAACATTATCGGCCAAGCCATTATAAGTATTCTTACATGGGAGTACTAACATATGTGAGAATACTGCCATATATGAGTCCAGCCAGTGTGAACTTTTCTTATTACTGTGGCATTACTGGCATTATGGGCAATACCGACATGAGTGTGTTCTTATTTTTGGAATACTGGCGTACATTGAAAAATGGAGATTGAAAATGTCTTTTGACACTAGCAGAATACAGGGATATATTGTGTGCAGAAGGATTTGGAAATGCACTGAACAATACTCTTGTGTACTGTTGGTAACCTAGCATCCAATTCTTGTATTGCATTCATGTGATAACCCACACAACCAATTGTATGTTTTATAGGTATTTACCCATTGTTGCATGGCCAGCTGATTGCTGGCCATGCACTGGTTAACTCTCTTAAAAGCGTCCTCGATGTTATTCATCTCAATGTAGATTTGAGTGTCTTCAGCGTATGAGTGAAAGCTCAGCCCGTGACTCCTCACTATATTTAAGAATGGACGCATATAGAGGTTAAAAATCAAAGGGGAGAGTGATGATCCCTGTGGGACACTACATCTGAGAAAAATGGCCTGAGAGGTGAAGCCTCCAATTAGCACCCGCTGGACTCTGTCCATCAGAAAGGATCTAAACCAAATCAATGCTTGTTCTGAAGCCTTTCCCACTTTTCTAAGGCGATCCAACAAAATTTGATGATCCACTGTGTCGAAGGCCATGGAGAGGTCCAACATCAACAAAACAGTTGATCTGCCACCATCCGTGACCTCCAGCAAGTCATCATGAACTGCCAACAGTGCAGTCTCGGTCCCATGTTTAGGTCGAAATCCAGATTGGAGTTTGTCCAACAACCTTTCTTTGTCCACAAATACTTGAAATTGAGAGGATACAACTTTCTCCAGCACTTGCACTGGCCAGATCAAATCGGCCACTGGCCGATAGTTTTTAAAACGGCTGGATCTAAATTCAGATTTTTTTCAACAAAGTTTTAACTATTGAATTTTTTTTAGTGCATCCGGGACCCGACCTTGGGTCAGGGATTTATTCACGAACATGGCCATAAATGGCATGATATTTGAGGCTAGCCGCCTGGCTGCGCAAGCAGTCAACACAAATGCCAAACTGTCGCAATATGGCAAAATACTACTTTATTATCAACTCAATAAATTAGGGAAACCTGGTGAGTAAACAGATTGCAGTTCACACACTCTGGAATACATTTTGATACACAAAAGCTTTACACCTCAAAGTACGTCAGCTATGATGTCATCCTACGTGGCAAACAGGTAAACCTATAAAACGGAGGGATTTGTTAGGGGAACATTTTTACCTATTATTTAGATGTTAGTAACATTTTTGGCTGTCCCTTATATGGTAAACACGCCTTGAACTACCTGTACCTGAATATAATACAGATAATAGCAGAATAACAGCAGCGGATTGGCTTCTGCAACAATCCATCATTGCATAGGCCCTTATGATTGGTCGGCATTCTCTCCCAACTTTGGGCATTCGGCTCGTTAGCGGCACGTAAGCAAAACGTAACCCATGTGCGGGAACAATGCCAGACAACTGCCCACTTGGCAAATTAGCCTACCATCTTTCATCAGTTAGGCCCTAAGCCAAGGCTTCTTTGTAATTGACCTTGCTGACTGATCTCTTCCTCAGAACATTAAGGGGAGTGAAGGTACATTGCTATCTTCGTCTTGAGCTTAATGAATAGGCCTTGTTTTGGTCTTCCACCACGAGTGAGGAGACCATGATTTTGTCCACCCTGTCTGTCAGGTAAGATTTTCATAGTAATGATAAATCTTTCTGACCTGTGTCAACCCCAGAACCTTTTGATTTTACCGGTGGATTATTTTTCCTTATACCTCTGTGAGTGGGAACCTATTTCTCACTGTTTTTATTGGTGTCATTTTTAAGACTCTCCATAGTGTCTTTTAAAAGTTATCCTCTTTGACAACTTTTTGGCAATATGATATGACATGATATGATGTGGCATTTATGACGTTCCTGTATACAAGTTTTTCTAGGCACGTCAGGACAAGGAGGGGGAAACAAAAGCAGCACAAAATAACGATCTTAGTAGGCCTTGTGTCATTCAGATCATGCAAGTGCAGTGAAGAGGGAAGGGGAGTAGTGCCAGGGGTAGGGGAAGGGGAAGGGGGAAGTGCAGTTAACTCACAAGTGCAGCCAACGGGTGTTTTCCTAAGTGCAGATAGAAGGGAATGTAGGGTTGCAGATACAGGCCCTTAAGTGCTGGGCATCCCAGAGGCAGTGCAACGGCAAATCGTCATGCAGGAGCTTGGGCCCGAGTTCAGAGGGTGACCTGGTTATGAGTGCGCAGAGCAGTCAGGTACTTCACCCCCGGAGAGGAAGAGAGACAACGGAAGCAAAAAGAAAGGTCTTGAGTTGTTTACAGAACCGGAGGTGGTTCTGCTCAAGTTTGAGAGAGGCAGGGAGGCTGTTCCAGAGGGAGACCCCAGCCGAGGAGATAGATCTGCCCCAACTCTCTGCTTGGAGAAGCGTCTGATCCTCAGAGAGTTGGAGTTGGATGAGCGGAGAGAGCTCGAGGAGGAATATGTTTTGGAAGAGAAGGTTGGAGGTAGAGCATTCACAGACCCCAGAAAGCCTTGTGGACGGTGCAGAGGGTCTTGAAGTTGATCCTTGCAGCCACAGGGAGCCAGTGAAGAGATTTCAGAGCTGGAGAGATACAATCATTGGGCTTGAGGCCAAGGACAAGTCTCGCGGTCCTGTTTTGGATAAGCTGTAAGGGTCGAAGAGTATAGACAGGAAGGTTTAGAAAGAGGCTGTTGCAATAGTTCAGCCTAGAGAGGACTAGAACTCTGAAGACAGTGAGCTTCTGGGGGAAAGTGAGAAAAGGAAGAATATCTCTTGGGAGGTGCAGCTGATAGTTTGACTTCTTAGAGACGTGAGTGATGTGAGGAGAGAAGGAGAGGTTGGAGTCGTAGATGACACCACGTTTCTTAGCTTCACAGGAAGGAGCAGGAAGAGAGGCTAGAGTGGGCGGCCAGAGAGAGAGAGGAAAGGAGGGAGCGGGTGTCCCACTGAGGAGGATCTCAGTCTTACTAGCATTAAGACAGAGATCATTGGCAGCACACCATTCCTGAATTGCGGCTAGACAGTCTAGTATGAGAGAAGAAGCAGAGGTGGATGAGGGGAGTCTGAGAGAGAGCTGAGTGTCATCCGCATAACATTGAAAATTGGAGCAGAAAGTAGTGATGCGGTGGGTAAGAGGTGCCAGGGAAGAACCAGGGAGAGAGGTTAGACGCCAGGGGAACACAAGCAGAGAGATAGAAGAGAGCAAAGACCACAGTTGAACCTGAGAGGGTCGGTCGGTGAGAAAGGAGGTCAACCAGGACAGGGCCTATTGTTGCTGGGTTGCACTTGTGGCTCCCATTTTAACTTTCTCTGGCTATCCTTGTGAGAACTACAGCCCCCAAGGGTAGAAAGGATCTTTGGACAGCTTTTACATTTTATTAAGTGAGACCAGCACACCCCCATCTTAAGTGGAGTTCTGGGGAGATGCTGAGTATCCCCTTTCTCATTTTAAATGTAACATTTATGTTACAAGGACAAACTTATGCCTGGTGGAAGTGAACCGTTTTATTAATTCTGTGCATCTTTAGCGCAGGCTGTTTGCACAACCCCGGGAAAGGCACTCATGGGCCCTCATTTTACAAAAATGGCCCATGTCTTGTTTTTTTGCCATTTTATTATTCTTTGTTGTTCCTTCCCCTGACATCCAGGGTGGGAAATTCCTTTGTGTGATTTTTATCTTCGGCAGGAGTCCTGCAGACTCCCTGCCCAGTCTCCAGAGTGTCTTTGAAGACAGGAAGTGAGAAAAGAGTTCAAGCCAAAACTCTGCATCTCTTTGTCTTCCTACTTGAGTGCAAGATTCCATTTCAAACTAGAAAGCTGGCTGTCCTGAAAGGATTGCCAACCCCACAAGTTTGAATGTTGCAAGGCTGTTGATTGGCTGGGTTCCTGCATAAAAGTCTGATCTTGGAAGCCGAAGAGGTAGTCGACCACTGGGATCATAACCAAAGAGGAAGATGAAAAATTCACAGCGGAAACAATTTCCAGCGACCGGAGAGCCTGCTGTGTAACCGGAAACCTCTAGTAGCCCTTCCTTCCAATCAACCTCAGGACTCCGAAAATGACGACCCTGACCCAGAGCTTAGTGAGACCCACTAGACATAAGAAGCCCTGCATTTTGAGCCATCCCACGCCATGCTGCAACCTTGCGGGGCGGCAATACCCCAATTCCCTGGGGCCTCGAGCCATTGTGTGGTGCACGATCTTCCGAATTCCGACTCTGGCTGAAACTTTGTCGGCATCCTGCTAGATCACCAGAGGCACGATTCCAGTTTGAAAAGTCCCCTCACCAGAGTGATGGACCTTGGAACCAATGTCAATCCGACTGGCAATATTCTGTCTTCTTCTGCGCTCCTGAAAAAGGTGCCAAATCTACAGAGCCACATCCAGCCATGAGGAAACCTTGCCTAGAGCCTTCCCCATGATCCTTTCTGCAAAGGTCCTTCCAGTGTCCTGTCTTCTGTCTTCTTGATGAAGGAATTTAACAACCAGGCTTTTGGCTGCAGATCCTGAAGTCCTCTTGCTGCAAAATCTTCTTCTGTGCTGAGATACTGTGCTGGCATGGGTATTTACTTACCTTAAGCCTCTTGTGATTCCTGTGTAGTTTTGGGGTGTTTTCTGTGATTGGGAGTCCTCTTATCCAGTGCACCGAGGCTCCTGCTGGAATCCTCCTAGAGTGTCTTCTCTGAAGCCCCTGGACCCTCAACGAACTCTAAAAGTAAAGTATTTACTTGTTCTAACAGTCTTCCTTAGGAACTCTGACATGTCTTAATTAAGAACCTATCCTGACCTGCCTGTTGGACACTACACCCTAGTGACCCCACCCCCCCTTCTGCCACTGAGAACACTCTCTGCCACTGAGAACACTCATGCTCCAAGAATAAGGGAAAGACTCTAAGGATTGGGCCTTTTGCCTAGAAAAGAGAATACGTGTTTAAAAGTTACTTGCAAAAGAAGTTGGTTGGTAACTGTAACTCTGCGACTGAACATTTACAAAAGTTATTACTTACCTTAGAAATGTTCCGCCACTCTGAAAAGCATATATATGGTTGTTTTACTTACCTTAGAAATGTTTTGCCATTCTGAAAAGTATATGTAACCTCTTTCTTTCCTTAGAAACTGTGTCACCATTCTAACAGAAAGTAGATATAAGGGTATATTACTCACCTGTGATTTGGTTGTGCCTCTTCCCAAAAATAATGCTGCTGGTTTCAGTTCACTATTACTGTTAGGATGAATGTATGAGTGTCCCCAACTGGGTCTTACTTCCCCTGACTTGCTGTTAGCCTGTCCAGAATAAGTCTGCCTTAGGTTTTACCTCTCAAAAATAACCTTTGAGTCATTCATAAAGAGTAACATTGGGTTTTGGTTTACCTGGTCTGTTTGTCGTCAGACACAAAAACCGTCTTAAGTTTATACCTGCCTTTACGTTGCTTATAGCTTGGGTGGGCGCTGTTGCGCACACTGCTGGATGCCGCGTTGAGAGCGAGCTCCGAGGGCATGTTGAGGACCGGGATTGAAAACTAGTGTAAAATAACCCGGTTTTCGACAGAATTCGAAATTGGGCCAGCGATTCCAGAGATATAGCAAGGGATCTGCGCGGTCTGGGTGGCCATCTGAACGAGCCCGGAACCAACTGCAGGCACCGCCCATCGCAGCAAACACTGAAGCCGTGGCTGTGAGCAGGCGAACAGACACCCGCTCCGCCATCAACAACCAGCTGACACAGCGCGACACGGAGACCTGGAGCCGGCGGGAGCACCCTGGCCTGCAGGGCACGCTGCTTCTGTCCTCCCGAATCCCTGGTGTTAGCTGGAAGCGGGGAGGTCGGAAGAGGCACCGGGGGACGCCCCCACCTGACTGAAAGCCGCCCGACCACTCCTTCAATACAGGTCGGCCCTGCGGACATCTCCACGTGTGTACAAAAGGGCTACACCAGCAACAACGAGAGGCAGGGTAAGCCGGGCAACGAGGGGGAGACAAATCAGCACACGTGAACAGCCTGACCAGCAAGCGCCGACCCCCCACCCATGCCATTCCTATGATTACCCGAATCGGGGCCTGGACAGGCCTCCAGCACCAGGGACACCTAGGTGCAACGGGGCACCACCGATAGGCAATTTGCACCATTCATAACAAACCTTGGTGCGAGACGGGGAGACACGCACCATCAGCAACGTGAATCACACGGGCGAAGATCATATCCCCTAAACGCAAGCACTGAGGGCACCATGGATGCCCCCTGCCACAGCGGAACCACAGAAACTATCGGGGGACTGCACAAAGCTGTAATATCTAAGGTCTCCAGCCCAGCATCAAGAGAGTGGCGCTACCCGCCGTGTAGGCCTGCAGGAAAGAAGAAACAACTTCACTTTGGAGGGAGCGGAGTGTACTAATCATTCTTCTGCCCCTAAAGAGTAGCCACTGCCCTAAGCGTGGCTAACCAGTGATCTGCAGCAACAAAAGGGGCACACAGATAAAGATACGTGGCCACAAAGACTCAAGGGGCAAGACAGTAACCCCAAGAAGACGTGCTCAAAGGCCTGATGGAACTGCTCAAGGAATTGCTTGGAGATCCCGGATGGTCAGCAATGTTTGTTGTAGAACATGCACACAGATCGCTTGCCCCATGCCCAAAACGGGTGCCTACCAAAGGCCAATTATAGCGAGACTCATGAATTATAGGGACAGAGATCTGGTGCTGCGAGCCGCAAGAGACAAACAAGAATTGAAGCTGGGCTGCAACGTAATACGTGTCTTCCCCGATTACACTCTAGCAGTACAACAGGAAAGACAATCATTTACAGGGGTCAAGAAGATGCTCAGAGAACATGTAATACCCTACGCAATGCTGTACCCGGCCCGGCTGCACATGCAGAACAATAACAAAACATAACTTCTTTACATTTCCGGATGAGGCTGCTACCTTCATTGAGGCGAACATTGAGGCGAACATACCACTCCAGGACAAGCAGACAACTGGTGGCAACGAAGGTCCCACGAATCGCTCACCTGTGGTCGTCCCAGATTCGCGCCAGTAACAAGCCCATGTAGGCGACAGGAACTGTGTTCAGCCAGCTACAATTGGAAATACAACTGGAAGATATTGACTCAAGAATGGTGGTCGGCACACCATCGCGTGCCTTATTTCATTATATGTACTGGTAACGTAGTTAAGATTGGAAACCGTTAAAATGGAGAGTGAGACCCTGGTCCTCGGCTGCCACTGAGGCGGCCCCCACATGCGAGTGCATGAGTTTGTTAATTGGGTGAAAGGGGAGATGGAGGGGAAGATGATGGGGACTGCATAGTTGAAGTTCGGGGAACTATGAGGAAGGGGGTGGGTTGAGGGTGACTCCCCCGAATACTACACGAGATCTCCCAGAAATGTGCTAAATTCCCAACAGCCCAAATCATATACTGGATCCAGACATTGACAGGCCATCGAGCACTCCTCGGCCACAGACTGGCACAGCCCGTGTAATTGGACTACACATGGAAGACCTGAGATTAATAGATGCCTGGCGTGCAACACACGAAACACAACAAGCAAACACCTGTGCATGACATGAATTCCAAAATCGATCTTTGCTTGATATCTCAGAGGGTGGCGGGTTGAATATCACATCTCACATTGTTACCTAAGAAACCAATATTACTGACATTGGCCATCCCAGAGGTACCCCCACTCAGAACACAATGGCGTTTCAAATCAGCTGCACTGTTGGATCCAGTATATAAGGCAAGCCTGACACAGCATGTCAATGAGTACTTTGAACACAATGATGGGCCGGTCACTACTCGCGTCATATTATGGCAAGCCTTTAAGGCATATATAAGGGGCGTTGCCATGTCCACTGAAGCAGGAGTACTGAAGGACATACGGAGAGTGCTGAGGAGAAAGGGAGGGGAAATAGCTGAACTACAAGAAAGGTATGCGTCCGCCCCGCTGGAGCAGACAGCGTCTGCAGTTAAGGAACATTTAGATGGTTACCGGGCCGCAGCTGATCGGGAAATCCAGTATTTTGATAAGCCGGCAGCGGCGCGACGGTATGGCGAGCAAGAAAGGCCAGGCAAACTGCTGGAGCATATGGTCCGGGGTAAGAGAGTCACCACGAATATACCTTATATAGCCAGAGAAGACAGGGTTGTGGTAACAAGACAGGAAGATGCCAGTAAGGTCTTCTTTGACTTTTACTCCACACTGTACTCCCCCCAAGTACTGCTACGGATACAGAGATAGACAATTACCTATCTAAGATACTGATAACACTGTTGTCTGGTGAAGCTAGGGATTCCCTTGATGCCCCCCTGACACTTAGCAAAATAAAAGAAGCCATAAAGGCACTACCGGGCGGGAAAGCCCCCGGAAATGATGGCCTAAGGGCAGAATTCTACATAGATTTTATTGACTTACTGGCCCACGCCTCCTCGAGCTGTGGAACGAGGCGCTAGAGTTGGGGGAACTACCAAATACTACTCGCAAAGCAGTAATAACTCTGCTTCTTAAAGCAGGGAAACGGCCAGAGGACTGCGGTTCCTACCGCCCTCTGTCCCTCATATACACAGTTGCGAACGTGTTGACTAAGATCCTAGCCCCCTAATGCCATACATGGTTCACGAGGACCAAGCAGGGTTTGTACGGGGCAGGTCCACAGCGACCAATGTACGTCACTGCTATAACATCAAAGCAAATATCCAGAGAAACACACATCTGTACCTTCCGTAATATCCACACCATCCATTCTATCCATTCATCCACTCTATCTGTTCCATCCACTCTGTGTTCCATCCACTCTATCCGTTCCATCCACGGCCTGTTATTGCCAGTGGGGGGATCCAGCCCACATGCACAACGCACCCACACCGGGGTCTGTTAACTCCATGGCCCAAAACGGTGGCCCTGCCTGGGGTCTCCCACACATCCTTCCCCATTTTGGCCTGACTCCTACATCCACAGTGGCCATAACAATAAGACGTCAGTAGCATGGTGTGATTATGTGATCATGCAACACGATTATGTGGTGTAGCGCAGTGGCCATTTTGAATTGCACTGTCTACCTACGGGAAGCTCATACACACTGTTCATGGAGAATGCAGCAAAGGAGCTCGTAAGCGGATTTGGACAGCAGCACAAAGCAGGTAAGGAAGTGATGTTGTCCTATTTGAGGGCAGGACTCTAAGAGTGATATAAACTTAGAGATGTAAAGCAATTTTTGTAATCTTTTTTTCCCCGTTCATTTCTTTCTCATTCCTAAGAGAGGCCTCGCATTTGAGTCAAGAAAAGAAGAAGAGTACCATAACAACTAAAGAAAAGGCTCATTTGACTTTGATGAATCTGAAGCAAACTTTCAATTAAATATCGTTCGAGGCATCACCAAAAACAAGGTATTTGTATGCGTGAAAAATAAATATGATGCCTAAGCAGATAAAAGGGGGGTCAAAACAACGATCTTACTAGGCCCAGTGACATTGAGAACGTTCAAGTGCAGGGAAGGGGGAAAGTGCGAGGAGCGAGGGGGAGTGAAAGTGCTGCACATGTGATAGAACAACAGGTGGTACGGCCAGCAGGTGGTAAGTGCGAGAAAAGGTTGTAGACAACAGGTGTCTGATAAGTGCTGGAAGGGGACTGTAGAGTTGCAGACACAGACCCAAGTGCAGGGGCTGCCAGGAGGCAGTGCCGATGTGTGGCTGGGAGGGCAGGGATCTGGGCCCGAAATCACAGGGTAACCAGGTGCCTGGTGCCAAAGCAGACAGATTAGCAGGGCAGAGGAAGAGTGAAGGCAGATGCAAAGAGGAAGGTCTTGAGGTGCTTCCGGAACCGAAGATAGTTCACCTCAAGTTTCAGAGAGGCAGGGAGGATGTTCCATAGGGAGGCACCAGCCAAGGAAAGGGATCGACCCCCAACCCGTTGCTTGGAGAAGAGACTGACCCTGAGAGAGTTGGAGGTGAAGGAGCGAAGAGCTTGAGTAGGAATGTATTTACGGAGGGAGAGTTGAAAGTATTGTGGACCCAGTCCCCAGAATGCCTTGTGTGCAAAGGAATTTAATCCTTGCAGCCACTGGGAGCCAATGAAGAGATTTCAGGGCTGGAGAGATACGATCCCAGGGCTTGAGCCCAAGGACAAGTCTTGCAGTCCTGTTCTGGATGAGCTGTAGAGGACGGAGAGTGATTGTAGGCAGATTTCGAAAGAGGCTGTTGTTATAGTCCAGCCTAGAGACAACCAGAGCTCTGGAGACAGTGAGCTTCTGGTGGAAGGAGAGGAACGGAAGAATGCCCCTGAGGAGGTGCAGTTGGTAGTTAGACTTGTTTGAGACATCAGAGATGTGAGGAGAAAAGGAAAGCGTGGAGTCAAAGATGACCCAGAGGTTCTTAGCCTCACAGGTGGGAACAGGGAGAATGGCCCAGGGAGGCCATCCAGAGAGTGACAGGAAAGGAAGGTGCAGGCGTGCCATTGAGGAGGATCTCTGTCTTACTGGCATTAAGACAGAGGTCGTTGGCAGCGCACTACTCCTGGATTGCAGACAGACAGTCGGAGATGATAGCGGGAGAAGAGGTGGCAGAGGGGAGCCTGAAATCAAGTTGGGTGCCATCTGCATAGCATTGAAAGTTTGAGCAGAGAGCAGTAATGCATTGGGCGAGCGGTGCCAAGTATTGGTTCAAGAGCCAGGGAGAGAGGTTAGACCCCTGTGGGACACCACAGGTAGAAAGTGAGATAGAGGAAAGGAAGGACCCAGGTTGGACCTGGGAGGGTCGGTTGGAGAAAAAGGTCAGCCAGGCCAGGGCCTGATCAGTGATACCCAGAATATCATGGAGGCGATTGAGCAGGATGGCATGGTTGACTGCGTCAAAGGCATAAGAAAGATCAGGTAGGATGAGGACGGATGGGATATTAGAATCAAGGTTGGAGAGCAGGTCTTCATGGATGTTCAGGAGAGCAGTTTCCATGCTTCTGGCAGCTCTTAAGTCAGACTGATGGTCATGGAGACAACCAACAGATTCAGTGTGAATGTTAAGCTGGGAGATGGCCAGCTTTTCCAGGAGTTTGCCCAGGAAAGGAGTGATGGAGATTGGGCGATAGTTAGCCGGGCAGGAGGGGTCAGCTGAACGTTTCTTAAGAAGAGGTTGCACAAGGGAGTACTTCAGGGGGAAGGGAAGATTCCAGTGGCGAAGGAGTGATTGCAGAAGTCAGCCAGAGCAGGAGCGAGGGTGTCAATGTGGTCCTTGATGGTTTTGGACGTACAGGGAAGAACCTGTTTTGACGAGACTTTCATAGATTGGACTTGTCTGGAAATATCGTCTGGGGAGAACAGAGGAAAAGATGAGAAAGAGGGAGGTGAGGAGGCAGCAGAGGGGCCAGAGGCATCAGAGGGAGAAGGGGTAGGAGCAGGGTCCGACTGGGACAAGAAATAGGCCCTGACACCCAAACAAATGTGGGCCACTCCTCGCCTAAAGAAAAGTGGCCCTAAAAACCATCATCTGTGAATCGTGTAAATTCACGGCTTTACAGAAAATGCTATCCTAAAAACTCACACCTGGATGAATTGCCCTTTGCAATAGGGTGGCCAACTTTTCAAAATGGCTTTGCAGGACACTTTACGCGTGGAGGCTCAATAATGGTTTGTAGCGCGCAAGATTTTATACAACGCCATTTGTTCACACCAACATATGGATACTTTTGTTTACATATGACTGTTGTGATGTTTAAATGTCCTGTCCTGCTGGGCATCTATGTATGCTCAGAGAATGTTGGTGCTTGGAATGACTGACAGCGCAGGGGAATGTTGATGAGTGTTTGCTTTTGAACGTTCTGTGAGTGTCAGTTGGGGGCCTGAGTGAGCTGGTGTGTGTGAGGATGGCCGGTGGTCTGTCTCCTTGCATATAACGAAGAGAAACTGGAACCCATGCATGTATGTATGTAAATAAAGCTTACATACATGACAACAATGACACTTAAGCACATAGTTTGAAGCTTGCATTACATAACCATGAGACACGGGCAGAATTGTGATTGTGAACAGACTTGCACATCATCCTTAAGGAATGGAAATATTCTGACACGTACTATCCTCTCAAAACACATGTCCATGCATTCTCTGTAGATAATAACAGGTTTCATTATGGTTGTCCCACCACTTTCTGCGGATTTATAAACGGAAACGGATATCAATGGGTACAAGAACACTATCACATAAGCAAATATAAAAAATGTTAAGAGAAATGCACATGCCGCCCCAGCACTCAAGCCTGACAATTCAACAGGGCACTGCGTGAGAGGCCTGAACACACCATTATAAATGGTGACCGCCCCGGGTGACCCTTCCATCATCTCGCCTTTGTCAGACTGGGAATAATGCGCAGCCAAAAAAGCAAAGGAAACGCTCCGTAAAGGACTGCACTGATAAATCTACAGATGGGAGAGTCAGTCAGCAACGTTTCATATTTCTGGACTGCGAGTGGGACATACGGTTTACTGAAATAACCCACACACCAAGAGCACGCTTCGTCATTGCAAGTTTCTCTGGCATTTCAAATGAATGCAAGAAGATTCCTCTCACCTTGCCATCGTGGCGTTCAGCAAAGGTGCAACCACTGGCGTAGAGAAAGGCAGGTGATGACGACTGGTTCCTCTTCTCAGGCAAACTTCTCGCCACTGACTCTAACTGGGCCTTTCCCGCGCTGGGCTGGAAATAAATGTTATCCGACCCCATCCAATCAATGCAACCGCAGCTGCTGACATGACAGGCCTGCTGTGCAGATCAGGTGCACTGTAAGTGCGTCGCCTGGAGTACCGCTTTAAATGGAGGTGGGATCATCTAATAGGATCGGAGAGGGGGACAGATACATACATATCCCGCGCCTGGGCCAGCAGAAGTTGCCAATCACAGTGGCCGGCAAGTGGCAATTGATCTGTGACACATGGATTGATTGGACTGCAATTAGCTGTGGCCTGTGCGCCCTAATTGTGCTCGAGGAATCCGAACCTAGCAAGTGGGGACAACCTCCGTCCCGCACAGCCAGTCTGCAACTGACTGCGGGACCTATGTTAAGTTACAATTCACTGGGAGCGGGCCTGGCTGAGGCAGCCCCGGCCAGCTGACTTGTGAACCTGGCGGCTGGCGCCATGGTGTCTCCGATGGCAGTGGCTCAGGGGCCGGGCTGCCTGCAGCAGGCACTCTGCGTCTACACACGGATGGCAGCCGCCGGCCGCAGGCGGAGGCATTCATCAAAGAAAGGTAACTCTTCGGTGTTACCCTTCTCTGATGATTAATGTATCCTCGGTGGGCCAACGCGGCGGCGCCACAAAGGAAAGCAATGTGGAAAGCAAAATCAATGTAACCTACGTTAAATAACATACGTTAGTAAGTTACATTAAACCCAAACCGGCCCTGGTGTGAGCAGAAACCGGCCCCAGGGACTCGCCCCCTACAAATGATTTCTGCCCAGCCCCGGGCCGAGTGGCCGATGGGCCGATCCGACCCTGTGGAGGAGGAGGAGAGGACAAGAGGGTGGACAGGATTTCCTGTTTTTTTTTAGATTAAATGAGAGGCAAGAGCTGTGCAGAGGGCCTGGGTGGCGACAGGAGAGGTAGAGACTGCAGCAGGGTTGGCCAGCTCCTTACAGATTTTAAGAGTTCCACCAAGTTGTTACATGCCGCAGAGACAAGGGCTTGGATATGAGCTCTCTTCTTAGTGCAGACAATGAGCCAGTATTGCCTTTGGAGCAGTCGGCAGGCCAGTTTGTCAGAGGATGCACAAGAAGCCCGCCATTTCCTCTCAGCCACCCTACACTTGCGTTTAAGGGTAACTAGGTCAAAGTCGTACCAAGAGTTGCACTTGGCTTTGGGCTTTAAGCGGATCCTCATGATAGGGGAAAGAACATCAAGAGTATCAGAGATGGAGGCGTAGAGCATGGAAAGGGCTGTGTCAGGATGTGAGTCAGCCTATACAGACCTATACATATTAGAGTTTTACCCAGACAGTTGGAGTTACAAATTCTGGAATATTCAGAGTCATTCTAGAGAAAAAAAGATGCCATGTAATGGAATGGCTTTGAAGCTGTTTATTTAAAGCTTCTTCCAGGCAATTATGCAGCAGTAATATGGATATTGTATCGTGTGATGAGAGCGCTAAATGGTGGCTTCGAGCTCAAACCTCCCTGGTTCCTGTCTCCACCCCTTCTGTCTTGTGCACTTTTCTGTGAATGTCTGTGCCAATGCGCAGGGCAGTACCCAGTGATGGACTAGCTTTAAGAAAAATCTTATGTCTGTTTTCTGTTATGTTTAACTATGTAGTCATCTTTATATAATTTCCACCATTTGGACCGATTTTCTTCAAATGTTGTTGTTGGGGGGGGGGGAAACCCTACATAGATGGGGTTGTTTTGCTCTCTACATTCACCTGGGAAGTGTAATATGGGGCCACTTTGAAAAACATTTCCAGGGCCACTTTTGGTTCCCAGTCCACCCCTGGCTGTGCATGCCAGGGTGCTAAAGGTTAAAAGGGACACTGCACTCTCCTCTTCTCTTGAATAAAAAAAAGGTGCATCAGCCCAAAACATAGTTCTTAAATTGCAGGGCTATTATCTGTTCCCTCTTAGGTCTCTTGGAATCCCCTAGAATGGGTGTTTTCCCCTTGGATGTTCAATGGCTTCATTCTCCTCTGTGATGAAGTCCTTAAGTATTTCAGTTTGTTTTTACTGCTCAGCCTTCCATGTGTAGGGGGTTTCAAGATGGTGGCTTTCTCCATTTTGGGATACTTCCTTCTCCTATTGTAGTTCCTCAGTCATCGTGGGTTGTCGCGGGGACAGAGCCACCCACTCCATGCTCCATGATTTCCTGTCAGCAGTCTTGGTGTAGGTTTCTCAAGCTTTGCACGCTTGCACAGGAGGGCTGTATTTTGGCTGGATGAGTCTGTCCTTACTGCAATCTTATTCTTACTGATCCCCCGGAGTTCATTTCCTGGAATCATTAAGTGCTTTTCTCTTGTCTTGTGCTTCCTTTACTTGTCTGGGCTCTGGAGCTCATTTTTATCCCGTAGTACTGTAAATTAAATGCCTAAAAAAAGGCTTTTATGCATTTAATTTACAGTACTCCATATTTCCATTCATTAGTATGGCGTAGAGGATGGGCAGAACGTAAGTTATGATTCCACCGCCTCCTTCCTATCCGCCATACAAATACTCCAGCATTTGTGCTGCCATGGGTTTTCATGCACAAGCAAAAAGCAGACGGACTCCATAGGAATCCATTGTAAACCCCACCTGCCGGCTTACTTCATTTGCACAGCGGAGTGCAAAAGGGCGGCGTACAAGCATGCATGCTGTCGTTTTGCCCTCCGCTTTTGCACTCCGCCGTGCAAATGAGGAAAAATCAGTGGTGGGGACCCATGTACGTGAAAGTGTACACATAACAGGTCCATGACTGCCACCGAAATACGGGCAACTTCAATATGAATCCCTCTGTGTTTCGGCTCAAACACAGTTTCAGGCCACAAGGAGCAATGCACAAAAGGGTGTGCGTGGGTCGAGGCACAAGAGTACTTTGCGCTTAACCTGGGTGGCAGGGCTCGTCAGGCCCAGGTCAGTGGGGATTAGTGTGATGGGCTGAGGAAGTGAAATGGAGGCGAGCAGCAAGCAACCTCGGGAGGGGCAGTAAGTGCTTTAAGTGGGCCAGGGCCTGCTGCCCCCGGCAGTCTCCAAAAAGTGGGGCTGAACCGGGGCCCTGCGGGGGCAGGGGGGCATTTTTCGAGGTTTATAAAAGATGGCTTGAAAAGTACACAATTCAAGCCATCTTTTATAGCAAAGCTTTATAAAAGATGGCTTGAATTGTGTACTTTCAAAGCCATCTTTTATAAACCTGAAATGTTTAAAAAGATGGCCTGAAAACTAGGAAAACCGTAAGGTATGCCCACAAATATATATATACATGTTACATATATATCTGTGTGCGTACCTTACTATGGTTTGTGTACTTTGCAATCCATCCTTTCTAAACACAGAAATATGTTACATCCTTTGCAATGTTACATATTTCTGTTTAGAAAAGATGGCTTGCATAGTACACAAACCATAGTAAGGTACGCATACAAATATATAACATGTATATATATTTGTGTGCAGTGGTGGAAATGGAAAAAATGTGGTAGGGGATCCCACAAGTGCGGGTGGGGGAGGAGTTGGGGGAAGAGGGAGCGTGGTCTAGAAGGGGCAGGGTTGGTAGTGGCCATCCGATCAGATAAATACTTAAAAAAAAAAAAAGTGCCCACAAAGGCAACATTGCCTTTTACCACCGACCAGGGCTTTAAGTGGGATGGGGCCGTTGCTCCGAAATTTCAATCTGAGGCGGGGCCCTGTGGGGCCCACTAATCTCCCCTGCCAGCCCCGGCCACTACAAGAAAAGGATTTTTTTCCGAAGCCTGAAGCTCTCGCTCGTGTGTGAAAGCTTCAGGCTCCAGAAAAAAATGCCTTTCAGCCATAAAGGTGGCGCCGCACCTGCGAGGCATGCCTTTAAGCAGGAGATGCCCGTGGGCCGGTGCCACCATTGTGGAGAGAAACGTGAGGCCGCTGGAAGCTGAGGCCGTTTTCCTGAAGACTGAAACTCTGTGAGTTTCAGTCTTCAGGAAAACGGCCTCAGCTTCCAGCAGCCTCACCCCTTCAGCCTTAATGGCGACGCTGCCCCTCCCCAGCTGCCGAGGGGAAGCGCCACCATAAAGGCTGAATAGGCGAGGCGCTGTCCCCTGCCAGGCAACCCAATAGAAAATAAATGCAGAGATCAAGGGGAGAGGGTGTTGATCACTACAAAAGGCTGCCTGGCAGGGGTGCCAGTAGCCCATTGAGCCGGGGGGGGGTCTTCAGGGGGGCGTGGCCTAATGGGCCAGCAGGACGCCTGCAGTTAGGCCAGGCCCCCTTGATGAGCCCTGGCTCATTTTGTTGTGCCATAAAAAAAAACACCCGCGAGGGCAGCATTGCCTTTTACGCGGCTCTGGCGTGTAAAGCACAATGCTCGCTACATGTACAACTGATTCCTTTCAGTTGTACATGTAGTGAGCATTGTGCATTACACATCAGTGCCAAAGCCGCGGTAAACGGCAATGCTGCCGTCGCGGACGCTTTTTTTTTCTTCTTTCTTTTTTCCAGCGCGGTTCATGGGCTTGGGCGGCTGACTCTGGCCGGATGCCGAGATCCGGCTACACATCTGGTGCCGGATCTCGGATCCGCCGAGATCCGGCCCAATGACCAGCACTGTTTGTGTGCATACCTTACGATTTGCGTACTTTTTAGGCCACGCCACCAAATGAGAGCCCCGCCCTCCTCGATTTCTTACCCCACTTAAAGCCTTGCGGGCAGCAGTCCTCCGCAAAATCGCTCTTTTGTGAGTGGCATTTGGGCATAGATGCAGTTGGTCTCACTCGTTCCTCTCAGCTTGTTCGGCCATCTTGCTGAGCGGTATGTGTTTAAGATCTTCTGCGCTTTAGGAAGAACGCGGATTCTCTTGTGAGAAGAAGCAGGGGGTCCAGAAAAAGGGAGCACCCGCCCAAAGCCACCCAATACGCATCATCCGCCACTGCATAGAGACCGTATACGAGACGTTTACCTCTTTTTCTTTTAATTTGAATGCACGCGGGTTTACAGAATACATTGCTGCCATTTAAATACGTCTGCTTGACGCTGTGTTCTTTTTATCTTTCGTTGGGTGCACGTTCATAACTGCCCCCACTCTCCAAAGAAGCCTTTTACATAAAGTAAGCGAATCAAAGGACAGAGCCCCTCAAATAGAAAGTTTGGCAGCTTCTGTCAACAAATCACGGCACAGCGCGTTATTGGGCCTCAGATAAAACGCGCGACGCCGACGCCTCCTACAGGTTGCATAACACATTGGGCCTCATCACGACTTCGGCGGTAACCCTTAAATCCGACGGTAGCGCTATTACCGCCGGATTTAAGGGTCCGCCAAAGCAGGACTTCGGCGGATTTCTCCCCAGCTCTGAGCTGGGGGGAAACCCGCCGAAAATTCGCGCTATTACCGCCGGCGGGAAATCCGCCGGCGGTATTAGCGCGAAATTTCCCCATTGAGCCCAATGGGGAATGGGGCATTCCCAAATGGGCTCATTGGGTAATGGGGATTGACATTACCGCCGAACTCGTGATCCGGCGCTATTAGCGCCGGGGAGTTCGGCGGTAGGGCTAATACCGCCCGCGCTAATAGCGTTACCGTTACCGCCCAAGTCGTGATGAGGCCCATTGAATGTATATCGAGTCACCTTCGTTTTAAGGACCCTTGCAAAATAATATAATAATAATAATATTGCTCGTTTGCTAGTGCTTTGCCATCTGGGGTAGGGCTCTATGATCCATTTGTTCGAACGCCCTACTTCTGATTGACTGGGCCAGAGCAGGGAACAGTGCCCGCTCGCAGTTGTTGTTGTAACTGGAGTGTATGGAAGTCATAAATACCCTTCCACTTTCGCCACGGTTTCACTTCTCTGATGGACGCTAATTGACACTAAATTGCGGGAGATGGGCCTGGATTCGGAGGCCGCGGTGTGCTTGGGGTGAAGTGGGGCTTCCCTGGTGTTATTGAGCTGAGTCTGCGTGCAGAGACGTTTTTATGGGAGGGCAAAGGGGGCACTTGCCCCGGCCCCCACCGTGGAGGGGGCCCACACAAGGCTGCCTGATCTAAAGAAGTTAGATTGCATTGTTCACCAGACCTCAATAGCACACGTCACAATATTTTATGGCATGCTGCTGAGGCTCTAGTCTAAACCTATTGCCTGTCTGTTTTGACAAATACATTCTGCCTTGATCAATTAATCATATAATGCTTTGTGTTCACTGTGGTATAAGTAGTTTGTGCATTCCTTATAGCACAACTCCTGGAGCATTCTTTCCTTCCTGTTGGAATTATGTTGATCATGTGCAATAGTAAACATTTTAAATGCATATTGATAAATTGAGTGTCACAATGGTTCCAAGGTTAGCTCAGTGTGTAAAGCACTCATTGCAGAGATATGTGTTCATATGCAAGATTAGAATAGCACATTCCTTTAAGGCTGGCTGAGCCTCTCCTATGTCTGAAGTTTATAAACCTGCATGCATATGTATTTGGTTGTGTAGCACAACAGGTGCTATTATCAGCAATCTCTATAAAAAACTAACATGTGTGGTGAAGATCTAGAAATTTGGTCGTTCAGATGGGGTGTTGTAGAACCTAGGCAATCACCTCCAACGATGAGCATAAACTGTTAGTCCAAGAGGTGAATAAGTATCCAAATTTGGAGCCAAAGCATTCATGCTGGTTTCCTGGCTTTGCCAGCAGACAATAGTGTTTCTGGTCATAGCATATAATATCTCGTACATTACTGTGCTGTCTTCTGTCAAGTTTGCCTTCTTGTATGCAGGTGGCATCATTTAGCCCAATTCTTGATCTTTATTCTTAGGTATCTAATGCTGAAATTGCAGCATTGGCACAAATCCCAGCTTCGCCCCTTAACCAATGTGTGATCCTGGGCATCTCATTTAATCTTGTATTCCCTAACATCTCAAAATTGTCAGTCCCTAAACCTTTCAAAATTGTCAGCCCTTCAGAGTGATTTCCTTCTCAGGGCATGATCTTCAAAGCAGCATCTTTCATGGTTTTACTGGCTATAGTGTTGCTTCAACTATATTAGTGAGAATTTATATATTGCACATCACAGACACTTGTTTCTTTGATCTCAAACAGCAACACTATTTGAAAACCATGTCCCATTTCTAATCGCAGTCCGTTGGGATACTGACACTTTCCTGGTAGCTTCTAATCTGCATTCACTAACCATGCTAGAGTATGTGTAGCATTCTCCTTCCTTCCAATTGGTCTCCTCTATTCATGCGTGAGCATTTTTGCATTCTGTGAGGCAGCTAATGTGAGTTCTCTGTCTATTCTGAGTTACACGTACCTGTTACACACAGTCATGCATTAATACTACAGGCTGCATAACTTCCTGGATGCTATAAATATCCTGCATCTATACTAGAACAGAAGTAACCTCTTTGTAGACTGCTAATGTTGGCCTTCAAAAGCTGCTTGTATATCATTCTGATAAGAGCAAGAATGGAGAGGGTAAGGTGACTTAAAGGGATTAACATGGTTATTTTGAATGCTGTGAGGCAGCATATCAACCTAGGGGTTGTGATCGTGACTGGGGAGGGGAATGAGGGGCAACCAGATATTCTTGATCACTTACTTCCTTTGGTTGTGTGGAAGAGGGCTCCAAAGATGTCCATGCCCAGGGTCCCAAAAGTACCAAAGATGGCCCTGCCTGCGTGTGGTCTGTTCTACTGCAGGTGGCTGCCAACTCATGGCTGGAGCTGGTGGGAAAGATCATGAAAACGCAGAGCTCAAGGCCGAGCCACTTCTCACTATTTGGCATCAACTGCCAAAATCATGTGGACTTGCCGTTTTTATTACTGGGCCACAAACGGGTTGATGAAAGGCTTGTGAGGAGGACCAAAGAGGCATGTGCCCCGGCCCCCCACCGTGGGATGGCCTCCCTCATGGCTACTAGTGCACAGTTGTTGAAAATTTAAGTCTGATACCTGGGAATTGTTAACAAATAAGGTACTCAATTACAACCCCGCTAATCCCACAGCAATTTAACATCAATTGACATCCATTCACAAAACCAGTCATTTAATCCCTATCATTCTTATTCCTTATCTTTCACATTGATTCTACCCAACCAAGGCACCTAGTACAGAGCGTCCAGGTCACTGCTTAATCTTCACAACTAATTCATTCTCAAAGGAGAGCCACATTTTTGTTACCTCAATTGTCAGCGTCATACTATGCCCCAAGACACAATATAACCACAAAAATAATCCTCTTCCATATTTTGTAGCCCATCAATGCTTTTCTTGTAGTGGTATCTATTTATAAGATTAATTGTGGCAAAAATAATAACCCCACTATGTAAACTTTGATTAGTGTAGCGAATCTCACTTGGCAACCTAATGACCTTGAATACTTGTAAGTCTGTTTCTCTTGCCATCACTGAAACTGTAAACATAAACGCAGGACAGATCCTAGGCTTGTTCAGCACCTATGTTGGGGGATGGACACATTGGGCATCATCACGAGTTGGGCTGTAGCCTTTAACTGTGGCAGTAACGGTATTACTGCCGCATTTAAGGGGTTTCTCCATCACGAGTTGGGCGCTAAATGGGCTGTTTTACCTCCAGCTTTTTTTGGGAGGTGAAAACCCCATTTAGCGCCCTGTATTACTGCCGGCTGTATTAGCGCGTGGTATTAGTGCCGAAATGCCCCATTGGATCCAATGGACCCAATGGGGAATGGGGATTTACCGTTAACGCCCAAACCGTGATCCGGTGATAATACCACTAGACCGGTGGGCAGTAATGCTATTACAGTTGGGTGGCATTACAGCCGGGGTACCGCCCAACTTGTGATGAGGCCCATTGAACTTCCATATGGCAGAACATTCCATTAAGACATGACGTATAGTCTCAATTTTATTTACCTCTTTACAGAGTCTACAGAAACACTTTTCTGTAGGAGTTCAAGTCCAAACCCCTACACATGCCAATACTGGTAGTTTATTTAGTCTGATTGACATAAATGTTCTCCTCCAAGAGGGCGGTGAAAACCGATACAGGTATTTTTGAGGTTTCAAATAGGGAAAATGCATTTTTGCAAAAGTACTCAGTGATGACAACCTATTGACGTGTTCAAAGTTTCTGGACCAGACCCAAAGCTTTGCTCTATTCTTAATGAGAGGGATTAAAGCCCCAACTACATATGACCACTCTGGAGTCCACTCTATCTGTGTAAAAAAGATCTCATTAGTTTGAAGAAATTCAGCTAGGATTGAACTTGCCCTTTTAACAATTTCACCTCTAATCAGTGACAGCAGAGAGTTGTTTCTGCGCACATTATATGAATGTACAGTGACCCTTTCTGGATCTCAATAATTGTGGCAAGTGCTGTTGGGGCCAATTCAAGGTTGATTGCCTGGATCGACGTGGAATTAGAAAGGCACAGTATTTTACGCCAAACAAGGCCTTCTACCTTGTTTGCCCAACTGTCCCAATTTCCATAGAGGCATCCAGAGCATAGTTTATGTTAGCCATCAGCTTTTGTTTGTACACATAAATTATACTGGCAAGACTATATCTGGTGTCACTATACACAAATCTTTTAAATGATAGCATAATAGCTAGACCTTTGTTCCGGCGTCTCCTAAACATGTCAACTTCCCCTTTCTGTTTGCATACATCATATACCCTAAATAGCGTTTTTGAGTCACTGTGCCACAATACAGTGACTACAACTACTTATACCTCAAGTGCCTCCAAGCACCTTCCCCAGTGGCCACTAGCCTCGCCTCGAACACACCTTCAACCCATGTCTCCAAGCTACATTCCACAGTGACGGTAGGCAGCAGTTGGCTTCAGCTGTGGCTTTGCTGCTCTACTGCTTCAGAGGTTGAAACTCCCGCTAGGTTAGGCACGTGTCGGATCTGTAGTTCCGCATTCGTGCTTGCACCATACACCAGCCAAGCATAACAAAGTCAAACCTTGAGAAAAGAACCTTACTGTGTCATGCTGCACAACACATAGACTAGTGAGCAGCCGCTTCCGACACTGACTCTGGCTCCATGCCTATGCAGGAAAAGGGCACATCAATGATAGGTAAAGGATGCAGTGGAGCTAGCGGGGGTATTCGGGAGCTAGTCTTTTGACACAAGGCACAATTAAGCACAATGTTTTCCACTTCGGCATAAATTCCAGGCCAATAGAAACTGTGTATTACATGTGCCTGTGTCGTCGCTGTTCCTAAGTGACCCCCTGTTAAATTAGAGTGAGCAATCTCTAATACCATCCACTTGAGACTTTTAGGCACCGTTGTCTGAGACCTAGGAATACCATAAGGGCTAAGATCACCTCTGTACAGCAGCCCATGCATTAAAAAAAAGAATGGTCCCCCTTTCAGCCTGCCTTCTTTTTCTTCAGATACTACGTGTCGAAAATCCTTTGCTAATAAGGGGTCATTCCTTTGAGAAAATGCAAAGTCAGGAATGATTTTGGTTTCCTCGCCCAGGGATTTTGGTGGTGCTGCCTCAGATGTTGTCTAGGAATTTTCATCTGCCTACCCAAAGCCTTGTCTACCCCTCTCAGTTTTAATAGCTTTCCTGATTTCTTCCACTTTGGGAAACAAAGTCCTCTCCATGATTCCCTGAGCTATTTGTTTTCCCGTTTTGACCTGATATGCCTCTTACCCACTGTTCTGAATCAAAATCTTTACATCACCTCTATAGTTTGGGTCTATGCTAACCCCTGCTAAGACATCTAGGCCATATCGCCAGGCCCAATTTAGAGGCAGGCCTAGTATAGGTACCAGGGGGTCATCAAGAACAGGCCAGTGGGAAGTAATATTATGTCTTTGGGTTGTACCAATTCTCCCCTACTGCTACATAAGTCAAATCAAATAGAATTTCCTTTAGCGTCTCTGTTACAATGTTTTTCAAATCTGAGGGTTCCCCAGTTTGTATCAACTGAGCCCGATCCCACGTCTTACACCATATGTGAGGAGCCAGGAATAAGACGCGGACACAGAAAGCTCATAGTTTTGGCTATAAACTTTTATTCAAAATAAAAGGGGGTTTGAACAGGCCTCGCTGTCCCCATTCTAGGAGGTGTTTCCCTACCTCAACCAAAACTAAGGGTCTGTTCGTTGTCAAGATGTTCAAAGCAAAAATGTCCTGTGCATGTAATACTAGTCTGGTCGCACCTTCTAAAAGTAATTCTAAAGTGAAAAGGGTGTTTGAAGTGCACAAAATGTTCAAATTCAAACGGAAAAGACATAAATCCAACACATACGTTTCCAATGGGTACAGTTCACAGTTCCAGGGGATTTCTCCCTTCACTGGGTTTTCTCTTAACAATACTTAAAACTCCTAAGGGTATGAGTCTTTCTTGGATTTCTCTTGATCAACAAAAAACAACTTGTATATTAAACAATTTGGCTGTTAGTCTCAATTTTACAAGATACCTGGTGTACTCCCCTGACAGATTTATTGTCCACTTTAGTGTAACATTTACCTCACATTCTAGACTTTGCCTGGTGTCTTCTTCTGCCAGGACTTCCTCATGTGCTTCACTTTACATAATTAGCAATTTGCCTTTGCCTGATATACTCTCCTGCCAGGGCTTTCTCATGTACTTCATTTAACAAACTTGCAAACTTGACTTTGCCTTTACTCGACTGCCAGGGCTTTCTCATATGCTTCACTTATAACACTTGACTGTGCCCGGTATACACTCCTGCCAGGGCTTTTTATGTAATCTTCTTTGCACATTTGACTACTTGATTCAGAAAAGTACTAGGTGGCAGGTTTGTTTTTTATTTTTTATTTGTATACCGGGGGTATCTGGGCGCCTTTCACATAAGAGGTTACAAGTATACTTTCAGCTTAGTTACAGTGGATACAGGAATACAACAGATACAGTGAATTATATAAAGAAAACAATGGTAAGGAAAATATATACAAATGTACAAGTACAAAAGAATTACTAGGTAGTCAGAAGAAGTTACTTGGCAAAGTCATAGAAGTCAGAGAGGTCAGAGATCCTCATATGTGCAGGGCTAAAGCTAACCATTTGTGTCATTTGTGACAAGCCACATTATGCTGTTGCGCCTCAATATGAAGAAAGGTTGGTTGGCTCTCAGTGAGGGAGGTAGGATGTTCCATGCTTGCGCAGCCATGACAGGGAAACTACTTCCACCTGCTTTTTTTAGCTTAAATCTAGGCACAACCAGACATGCTGAATTGACTGTCCTTGTAGGACGTGCTGTGGATCTTTTAGTGATTCTCTCAGAGAGGTAGATAGGGGCTGCTTGATTAAGGCATTTACGCCTTAGTGATAAAGTTTTAAGCATCATTTTGTCCTTGGTAGAGAGCGATTTGATCTGTTTCATCAGGTGCGAGATGTGTTCTCTCCTTGGTATGCCATCTAAGAGCATTGTTTTGCAGAATTCGGATTTTGTTGATGAAGTGTTTGCTTGCCCCCAAGTACAAAGCATTACAATAATTCAACTTGGAGAGGATAAGTGCTCTCGCTAGGATTGTACAGCTTTCTTTGGACAAAAATGGTTTGCAGGCCCTGATCATTTTACAGGTGTAGGCTTTAGAAGATGCCATGACGCTGACTTGTTTGTTGAGTGTGAAGGCAGAGTCGAGGTAAAAACAGATTGTTTTGACTTCTTTTACCACTTTAATGGCATTGCCATCGATATTGAAGGTGGTATAGTTCGAGCTCAGTTTGGTGAGGTTAGTTGTGGAGCCGAGTATTAGAAGCTCGGTCTTATCATCATTAAGGCATAGGCTGTGTGCGGCCATCCAGGCGTGGATGATAAGGTATATTTTATTCACCAAAGCCAAGTTCTTGTCATACTCACCAGAGAGAGGTAAGGGGATCTTGGTGTCATCTGCATAGTTAGTGCAGGTGACACCCAGATGGTCTAGGTCATCGAACAATGGCTTTGTGAATATATTATACAATGTAGGAGAGACACAAGAACCTTGTGGCACACCACAAGTTATCGGGATTGGGTCAGCCGCTGCTAGTGGCGAGAAGACTCTCATAGTCCTGTTGTTCAAGAATGATTTAATCCAGGTGATGGCGTCTTGTGAAAATTGCACCGCTGAGACCAAGTGTTTTCAAAGAACTTGGTGATCCACCAGATCAAAGGCGGCCGAAAGATCAAGAAGTAACAGCAAGGCTGTTTTTCCTTTATCCTTCATTTCATATCTCTGTGTTTTTAAGTCTATTAGAGCTGTCTCGGTACT